>NC_047049.1:6541781-6852094 GCF_011762595.2 Tursiops truncatus
CTGTCTGTTTGCCTCTGGTTGCTTTGCTCCTTCTGACAGCAAGAGGGCTTTCTTCAGGGAATTTGATCTCGAGCCCCTCTGGGCTGATGTCCATCCCAGAGGACTTTTTTGGCTCCAGCCATCAAAGTCCCAGGGAAGGACTCTGATTGGCCTGGTAGGATTGTGTTACCATCCCTGGGCAGTCCAGGTGATGGAGGATTATAATTGGCCCAGGATAGGTCACTTCCCCATGCCTGGCCAGAGGGATGGGGTATGTTCCCAGAAGTGGAAATGTGAGGCCAGAAGAAGCTTTTGGGCACTTTCCTTCCCCATTACATGTTGGCCGGGACCACACAGCCCACCTGGCAGGCTTCAGACATTTTGAACTTTGGTAAGGAGAGTTTGGGGCCTTGATCCCTTCCCTCTCAGAAGGCTTCTGGACACTAAATTTAAATTAACCCTTTTCTCCCCCCTCTCCACTTTTACTTCCAACTGACCAAGGACTGCAAGTTAAGAAGGTGCTTAAAACTCATAAAGTCCGTCTAGTTGGGTATGTTTCATGGTGTTCTGGGGAGACGCTCTTCTTCCATTTATCAGGCATGAACAAAATTTGGAGAAAAGATTTTGACAAAGGATACTACCACAAAAGAATGAATGGAGAATTTAAAAATATTTTTCACACCTTTAGGGCAATTGACATTTTAGTTAGATTCATGCTTTCTCTTCCCTTACTGGAAATAAGACTTTCACTTGACTGACCTAGTGAATGTTAAGGGGATCCTTTCATAGCTCAGAGACAAGTACAATATGCAGAAAACTAGTGGTAAAAACCAAGGGGACATTGACTGGAGTGAAACTGATTCTCCAGAATATCATTTTCCACGTCTAATAAACAATGTGTCTTCTCAGAATTGGACGTTCTTTCATTCTTTCCCTCAACTAATATTTATTAAGTATCCAGCAGGTTCTTAATAAATTGTGTTGACAGATCAATAACATTCCTGCTTTCAAGGAGCTTACTTTGAGTTGGGGAGACAGAAGATAAGCATGCATGAACGAAAAAACAAGAAATGCAATAAAACAGGAAGTGTTCAAGGAAGTCTCACTAAGGATGATCCGGACTTTGAGTCAAATCTGAGTCTTTGGTGTGATGAGTTGGGGAGAAGCAGCTCAGGCAAGGCACAAGCAAGTGCCAGGGCCCTGAGGCGGGAAGCAGCGTCGGCTGCTCAGGAACTGAAGAGGAAGCACCAGTGTCTGGGGTGTGGTATGTGGGGAAAGGGCGATGGGGGTGGTCAGAAAGGCATTCCATCACAGGATCAGGGCCATGGTGGAGTGGGGATTTTGATCTCAGTGCCACAGGAAGCTATTCAGGGCTGTGAGCAGGGGAACGGCACATGTGGTCTTGGTTGTGAAAGGTCATTCTTGCTCTTGTGAGGCTAACCTGCAGGAGTGCAGCTGGGATGAGCGTGGCCCAGCTACTGGTCTGGTCTGCTGTGGGTGGTAGCAGAGGAGAATCCAGAGAGAGAAGTGGCAGCACTTGTTAATGGGTGGGATAGACAGGGTGCGGAATGGGAGGAGGATGGCTTCCCTTGGCTCTTCTTCGAAGAAAGCACAGACCACTGGGTACCGGGTAAGCCTGTAGCCACATTTGGCTGCATTATGAACTATCTTCTCTGAGGCACTGACAATAGCTGGGTCCTGTCCATGTTATCTTGAGAAAAAAGAAAATCCAAGTCGGAGAATGACAGAAAATTTAGTGCTGTTAAATGAAGACAGTTTAATTCCAGTTGAAATGTTGTCTCTGTGCCAGCAAACAAGTTTTACTCAACCACTATCCTTGAGTGACCCAGGGATTTATTTTCATCATTCATAGTAGTCAAGTTGAGTTACGCCAGAATTAGGTTTTGATGTGAGTTTCAGTTAAACAGCTTCAAAGCCTGTGGGTTTGGATGCATGTACTATCAGCAGCTCTCAGAGTTGCATCCTCTCCTCACCTGAAGCTGAAAGTGCTTTTGGAAAACCCTATTGCCACCTCCCCGCTTCCCCCTCCCTCCACCACACACAGCCATCCATGGAGTCTCTGGGAAATCACTCCTTTGCCTGCAGGACTCTGTGCTGGGGGAGCACAGCTTCCCGTTGGCATTCAGGACTCTCCGGTGGGCACAATTATTTTTAAAATTGGGAAAAAAGCATTTGGTGATTAATGACTATACCTCTGATATATAAGCCATTTCCAAGGCACTCTCACACATAATATGTCATTTGTTCATCTTAGCAGCTCTGTGAGGTCAGAGAGGCTTTGTCCTTTTATTCCCTCATTCTCCTGTCTATGCTCAAATTCCCCCAGATCAAAAAAAGCCCCTACTCCTTCCCGTTATTTGTGCAGTCTACAAATTCTGCTGCCAAAGGGCTGAGTGGGAAAGGAGGTGATTGTGCAGGGCACAGAGTCAAAGGAAACATGAGAAAATCCTTCTGTTATAATTTCAAGTAAAAAGAGCAGGATGCGAAATTGCCAATACAGTCTGGTAAGACTCTACTCAACATGCACGTGTGCCTAGGGAAAAAAAAAAAAAAAAGACTTGCAGGAAACATTCCATAGTGTTAACCACAGTTGTTTTGGAATGAGAGGATTATTTTTACTCTGAATTTTTAATATTTTCCCATGATTTAAATAATGAATATTTGTAGTAGATATGTATTGTTTTGTTCATTCAGAAAGAGCATTTGAGACCTTTCAGAAAATTCTTCCCTTGCTTCAACCCTGTGCTCCTGCTGAGGGCCGCCCATTACTGCATCCTACCTGTCTGGCTGGAAGGACGGACACGTACATGACTCACATTGAGCCTAGTAATGCCACCCGGTTCCCTGAGCCCAGTTCGGGCATGGGCATAGGAATCAAGCCAGCTCACACACAGTACGTCCTCTGGTCACAGTGAATCAAAGAGGAAGACCGGAAAGAGGGTCGGAGTGATGCAGTGTAAGAAAGACTCAGTATGCTGTTGCTGGCTTTGAAGATGGAAGGGGCTACAGAACAAGAAAGGCAGGCAGCTTCCAGAAGCCTGAAAAGGCAAGAAAGTGGACTCACCCTCAAGCCTCCAGAAGGAAGCAGCTCTGCCAACACCTCGACTTTAGCCCAGTGAGACCCATTTTAGACTCCTGACTTCCAAATTGTATGGTTTTAAGCCATTAAGTGTGTGGTCATTTGTTGCAGCAGCAGCAGGAAACTCATACAGAAGGAGAGAGCCCACCTCTAAGTGTGGGGAGCCTGGGCTTTGTCAGGATGCAAAGGCAGAGCAGCAAGCTGGCTGCAGACCCCACCTTGGGGGGGTTTTGGGGGAACCCCGGCTTCCCCATGGCAGCTACCATATTCAGGGGGACCTGTCAGCGATGGTGCTCCAAGCACACAGTTTTAGTTCCAGGGATACACACTGGGCCCTGGGATTAATGAACTGAAGCTAGAGAGAGTCAGTCGCTCTGGGGCGACACAAGTGGGCCATCTTCCCAACCATGTTCTGCAGGAATAGGGCACCTGGGGCGAAGGAGCTCTGCTGTGTGGGAGCCATCAGCAGACAGGAGGTCAGCTGAAGGGTCCGGGGGCTCATGCTGAGTACTCCTTCCGGGCAGCTTGAGTCCCAGGGGTCTGGGGACAGGCCAATGCTGGGTGCTCCTCCAGCCCCCATTTCCACCTTACAGACACTGAGTTAAAACCAGTCAAGGTGAGGAGAAAAGAAAGGATTGTTGGAGTTCCAGGAATGTCACTGAATGAACTGGGGATAAATGTCTCTGTCGTTGGATCAGAGAAGTTCTCTTCCTGGGACAAGAGCACGAGTGGAAGCCCTCATACCACATGTCCATGATGATCATTCAGAATACCATCAATCTAACAAGCTATTAACCTCCTCACTTGAGAGCTGCACCGTCATAAGAAAAATTTTAAAATATGTTTAAATATGTTAAAATTTTAGATATATGTTAAATATTAACCCATTAAAATAAATATGATATAATATGTTAAAAATGTTTGACTATAGTTTTTACATGACAGAAAGTTAGCAAAATATCAAAGATGACCAAATTTAATTATTGTGTATGTGTACACATTTTGCTGATGGGTCAGTAATGGATGGTAAGTAATAAAATAGAGATGCATAATTCATAGATTACTTACAGCATAAAGTTTATATTTTTTATTTCAGCAAAATTATTAATTCTAGTGTCATTATAGAGATTTTCATATAACTTACATATTGTATGGAATAATGCCATATTAGACATTTCTCGAATTAACCGTAGTTCTTAGATTTTTATTAATTTCAAATTGGAGAAACTTTGTGAAGTGGTAACTACTAGAGTCATCAATACACCTCAAGCAACAGAGTCCAAAATTATCATGAACTGTACATGTCACGTTCACATATTATAATGGCATCAAATATGATAAATGATTGCAGAAAATATAATTTTATCATATAAATTACTATCATCTGTTTAGCAATTCTAGCCATCTCTTAAAGCAGTGTCTAGATTTATTCAATATTTCTTAATTCCTTCTTTCAAGTCTTTCAGTGCTGGGCTATTATAAAGAAAACTGAAAATATCAGTAAATGGCTCAACTTTTTCACATCTCTACTCAACTGAGACTATTCCTTATTCGATAATAACCAGAAAATACTCTCTATAGAAAATAATTTGGGAATTACTTTTATGTAGATCTTCATAGTTATCCAATTATTTTTTCCGTGTGTTAATTTCTTTATATTTTAATGGAATGCCACATATTTCACATGTATTTTCTTTTTATTTTTTTAATAATTAAAAAATGAAGTAGCTACACAAACTATTCTTTTCTTTTTGAAGCTTTTGATAATATTATTGAGAGCAAGCAATAATATATACCAAGCAACAGTGGATAATGCAAATTCAAGATTATTTCATTTTCTACCCGTTCGTTTTTTTTGGTGGAGCTTTTGTTGTTTTGCTTAACTTTTCTCATATTTTGTTTAAACTGAACAGCAATTAGTTGGCATTCCCGTTGTATGCCTGAGAGAGGTTGTAAGGTCAAATTTGACGTATGTTTGATCAAGCTCTTCCCGTTTTGGGAAGATCCAGAAAATACTTTCTATACTTGCTTAATTATTCTGAAGGACACATCACTAGGGACCAACTTGAGATCATGTGTCAGTAACAAATCCAAACTGTGAGTTGCATGTGGGATGTTTCTGAATTGTTGACAAAATTCTGGCTCATACACCTTTTTCCTTACCAACTATGTGCCATTTTCATAGACTTACTCTTAACAATCTTTCAAATCAATGCCTAAAATTGAAAGTTCTTTTTCCAGTTCTTTACTTAAATCAAAAACTGTACTTCTAGGTGTGAAAACAATGCAATATGTTCTTGTTTTCTTCAACAACACATATAGCAAATGTTTGTTGTTCAGTATGACTTTTGTCAGTGGTTGCACTGACAGCTAGTTGCATTGAGTAATGTTTACTTATGTTTTTATGTTACATATGATTGATTCTCTCACTTTGTTTCCTGCTACATTGGTAATTTCATTTAAAATTATTCATCCTAGATAGTGATTGCTTGTTTTATTACTTTTACCCATCCTAACATAAATAAAAATTTTTGCCCATGCTAACATAAAAATTGGAATTATTTCTGTTAAACCTAGAAAAATTGTATTGCCTTCTATAAATATTGTTCTGTTACTACAGTAAAAAGTACCATAACTCTTGGATAAATATTGGACCCAAAACAATATTTTTTCAGAACATCACATCAGAGTTCTAAACTGGCATTTACTTGTCACTGTTGACCATGATTGGTGGTTTGCTATTTATTCAGCCTATTTTTAAATTTCTGGTGCTTGCATGTGTACTTTTTTCAATGTGTGCAAGTGACATTTTTTATTATTTCAATAAAATATCCAAATGTTTCTGGTCACAAGTAACTTCTTTGGCCAAAGTTGATCTTGAAAGTTGGTTGTGAATTATGTAACACATTATGTAACAATACACTTTGTCTTTCTCCTTGGAATATGAAAACCTGCTTTTAGAGGTTATTTTTCCATTTGAAAGAATTTTGCTATAAAATTAAAACTCTTGAGTTTTCTGCCATACTCATCCAATGAAAAATCATATTAGCTGATTTGAATTGGATTGTGTTTTGCTAGAAACATTTCCATGCTGTCAAAGAGGGTTTGACACCAGTGTTAGGACTGTCCTACAATAAATGAGTGACACTCCAGAGAGTTCATCTGTCTCATCCAATTTGCTAATGTCATGAATGGATTTTTCTACATCTTCCAATGGATAGGCCAGAACTGCACTGGCTGCTTCTGAGTTGTGAATTCGTTATGAACAATCCTCTTTTTCATTCTCATTGCTTTGATCAGTAATTAAATCTTCATGTAATAAAGAATATGAGGTTCCAGGGATTTCATCTAAGCTGTTGAAGTTGTGAATTTTATTTGAATAATTTTCTTGTTCATTTTCATTGTTTTGATCAGTAATTAAAACTTTATTAAATATAGAATTTAAAATATCTTACTAGCAGATTTTAGATGGGTCATGCCTGACACAGACTTCTCACTTTTATTGTTCTTAGCTCTAAAAAATTTAGACCACTTATTTGAAGGTATTCTGTTTATTTTTTCTTTTCAGTATTTTTCTGAGCTCCCCTTTCTATTTTTTATTCCTATCATGATCTTGCCTTATATTTATTCTCAGTGATTTAAAGATTAAAAATAGAGTGTAGTTGTACTTAAATATAATCTAAATATATTTATATCAAAAAGGAAATGAAAGCAAATGTGACAAAAAAATCAACATTTTTCATATGTTTTTAAGTTACTTTCTTTTAAAATAGTAAAAATATCTATTACAATTAAAAGGGAAAATGGAAACTATCATAAACGACTGTAAAAAGTGAAAGTATTTTTTAAAGTTGAATTTTTATTTAACTTTGAAAATTTAGCTACTCATATTAACTAGTTTACAAATACAGGATTACTTTCCGTTCTAGTGTTCAGTGTCCGGTTAGCTGCAAGCACAGGAGTTGATGCCACACTTCACGCATGTTATATCTAGATCCATATATACGCAAATTTAAGAGTAATATGAATTATTTAACTATTGCAAAATGTTTTTCAGTACGTCTGGGTCACAAATTGGAATATGAAGAGAAACAGGAAAATGGACCCTCAGCATCACAAAGAATGCTTCATTATGCAGGAACCTCTCTCGTTCGTCCTATCTAGGAGAACGCATTTGACAAGGTAATTAATTAGTTGTTTATCTTACCTAAGCATTTCTGCTGCCCAAATCCTCCCCTGTTCTGAAGCTGTGTCTATTTCCGACATCTACAGGTACAACCCCAGACCTTCATGGCATTTGAGCTCTGGTACTTTTTGTTTCAAGGACGTAGAGCAAGAGGTGTAAAGAAGTGTTTCCCTAGGGCCTGAGCCACGTTATTCACCTCAGCGGATGTTTAGAGTTGCTGGTGGCACGATACCAGCATCACCTGTCAGATCTCCAGTGACAGAGGCACCCATGTGTTCTTTAAAACATTGTGTGTGTGTGTGTGTTTGTGATAGGCAGAGCCCTCAGAAGTTCAGAGTCCAGGACAGAGGCCCCTCTTGCCTGAAGCTAAGGGTGGTACTGAACTTTAAATACTTTTATGGATGGAGAAACTTAGTCTCTCCATCCATCAATCCATCCATCTTTTCTTCCAATCATTTACTCAAAAAAACCTACTTTTTGAGTACCTCCTGTGTACCAGGTACTCTGCTAGGTGCTGGAGGTTGGGGCATTGAGAACCCTTTTTTGGGAGAAAATAGGGAAGGCTGTATGGATGGGGCAACATCAGAGATGTTTTTGGGAGTGAGAGATACCCAGGGAGAGAAGAGGGAGAAAGACTAGAGTGAACCGTTTGTGCAAATGTACAGATTCATGGAAGGACTTTGATGTCTAGGTTTGAACAAGGCTGGAGGGCAGTATCCCAGGGAGCCAGGAACACAATAAATCTAGAGAGGTATGCTGGAGCCTATTTCTGAATGGCCTTGTTGCCAGGTGAAGGAGTTTGTACTTTATCCTTACAGGCACCAGCATGACATGATCATAGTGTTGGGGAGGAAAATCTTTTCCTCTACCCTCTTAGGTTCAGTGATGGGGATCATGCAAATTAAACTCACAAAAGCCAGATTAGCAAAAGAGAAAACAGATTTAATTAGACACATACAGGAGAGTTCACAAAGAAATATGATTCAAGGAGATGGCTAGAGTTTGTGGCTTACATACCATCTTACTGGGGGAATGGGATGGGGCAGAGGGATACTTCTGGGAGAACGAATGACTCCTTAGAAGAGGGGAAAAAAGGGCACTTATGGAAAAGCAAATGACTTTTTGGAAAGATAAATGGGCCCTTAGGAGGATAGATGGGAGATATTATAGTCTTGTGGCAATGTCTGTTTGGGTCAGAGAAGGGAAGATTAGAGTTGCTCTGGGAGAGGGGATTGATGACCACTGAGTTCTTGTGGGAGGCTTTGCTTTTAGTCAGATAGGAGATTTCAGGAACTCAGATGTCTCAGCTCAAAATAATTTTACAGTGGCTTTTTCTGAACCCCTTCAACGCTGTGGAGATTGCCTTAAAATGCGAGAGAACAGAGAAATCTAGAAGACCCCCTAGGACACTGTGGATGAGTTCGGGCAAGAGATTTTGAGACTTAGATCAGTGCTTCTTAAAGTTTAACTTGTACGTGGCACATCTGGGGATCTTGTAAAAATGCAGATTCTGATTCAGAAGGACTGGGGTGGGGCCTGAGATTCGGCATTTCTGTCATGCTCCCAGGTGTTGCTGATGCTGGCGGTCCATGGGCCGCACTAAATAGGAGGGCTTTCACCACAGCAGGAGGTGCAGATGGGAGGAGAAGAGTAAAGGTTCTTGGCTTCAGCTGCACAGTGGAGTCACTTGGCCTGCATCCAGAGCAATCGCATCCGAATCGTTGGGGGCGGGCCTGGATATCAGTGTCTTGTAAAGCTCCCGAGGTGGTTAAAGCCGCAGGTAAGGTTGAGTGGCCGCGTCTCTGCGCTGGTATCAGCGGATTACCCTTCCATGACCACACCACTCCCATCCCTGTACATTAAGTTCTCCGGCTTCTAACATCAGAGCTGATTCCCGGCAGCTTGCATGGAATGGCTTTGGGGAACTGAAAGACAAGCTGAAGACAGACGCCAATAGGATAGAAATCATGACCATTTTATCTCCATCTTCCTTGTTGTTTGTGATTTTGCTGTCTCACAGAGTCAGAAAGCAAAAGCAAAAATCTGCTGTTGTTTACCACAATTGGGTAAACATCCTTGAACCCTGAGCTGCTACTGCTCTCCACAGAAGACTGAGCTAGACAAAAAGCAAGAATGGAAAAACAAATTGTGTTCCTCTGTGTTAAAGAATGTCAGTTGCTTTTTCTAATTACAAAAATTATACAGGCTGATGGTAAAAACTTTCAAACGTGATGGACAGGTAAAACCCAGAAAGGGGCAGTCCCCAGTATCAAGTTGTTTTATTTTAATTTCCATTTAAATAAAAGAACTCAATTGTGAAGGCGCTGGAGCGCCAACACGATTGGAACTGAAAACAGCGTTCTTGTCAAGCTTCCACGGCATCAGCCCATTAGCTGTTCGTCTTCCAAACTTTCTCAAACGTGAAGCAGCTCTCATCATCTCACCTGGAGCGATCACTACTTAATGGTAGTGATTAACTCTCCAGCTCAGAAGGCAACTGGTTATTAAATAACAACCTCCTGCCACGTTATCTTTCTCCAAAACAATGTGCTCACAAACCCCAGGGTTCTCCTCACTCAAGCTGTGCTGTAGCTCTGGGGCAGGTGCACAAACGGATTCATCCCCAGGCAGGCACCGCACCTCCAACCAGCTCCTCCCACTAGAGATTTAAGAATATGTTGCAACAATTTCTAGTTATTAAACGCTCTTTCTCTGGTTAAAAAACCCACAAGTTCGTGCTATTGATGAAATGTTAAATCATAAATCTGTTAATGGAATTAAGGAAATAAAATATAGATTATTTTTAAAACATTGAATTGGCACAGTTGTGGGACATATGGGGGAAGCTATTAAAATTCTGCGAATTCTTGAGCATGCCAGAGGAAGACTGGAAGGAGAGGCGTGTAAGACCGACGAACAAGGCAGCTGGCTCCATTAATCTGAGATGGAAACAACCTCGGGATTGGGGTCCATGCTGGGTTAGGACATGCACACCTGTAGGAAGCCTGTCCACTTCATTAGAGCTAAAGGGAGATGGATCATTTTGGATGTATCTGTCTCAAAAGGATTGGGGGCTGAGATGCGATGAATGAATGAAGGGGGGTGGGATGAGATAGCTGGTGGTCTGGCTCATATGATAATTTAACAAGGAGAGGATAACTTAATGGGTGATGGGGAGTGTTATCACAGAGGCTCATAGATGGAATATTTTAGCCAAAAATGATACTTTCCAAGTTTCTTATTTTATTTCCCCACATAAGGTCAAGAGGAAAGTTCCATCAGTTGAGATCTAACAAATTTAGTCCCTTTTCATACTCAGTAACCTCTCTCTGTACCCCACTGTTTCCTTTGATGCAGTTAATTCCATTCACCTTTTTGGTGTGTCCTGAGCTCTCCAGCTGGTAATCCTCAGAAGCTCGCCTCAGGAATAGCCCACCTGCAGTGGGGAAGTGAATTTTCAAGTTGAGTTCAGTTTCCACAGTGCACATCACTCTTGCAAGGGGATTTCTTTCCCTTTTGATTAATGATGCCATTTTGCTTGGAGGAGCTGATCTACTGATTCAGGATCAGGAATTCAGGAGCTCACGTTCCAAGTGAATGTTTTTCACCTTTTGGGTGCTCTTCATTTACTCTTCAGAGAGTTCTGTTAGTGTTCTAGAATACAAAATTCTCCCCATTCAGCCATTTCTCATCTTTCTGACCCATTGCCTCACTCCTGTAACGTCTGTGAAGCAATTCAAGCCACAGCGATGCTGATTTTGAAAATAAGTTGGGATCAAAATACGAAGCAGTATGTCCCTGATGGGAAAGGGATAAAGGGCCGTGTATTTTTAGATCCACTCTAATCAACCACAATTGCCTGGTTAATTCAGGTAGAAATGCAGTCTCTTTCCACCTAAATGATCCAGGTAATTTAGGCTATGAACTTTGGTGTGCTCTGGTAGACACTGATTATAAATGACTCACACATTAGTCATCCAGTAATAACGAAATACTTTGAAAAAAATTGCTCCCATCAGACGTCTTGATTTCTTACTATTTATGATGATCAAAAACTCATCATGTACGGGGAGGGGGAAGGGTAAGTTGGGACAAAGTGAGAGAGTGGCGTGGACATATATACACTACCAAACGTAAAATAGATAGCTAGCGGGAAGCAGCCGCATAGCACAGGGAGATCAGCTCGGTGCTTTGTGACCACCTACAGGGGTGGGATAGGGAGGGTGGGGGGGAGGGAGACGCAAGAGGGAAGAGATATGGGGACATATGTATATGTATAACTGATTCACTTTGTTATAAAGCAGAAACTGACACACCATTGTAAAGCAATTATACTCTAATAAAGATGTTAAAAAATAAAAACTCATCATGAAAGCACTCCAAATTTATTGTTAAGTGAAAGATACAAGGTGCAGAACAAGGTACGTAATATGCTGCCATTTATGATATAAGTAGGTGGAGAAGAATATATATCTGCATTGGATTGTAAATGCTTTAAAAATCTCTGGAAGGAAAAAGAAACAAAAAACAAATCTAAGAATGCTTGTCCCCTGTTGGGAGAGATGAGGAATTGGCATCCTTTGGGGATTTTTTAACATTTGAACCATATGAATGAATAATTTAGCAAAAAACCCCGCAAAAAACAAATAATTATTTAATTTAAAAACCTCCAAACCAAGTAATTGGTGATTAGTGACTAAACGAGGGAGGGGCGCCTTTAGATACCCCACCAGCTTCTGTCTAGTATTTGTTCCTTGGCTGAAGGGAACCGTTAAGGCAGAAATAAGGGCTAATGCATTTGCCTTCTCTCCCAAGCAACCCAAGAAGAAAACTTGACCATCGAGCCTGAGGTAGCAGGAAGAACCCCCAATCACATAGAAGGTTGCTGGCCAGCCTATGGAGTGTATACCCCCAAATCTTGTGCCCTGACGTGCACTCAAAACTGGTTTAAATGGCAACTTTTATGTTATATATATGTTTTATCATAACCTCAAAATTTAATATACAAGAACCCATTTAATTATATATTTTAAATGGGTAAATTATATGGTTATGGGAGGTGTATCTCAGTAAAGCTGTTAAAAAAATCAGAGAAAAAACCCTGCCTTTCTTCTCAGTTGTTGTAAGCTCTTTGAACACACTAGTATCCCAGCGCCTTTAGGCGGGCTGGCTCGGCAGGGTGCCAGTAAATGTTTGAGGACTGAATGATGATTCACATTAGCCATATGGATAGTTCAAATTCACCTACTAATTCTCTCTGGCTTATATTGGAAACCACCTCTGTATAATTATCTGGATCTCCATGACAGGAATCTAGTCATTTTCTTTCTCTTACAATATTTTATGGTTAAAAACAAAACAAACCATTTTACGTCTCTACTTAAGAAGAAATCACGGGTTTCCCTGGTGGCACAGTGGTTAAGAATCCTCCGGCCAACACAGGGGACACGGGTTCGAGCCCTGGTCTGGGAAGATCCCACATGTCGCGGAGCAGCTAAACCCGTGCGCCATAATTGCCAAGCCCGCGCTCTAGAGCCTGTGAGCCACAACTGCTGAGCTTGAATACCGCAACTACTGAAGCCCATACGCCTAGAGCCCGTGCTCCGCAACAAGAGAAGCCACTGGAATGAGAAGCCCGCACACCACAACGAAGAGTAGCCCCAGCTCACCACAACTAGAGAAAGCCCGCGTGCAGAGAACCCAACACAGCCAAAAATAAAATAAGATAAATTTTAAAAAAAGAAGAAATCACAACTCAACAATAAAAAATTCAAGTAACCCAATTAAAAAATGGGCAAAGGGCTTGACTAGACATTTCTTCAAAGACAATATACAAATGATTAACAAGCATATAAAAAGATGCTCAACATCACTAATCATCAGGAAAATGCAAATCAAAACCACAGTGAGGTATCACCTCTCATCCATCACAATGGCTACTATCAAAAAGCCAGAAAATAACAAGTATTGGCAAGGATGTAAAGATATTGGAACTCTTGTGCCCTGTTGGTGTGATTGTAAAATGGTGCAACCCCTATGGAAAACAGTATGGCGACTCCTCAAAAAAAAAAAAAAAAAAATGAACTAAATGATCTAGCAATCCCACTTCTGGGTATATACCCAAAATAATTGAAAGCAGGGTCTTGAAGAGATATTTGAGTACCATGTTCATAGCAGCACTATTCACAATAGCCAAAAGGTGGAAGCAACCCAAGTGTCCACCTACAGATGGATAAACAAAATGTGGTATACTCATACAATGGAATATTATTCAGCCTTAAAGAGGAGGGAAAACCTGTCACACGCTACAACGTGAGATAAACCTTGAGGACAATCTGCTAAGTGAAATAAGCTAGTCACAAAAAGACAAATACCGTATGATTCCATTTACATGAGGTTCCTAAAGTAGCAGAATTCGTAGAAACAGAAAGCAGAATGATGGTTTCCAGGGACTGGGACAGGAGAAGAGGGATGTTGTTTAATGAATATAGAGATTCACAAGATGAAAAAGCTCTGGAGGTCTCTTTTACGACAATGTGAATATAATTAAGACTACTGAGCTGTACACTTAAAAATGGTTAAGAAGGTAAATTTTATGTTATGAATTTTTTACCAAATAAAAAAAGGAAATCAGGGGCTTCCCTGGTGGCTCAGTGGTTGAGAATCTGCCTGCTAATGCAGGGGACACGGGTTCGAGCCCTGGTCTGGGAGGATCCCACATGCCACAGAGCAACTAGGCCTGTGAGCCACAACTACTGAGCCTGCGCGTCTGGAACCTGTGCTCTGCCAACAGGAGAGGCCGCGATAGTGAGAGGCCCGCGCACCGCAATGAAGAGTGGCCCCCGCTTGCCACAACTAGAGAAAGCCCTCGCACAGAAACGAAAACCCAACACAGCAAAAATAAATAAATTAATTAATAAACTCCTACCCCCAACATCTTCTTTAAAAAAAGGAAATCAGCTGTAAGATTGTACAAGATTGCTAATTGTTGAAGCTTAGTGATGGGAGGAGGCTCACGGAGGTTCATGAGGCTGCTGTCTCAATTTTAGAGTGCTTGAATTTTCTGTAAAAAAAGTAACTGAGAAATCTGGACTACTGAGGATCCACTGAGGATCTGGATTTCTGAAACGTCCAAAGGGGTTGAGAATGTGTGAGCCTGGGCTGCAACACTGGTTTGCACGTGGGTCACCTTCGGCCACGGAGAGAGTTCGGTGCTGCCCATAAGACCTTGGACCACACCTGCTGGGAACCTAGTCAGCAACAGTAGGCAGCCCATTTTTACTTCTCAGGTTCCTCTAATACCCAACAGTAATCTGCGCATTACCCTAACTCTGTAATTCTCTGTTGGAGAGACGCAAATAAACTGATTATAGGACATGTATTTCTGATCTATTTTATTTACCTGATTAGAAGTTTCTGCCTACCTTCCTGGAATCAGCAATATCAACAGTCTTGATGTTTTATTAAGCTTTCCAAACACACCATTGATCCCCAGCCTGAATACGTTGCTTTGTTACCATGGCTTTAGTCCCAGTGCAGCTTCCCGGGGATATTTGCCAAAATATTCTTGGATTCATTTGTAATCCATTTAGTAACTTACATTTGAAGGATAATTATTTGTGTAAGATATTAACCACATTATTATGCCTGTTGATGGCTACCTTGGTGAGCTGGTAAATTATATAAAAAGAACAATAAATAACGCTGTAATGTTAACCAAACGTGAAAGATTGAAAGGATAGGCTAGCTCTCATCCAAAGTATCTCTACATTATGCCAAATTTCCAGATGCAAATGGAAGCGAGTGCACATCTGGATGTTTTACTTACCTGCTGTCCAAATGTCTATACCTTTGGACAGATCACAGAGAGATGGATCATTTTCAGTGCTGCGGACACAGATGCAACCATAGGCGATTCAAAGAAGACCACACTTAGAAGATGATAAAGATGATGCTGAAGAGAAAGTTACAGGGAGACAAGTCCAGGGGATACGGATATATTATGAGAGGATGATATTCCAGAAAGTAATAATGATGGGGTATTTGACATATACACATACAGGCACATAGTGTCGAACTTAGAAAAAGCAGCATTCTCGGACAGGGAGGGTTTAATTGGGATCCCATATAGTTTACAGTGGTCTTGTATCGGCTTCTTTACTGGGGAGGGGGTAGGATGAGAGGCATGAAAAGCATTTCTAAGTGCAATATTCCTCGCCGTTCAGCCAGCTGACTGAGCTCTCTTGACACTGGCTCATGAATTTCCAGCCCTTGAGTTATGGGTCTGAAATACAAATTGCCTCCCCAGAATAATAATAAAAACAAAGGGTATGCAATTTTGGGTGGTATTTCGCTCCTGAGGTCAGCCTTTGATCTCTGCAGCTACTGAGAAGTCAAGTTACCGGGTGTTTCTTTCCGCTTCAGCCATTTGTCAGCAGATGCCATAAAGACCTGAGCTGTCCCTCTTGATCTTTATCAGAGATCGCCGTTTGCTTTGATCTCCTCCTCTGTGTATGACATTTGCGCAAGGTTTCCCTGTTTAACTGTCTGACTTCGGGTTGCTATTTTAGTTTAAAAGTTAAGAGTAGTGCTGTTTTGTTGTTTTAACTCCTGGTGTCCTCAAGCCGGTCATCCAGGTAAGGCATTCGATTTCCCAGTGACACCTGGTCAATGAGGTCAGCAACGTTGGCCTCCTTGCAGTTTTGCACATACATGAATTTCTGAATTGCAAGGAGACTCGTGTCATGGAAAGTTCATAAAATTGTCGCGAATCTCACGTTGCCAGTATCTGTGTAGAAGACATCAAGGCTAGTGTGCAAAAGCACACACCTCATTTCCCACAGTCTGCCAGGTCCACGTCCCTCAGTTTACCTCCTTCCAAGTGATCACCCACAAGGGAGGATGATTAGAAAAAGGGTACCACGTATGGGCACACCGTCTTCTCCCTCCCAGCGTTGTTCAGGTGCTGAGATCTGTGCGTGTTTCCCAGCTGGTGGCGCCTCCAGAGCCCATCCCCCCAAAATTAGCATAAGGTTCTCAATTGGGACCTTGAAATCGCACATATCAGGGAAAGGGGGTCGACATTTTAGGGGGCAAACAATGTGCGTAGTGCTTTGGAAATGTCTCTTGTGCTGTCACCATCCCATGTCACACACGGGAAACTGGGGCTGACGGTGCTAGTGATTTTCTTCCCGTTCTTCACTATTTTTAGGCTTTTAAAGACTCTCACTTTTTTTCTTCGTTCTGTGATAGCAAGGAACTTGGGACTGTCATAGCTGTGCTCACACTTGTGTCCTCAAATTCATGGTCAAGCTTTGCCCCAGTGAAGGCAAATGGCAAAGGCTGGGAGGCAGTGGTTGGAGTGGGAAAGAGGGCTGGGAAGATGGGCCGTGTTCACAAAGCACTTGAGAACACACTTGAGTCCCACAGAGCACTTGGGGGTGGCGACAGGATGAGCTCCCTCCCGAGGGAAGGACCACAGAGCAGTTATTTTCCCCATTCCAGCCTCTGGCATTCAGCTCAGCACCCTGTAGAAGTCCGAGAACAGTGGAAGACCATCGTCCACCCGTGAGGATGGGCCCTCCTTCCATCCTCAGGGATGGGAGGTTCTTAAAAGCAGAATGTGGTTTTCAAGGAGCAGCACCTTTGGTGACCCTGACAGAGTGGGCACACGTGTGGGATGGATGGCAGACTCTTCCTTTGTGACACATGTCACCATGTGATGAGCACATGTTGGCAGATGTTGGCTTGGTGTCTGTTGAATGAATGAGCAGAAGACCATTTTTACCGGGGGAGCTAAGAAAGACCCTCTGTGGCGGCTGTGAAGGGAAGCAGAGGCCCGGGGTCGAGAGGTGAGGCTGGTCCAAGGGAAAAGGCAAATCCTCATCCTGGAAGGGAGTCAGTCACAAGTGGGTGGCTCAGGCAGGACAAGAGGAAGATGTCAGGTGGGCCAGGGGTTCAGACTGCCAGGCGGAAGAGGCCCCGGGGCAGGCGCATGCAGGGTGTTAGTGGGCAGGTTTGTAAAGAAAGGAGCTGGGGGGGGCTTCCCTGGTGGCACAGTGGTTAAGAATCTGCCTGCCAATGCAGGGGACAGGGGTTCCAGCCCTGGCCTGGGAAGGTCCCACATACCGCAGAGCAGCTAAGCCTGTGCCACAACTACTGAGCCCACACGTCACAGCTACTGAAGCCCGCACACCTAGAGCCCGGGCTCCACAACAAGAGAAGCCACCGCAATGAGAAACCCACGCACCACGACGAAGAGTAGCCCCCGCTCGCCGCAGCTAGAGGAAGCCCGTGCACAGCAACAAAGACCCAACGCAGCCAAAAAAATACATAAATAAATAAATCTTTAAAAAAAAGAAAAGAAAAGAAAAAGGAGCTGGGAAGAGCAGGGCCAAACCTTAACTTCCTGTGTGTGAAGGCATTAGGACAGGGAGGGAATAAAGAAGGAGGGACAAGAAAAAGAAAGAGAAATAAGAAGGAATGGAGAGGAAAGAGAAAGAAGAGGACACGGGAGAAGGGAAGGAAAGAAGAAGAAAGGAGGATAGAGGGAGCAAACATGGGAGGGAGGGAAGAGAGAAGAGAGGAAGGAAGAGAAGGAGAGGAAAATTTCCTCCTCTCCTATTAAGTCCGGTAGGACATGATTATTTTATAAATCATCACAGAAGGTGAGGGAAGACAAATAGCAGAAGAACGGGAGCAGCTGGGCTGTGATCTAGCACGGGAGGAGGGGCCCCATGTATCCATAATGAAGGAGTGAGATTGACAGGAAAAAGATGGGCCGGGCAGAAGAGGATAAATAGTCGCCCCGGCTTATTTGTAACTTTCATTTTTAGGTAAGGATGATTGGCACATGGATGGCTTAGATGAAGGGGGCCCCCTGATCTTTAACTTTCAGGTCACATGGAGAAAACTTCAAGAAAATGCGCCGACATGGAGATGTCAACGTGAGTGACAGCCCCGCGCGAGGTGCCTTGCACCGGCTGTCTCCTTGGCATGTATCACTTCGCAGCAATGATGACTGCCGTTTGAACAGAAAGATGCCCTTCCCTACCAGGGTCAGGAAACTGACAGGGCCCACCCATTAATAGAAATAACTGTCATTTAAAGTAAAATGCTTGGTGGAAAACTTCAGAAATCTATCAGATAACATGGGGCCTGTGGTGGGGGCACCCACGAATCACGGGCACTCAGATACGGTGCAGCGAGTGGCAAACAGTTACATCCGGAGCAGCTCATTCCGCCAGCCGTGTGGTTTCTTCACGCTGACGTGTCAGCGGCTTCTCCTAATTTATTGCCCACCTGTGTCTTAGGAGGCTTCCCTGTGGGACAGTGATGGATGGGATCTGAATGAAAAGATGGATGCCAACGTAGTTTCTGATTTGATGACTTCTTATGGCAAAAACTCTTTGGTGATGGGGCTTCTTTGGCGAAGCTTCTTTCCTGATAAAATAACGAAGCCAGTCGTGCTCCCTGCTGAGAGAGGCTCAAAGCCTAGGACCTCCTCTGAACTTTCATGATGCCTTATTTTTTTGATGCAAATGAAATACTGCATTGAGATATTTGGCTACTCAAGAGGATTATATGATATTTAGGAATTTTTTTCGTGAACATTCAATACATTTCTTAATTAGAGGGGCCTAAACTACACAAAAATGTTGGTGCTTGACGATATGCTTGCAAGAAATGGTCCTTTATGGCCTGTGTCTGGGGGTGTGATGTCCGTGGTTTGTGCTGAGGCTGGTGGTGTAAATAAAAAACATAGGTGTTGCGCCCTCCATTGTCTCATGTGATATGATCTTTAGAACAATGGTAAGGTGAGTATTAATGGGGCCCTATTTTACTAGGAGACAGCTGAGGTGTGGAATGGTTAAGGACTCTCCCAAGAGCAGCCACCTACGTCAGACTCTAGTAAATGGGGCCATCTTGAAAGGTAGGAGTTATATCCATCACTTATAGGTGAGGAACCTGAGGCTCAGAGGTTGTACAGCTGGTAAGAATAACAGGAATTCATCCATAGTTTATCATGCTCCAAAACCTACCGCAAAGAGCTTTCAAAGAAGACTGCATCAGTCTTCTTTTGCTCTATAACAAGCCTTCACAAATCTAGTGACTTAGAAAAACACCCGTTATCTCACAGTTCCATAAGTAGAAGTCCACTGGGCTCAGCTGGTCTCGGCTTAGGGTCTCACAAGACTGAAACCAAGGTGTCAGCTGGCTGGGCTCTTATCTAAGGAAGAATCTGCTCATTCAGGTTGTTGGCAGAATTCAGTTTCTTGTGGTTGTAGGACTGAGGTCCCCATGCCCTTGCTGACTGTTGGCCAGTGTTGCTTTTGGCTCCTCCAAGCTACTCTCCAGTCCTTGCATGTGGCCTTCTCCACCTTCAGTCAAC
Organism: Tursiops truncatus; assembly: GCF_011762595.2. Classification (NCBI taxonomy): domain Eukaryota; kingdom Metazoa; phylum Chordata; class Mammalia; order Artiodactyla; family Delphinidae; genus Tursiops; species Tursiops truncatus. The sequence goes on from NC_047049.1 coordinate 6,561,438, forward strand.
AACAATGCATTGAAGCCTTTTTTGTGCTTTGAACCTTTCTGATTTCTCTGTCACCAGCCAGAGAAAAGTCTTAGATTATGTTAGGCCCACCTGGATACTCCCCCTATCATAAGGCCAACTGATTAGTAACCTTAATTAGAGCTGCAAAATCCCTCTGCCACATCACACACCATGATCACAATAGTGATAGCTCGTCATATACACAGGCAGGGATTACGTGTGAATGAGGGTCATCTTAGAATTCTGCCCACCACAGGCCATGGGCTGGGACTGCTGGCCCTTGGGTGCTTAGCAGTGCACGCTTGGTTCGAGAGAACCCATTAACTGTTTCTCCCAGAAGGCTGAAGCTGAACCTAGTTCTACTCAGGCCACTCATAGTTCCCAAGCAATAAAGGATGGCCTTTATTATGGAAAGAGCACAGACCCAGGCATCTGGAGATCCAGGTTCTAACCCAGGCTCTGCCACTCACTCACTCGGAGACCCTGGGCAGGTGGCATCACTGTGCTCTCTGCAGTGGATAACTGCCTTAGAATCCAAATATGAATGTCTTTTAAGGTCCTACCGTGTACAAACACCCTACGAGGCAATGAAGGTGACCCAAGGAAGTAATGAGGCATGCCGCCTGCTCTCAAGGAGCTTACGACCTTGAGTACGGATACAGGTCACCAGCCAGAGTCCACAGACCGAGTTCTCCAGCAACACTCAGCCAACAAGTCCTGTTTTCATCCAGCCTCTGCTCCCACGAATCTGACTGAATTACAGTTCACCACCTCGGCTGGGTGCAGGCACTCCCTATGTCACTCTTGTTGTCCAGCCTGCTGGAGCACTCCTTCTGCACCCAGCTGTGGACACAGGCTCCTCCCTTATGTCTACATGGCCATGGAGGCTTGGGGGTAACATCAGGGCCACAGTGTGAAGGAAGAAAACTTTTAAATAGATCCCAGAACTAATGTCTCCTGGAGTCCACTGGTCATGCCCTTGGCAGGGGCCCCCTTTTGGCTCTCTCTCTCCTTAGGTGTCCATCGCAGACGGCCACACTTAGCAGGGCCAGCTGGCTCCTCCCAGGAGTGAGGGGATGATTTTGATCATCTTCCTTTAATAAGAATTGATTCAAGGCTGTGTGCTTCCTCTCAACCCAGAGGAGGAAAGAAACCCAGACCCCTGACTGGTTTCACTGACAAGATGCAGCTCCGAGCCTGGCAGAGACATTCTGGAACATCAGCACACGGTGTTTAATTGTGTTGTGGCCTCAGCCTCTCCAGCCTTGAGCAGGCTTGGGGCTCCACGTTGCAAGACCACAAGGACACGGACATGTCCTTCCCGCTCCCAAACAGACACACAATCTCTTCCCAGGGACAAGGTCAGCCTCCACTTGTATCTAAGGAGGAAACTGGGGGCCACTTTAAAATTGCAGTTTTCCTCATTTTTAGCCATCAAGTTTTCAGAAAAATAAGCATCAGTGTGAGTTCAGCCCCAGAGCACCCAGTTAGCAAACATAAACATCAGGTGCCATGAAGGAGTGTCCCAGGTCAAACTCCTGGAAACAGACTCTGAGAGGGAGAGTTGCATGAAGACGTGTCCTGGAGAGTGTCGTTGGGAGCTAATCTCAGAAAGTAGGGATGGGGCAGAGGTGGGCCCACCATGCAGGTGTAGCACAGGCCCCAGACGATCCTACAGGACCTCTGAAGCCAGAATCTGCCCAAATCAAGGGAAATAGGCTGAACTTGGTCTCCCAGCCTCAGCCTGTCACTGGCAGCAGGCTCGCTTGAGGCATGTGACCTTGAGTAAGTCTGTTCTCTGTGGCCAAAGACAATTGCCAGTGAAGGCTGCTGCTGTGAGCAGCTGGGGGATGAATGCTTTCGTCCTAAAGAGTGGAACTGGGCAGAATACCCCAGTATCCACTGCAAGGAGGCACAAAGAGTTACAGAAGGAGAACTCCATTCCAGGAAGGCTTCCTGGAGAAGTAGCATATAAGCAGCCTTTGGAGGACTTGTAGGATTTGGAGGAGGAACCACGTTACAAACAATATGGGGCCAGGATCTGTGCCCACCTGGTAGCCCGCTGTGACTGTGAAGATTGCCCTCAATTCCTTCCATCTCTGGAAAGCAGGAGAATGCTGGGATGCCTGCAGCTCTAACAGGGTTTGACCCCGTGATCTCCCATCCGTCAGAAAAATGCATGGGGAAATAAAAATAATGGAGAGGTTAATTAATGGTGCCTGCAGACTTCTTTTTAACCTCCTCCACTTCACCATGTCAATAATAACTCAAGAGTAGACTTTCCCCAGGATATTCCAAAGCATGACTAATTGCAATAACACTGAACACATTTCCCACACTCCATGTTCCCTCCAATTTGGAAACTGATTTTGCCCTTTTCCAGATATATGATGCAAAACGGGTGAGTGCATTTGAACATATTTACATAGTAAAAGCTCAGGTGCTAAGACCTGGGCACCTTTAGCCAATCCTATCCTAGGCACTCCTCTAGAAACCAGGCCCAGCAATAGCCTGACAAGTTGGTGCCCTGTTGGGGCGTGAGGGCAGAGACCTACAGAATCCCCTACTTCTGTTTATTAAAATGCCTTTTGAGGATTAATCTAGAATCACATATGCAAGATTTCTTTTTCTGAAAGTAAATTTTGCCCCTAAGACATTCACACTGCTTTTTTAAGGGTCATGAAAATACATTTATTGTCTAATTTTTATTTAATTCCTGCGACGTGAGCCTCTTGGGCCGTGTATGAGTCCAGTGAGGACCAGGCGGTTTATGTGGCCCTGTGGGAGGTGATGCAGGTCTGGAACACATCAGGGACACAGACGACTTGCAGACTGTGCTTACCACATGCCTGTCAGGCCAAAGCACCAAAGAAGGAAGCCTGCCATGCGTTTATTTTGTGCCCCAAGCAAGGTACTTATGTAGATTACCAAAATGGCCATCAGTTACTTGACTTCCTCCATCTACCTCCGTGGATCGTCCCCTCCCACGCTGGCTCTAGGCTGGCCTCATGTCTTTCTTTGGCTACTGGGACATTAGAAAACAAGTCAGTGAAGGCAGAAAGAGCGCCTGCACACTGGGGACTGCTCTTTTTCTGCCTTTGGAACCAGGCTATCCACATGTAGACAAACCCCAGCTTGTCTGCTGGGTGAGGAGACACATGGCTCAGGCATCTTTACTGCCCAGCGATGGCCAGCCAACCACCACACAGGTGGGCGAGCCTATTTCAGACCGGCCAGCCTCCAGCTGACCTGCGAGCTGACCATGGGTGCCTAGCGGTCTCAGCTGAGATCAGCTCACAAGAGTCCATCTAGCCCAGCCCAGGTTGCTGACAGGCAGCATTGTGAGCTGAATAAATGGTGCCATTTAGACGCTAAGTTTGAGGGGGCTTTGTTATGTAGCAAAAGCTAATTGATTCAGTCCTAGCCCTCAGTCTCTTCGTCTATAAAGCAAAGAGAAATTACTTACTTCATAGGGTTTCTTGAAGCTGAACCGAGTCCTAGCCCATGAGTGGTGATCAGAATTTGCTTGCTCCATCCTTTTCTGCAAACGATGAGATGTTGTGAATTGGCCCCAGTTCTTTACTCCCCTCTCCCACCACATTCTTGTCATGGCCCTTTTGGGGGAGTGCTGGCTTTGGGCTTGGCCTTGTGACTTGCTCTCGTCAGTGACATGTGGGCAGAAGTGACAGTGACTGGTTTTGAGCCTAGACCTTGGGAGACCTGGGGTGTTTCCACAGGCCCTCTAGCCCCTGCCATTGTCATCGGAGGAGTATCCTCTAGATCAGCCCCAGATTGCAGGAGGAGGAGGAGAGACAGGTCCTTGCAGAGCTACCTTGAAATCTCCCCCAACCAGAGCGGTCGGAAGCAGAGCTCAGCCTAGATTAGTCGACACCAGTTCACCTACACGTTGGTGAGGATAAATCATTGTTGTCTTAAGCCACTGAGGTTTGGGGTACTTTGTTACACAGCATTATTGGGATAATGGCTACCTGATGCATACAGGATCCAAATTCACTGACCACATTTGAAAGGCTTTGTGCTGGACAACACTCACAGGTGTTTGGAATCAAGGCCAAAGGAGAGGAGGTATAGCAGGGGCTGGCCCCTTACTTCTGCCATGTATTTGTTACCCGTGAAAATGCTCGTTGACCCCTGCAGACCACTCTGTTGGGAGTAGCAGAACTGAGAATGACAAGCCTTTCTACAACTGACAGACAATCTGCCTTGTGTCAAGGGCTGTGTAAACACTCTACATGCACCAGCCCTCCTAACCCTCAAAACAGCACTAAGAGGTAGGTACTAGCCATACCCGCTCCCCAAGTCAGGAAACAGAAGCAAGTGGGATTGAGAAACACAGCCAAGGGCAGGAGAGCCGCGAACTGAAATCCAAGACCCAACCTCCGCAGTGTCTCCCACCTGACCACAGCTCAGCAGCCTAATTCCACTTGGTAAGCCCCAGATCTCCTGGGTTTCAGCTGCAGCCAGACTCAGCTAGTGCTCTGTGCTTATTGTCCAGACCAGCAGCACTGTTGCCTTGAAATACAATATTTCGGTTTATGAACTCAAGAATGCCTTTGTGCAGGAAAACGTTTCCTTATGCCCAGATTCTGCATTCATAATGGGTGTTCCACAAATCACTTTTTTTCCTCTTTTCTTTTTTAGAAACCTTTATGCAAGCGTGCAGCAGAGTACTCATTTCTGTGTACACATTTAATTTTCACACCTGAGTTGGTTGCAACTTCAAAAAGAGCAGGTATTGTCAGGCAGAGAGGAGCCTCTGTGAATAGCTAGTGAGATATGGAAATTTCCTGCGACAGAACATCACATTGGAACCCTGGCCCTCTTTTCACGCTTTTCTCTTGCACAGATGATCCTACCAGTAGGGGATCGTATAATTTATCTGCCAAACTGGGACACCTGTAAGAGTGAAAAGGGGCTGGGAAAACAGGTGTAAACTGGGACTTTTCTGGGCAAACCAGTGTATGTGGTTGCCCCCCCCCATCAGGGAGCTTTACAAAAATAATGATAACTAACCTTTGTAAAGGACTTTATGGTTTACAGAGCCATTTCACCTGCTCTGAGAAGCATTATCAGAGTTATTACTTTACAGGTGAGAAATCTGAAACCCTAGAGTTTTAAATGCCTGTGAAAAAGCATGCACCCAGCAAAGTGGGGCCTTGAATCTAGGTTTCTAACTCCAGATTGGATTCTCTCTTCTACAGCATTTTGGTGGGTCCTTAAAATCGTTGTCCATGGCCTGTACATAGAAGTCACTTGATAAACGTTTGTTGAGTGAATGCATGAACATAACAGCCAAAAAATAACAAGTAACACAACAGTGTTGTATCTTGTGATTTTGTGAAGGGCTCAGAAGTAGTTTGTAATGTACAAAATGGCTCTGTTCCCTTGGAACTTCTCTGAAATCTCCTAATAACTTAATTGCTCCTTAATAAGAAGGGATTCTGCCAATATCCCCTTCTTCTGCTCTGGGGTTGCTAGAAAAGGGTACTTTGTTCTTTCCAGCGTGGGAGGATTTGGTTGAGCTCTGTAATCAGCAAAGTGGGAATGATGTCTTTTCCATGTGTTCTCTGCCTCCCCTCACCCCCTCCAGCTATCCTTTCCTTCTTTTGAATTTTGAGATGCACTTTTATTCGTGATGCCCGCCTTCTACCCAGTGTCAGAGGGGGTGCTGCTACCTTTTATGAAGGCTTTGAAAGGCTTCCTCTTCCTCTCCAAGTTTCCACTGAGGCTGTGTTTGCTGTAAACACTTAGGAGATTAGTTAAGTGGTGTAATTCCCCAAGCACTTCTTTCTTACATTAGCCTTCATTTTTCTGGAGAAAAACGCTTTCATTCCTAGGACCCGGAGACAGCAGGGAGTGAGGTGAACGGTATAACCTACTAAAATGTTTTGGCCACGGCATTCCATGGATATAGCTTTTCCTGATTTTTTAAACAGTAATGTTTTCTAGAAATAAGCTCACAAGGAAGGAAAGAGCTCTGATCTCTCTGCGCTTAGCCCTCAGGGCTTCTGTGGCGACCTTCTCGGCTCATCATCTCTGGCAGTTTACCAGGTATCTCAGAGACCTGCTTTGATCTTCAGGAAGACCTTTCTCTGCCTTCTTGGATTACCCAAGCCACCCCGCCTACTCTGACACAGTGTGGTGAAGTCCTTAGCAGAGGACTTGAGGGCACAGTTGACATTCCTCTTAGAACCGGACAAGGGAGCACAAGTTTGGGTTCAGCCCATACCTGTGGCGTCAGCCTTCGCTGTCCAACCAGATAGTGTGATTGCAGGACGTGTACAGGGTGTTCAGCATGTAGGAGACCGAATGTGGCTGTCAGCATTTGTCAAACAGGCTCTGAAGTAAAAATAGAAGCAAGGGGTCCCCCACCCCAGAGCTCTTGAGCAATCTTGTCCCCACAAAGTGTAGATGTTCCTCACAGACCCCCAACTTCCTGACCTTTGCCTCTCCTGCCCCAGCCTCCTATAGAAGCCTGTCTGCCAGCTACTGGGGTCCAAAGGGCTTTTGAGGTCGTGTCCCGTGGAGTCAGCTTTGAGGTGCATTAGTCAGGTTCTCCAGAGAAACAGAACCAATAAGATAGATAGATAGGTATAGGTATAGATACAGATAAAGATACAGATATAGGTACGAGGAGATTTATTACAGAAATTGTTCACATGATTATGGAGGCTGAGGCCCGAGATTTGCTGTCTACAAGCTGAAGAACCAGGAAAGCTGGTGGTATAATTCTGTCTGAGTCCAGAGATCTGAGAACCCGGGGGGCTGATGGTGTGAGCTCTGGTGCAAGTCTGAAGGCTCAAGAAACAGGAGAGCCAGTGTCCAAGGGCAGGAGAAGATGGATGTCCCAGCTCATGCAGAGAGAGAATTTGCCCTCCTCTGTCTTTTTGTTTTATTGGGCCCTAAACAGATGGGATGGTGCCCATCTGCGTTGGGAGGGGTGCTTCTCTTTATTCTGTCTGCCAACTCAGACATTAATCTCTTCTGGAGACACCCTCGCAGACTCACCCAGAAATCGTGTTTTACCAGCTATCTGGGCCCCCTTAGCCCAGCCGAGTGCGCACACACAAAATAAGCCGTCACAGATGTACGCGCGCTCCAGAACTCCCTGCAGGACTGGGCTGGGGCTGGGATTGTCCCTGAAATTGTCCCACTGCCACCTGGGTCCCCAGGAGCACTCCTTTCGTATATCACTCACACGAATTCTTATCCTGGACGAACCTAACCTATAGCTCCGGTTTGTAAGAAAAGTGCATGTTTGCAGGAAGTGAGTATTTCAGCAGGAATCTCTTGGGAAGGGAGACTCCTTTATTTTTGAGCAGAGTGTTTGCTCAGGGAACTCCAAAGTATGAATTTCTCCATGAGCACATATGCCCTACAGGCTATCAGCCTCTAACATGGCAGTCCATCTGCAGGTAGCACCAAGGGTTGGACGGCGCCTCACGCACCTGCACGTACCTTCACGGCTGAAGGTTTGCTCACTCGTTCAGTGGTTCGTGCATGTGCTGACGGCACAGGACCGTGTACTCCTGGACCTGTCCTTGGTGTAGGGACACAGACAAGTTCAGACCCACTCCCAGGGCTCCAGGGGTGCACAGTGCGGGGAGACAGACAAGTAGCCAGCGTGACTTGAAGGGGAAGGAAGCGCTGCGAGCACAGCACGGCCCGTCTCCCCCACCTCACTGCTCGCTGAAGGCGGAAGCCATGTCTTGCTTATCTTTGCATCTGCCTGCCCGGCCCAGGGCCCTCACATCGGGAGGAGCCGACAAAGGAGGGGCGCCCCTCCTGGACCGTGCGGGGTTGGGTGGGATGAGGGTGGTCGGAAAGTCTTCCTGGGGAGCTGACGCCGAGTTGGCCACAGCTGGGTGAAGATGGATGAGGGACAGAGTTTTACCCAGAGGAAGCAGCAGGCTGTGAGATGCAGGCCCAGTCTGTCCTAAGAAATTAGCGCAGTGGGGCGATTCCGAGCCCCGGGGGCAGGAGAGAAAGCAGCACACACCCGACCAAGCACGTGGAGCCTCTGGGTTGCAGATTAGAGTGGGGAGAAGTGGGAACATAGAAACCGTTCAGCAGGTTGCGAGCAGGAGAGGATAAAAAAACACTACAGGGTCAGGGCTAAAAACGAAAGCGCTGCATTTTTAGAAAGCATGACGTCCCAGATGCAGAAGTGGTTAGAATTGGGGTGAGTGTCTGCATCTCCGGAGGCGTAATTATGAGTTCCTTTGAAAAGGTGCCTACTGTGTGTTTAGGCCATGAAGACGCCCAGGGCAGTGGGAACCAGGAGAGCAGGGCTCTGGTCCCAGCCCTGTCACCGGCCCTCAGTGTGACCTTGGGCAAATCATGTGGCTTCTCAGTCTTTAGATTAAGTAAGCTTTAAATTCACTTCTGGCGCTAACATTACAGGATCCAGTTTGAACCCCTCATTTCTCAGGGAGGAAACCACGGGGCCAAGTGATGGTTTGGGGCCACGTCTGGGGGGACACATCCACCTAGAACATGAGGTACAGCCTTCCTCCTCCCAAGGCTGACCACTTTAAACGTCTTAACTTTCTGCAAAAAAGAATATCAGCAGAAAGACCTGAGGGCTTTTGAGGAAACCAAATGAGATAATGCAGGTCAAATACTTCTAAAATAAAGTGCCCTAGCAATGGAAGATAGCAGTAGTAGTGACTGCAGTGGTAATAACAGAGCCGTTTGTGAGCTTAACGGGCCAGACCCCCGGCTTGTCCTAGCCTACTGAACCCTCCCCCCGCCACACACACAAACATTCACACCACACGAACACTCTTAATACACTACGTTACTTATGTGGCATACTTAGTATCAAAAAGGCTACATTCTCCCCGCCCACCCCAAAAAATCCCCATTCTAAAAATATCCAGTGGTCCCCATAATACCCTCCATCCTTTCAGATAGGGTTGCCCCTACCTAGCCTCTCTGACCACTAAGGTCAGTGAAAGGGCAGGGGATTCATGAGCTTGTGTTCTTGAGTCTAAGCTCAGCAGCGTGAAGCGCAACATTTCAAGGCAGCAAAATCGAGCTGGAGGCAGAAGTCGGGAGCGGCAGCGAGCAGCGAGCACAAGGCCTGAAACGGGTGCAATGACTAAGTCACCCAGCAGAGGAAAGACTTTTACAGCCAGAATAGGATAAGCTTTGATTTAACTTTATTACATTCAGGGAGTTATGAAAATGTCTTTGGTTGGGTTAGAAACCAGATATCTTAAGTCTTGGTGAAATTTACAAAACGAATTCCTGGTTACACAGGTAGTTTAAAAATTACCCAGTACCTCTATTCAAAAAGAAGAGATTAGAAGAATTCTGATCTGTCTGTACAGTCCTGGGGATCTCACTGCAGCCCCTTTATGCACACAGGACACTTGTGTGCCATTTCCACACCGGCCACAGAGGAGAAAGTCCAGGGGCACCGGCTCACCATGTCTTGTGTCCACTCCCGCTGGGGAGCTCTACTGCTCCACAGGCGTGTGCAATGGAAACAAGATATCCATGTGCGATGCTTCCACCCTGTCACCTGCCACAATCCACACCCCCCGCCTCCCCCTTACATCCCTTGTTCCTCTTCTCTTTGTCCTCCAGGGGAGAGTTCTGCCTTTCCCCACGTGCTGGATAGAGAGATGCAGGCTGCAGTGGTGAGAGGGAAGAGGGACTCGGTAGCAGGAATAGACTCAAAAGCCACGTGGCTTAAGGATCTGGGACACTTGGAAGCAGAATTTTGAGAGCGAAGTGTTTATAGTCTGAGAGCCCCTGCAGGGACTGTGTAAAAACTGGAGAAAAAGGGGAGGAAGAAAAAGGGGGTTTTCAGAAGTGTTTCTAGATACTGTAATTTGGATTTCCTCCGATATTCTTGCAGAGGAGATCGGAGTTATTTGTAATCGTTTGTTGTTGCTTGACAGTTTCTAACATGACAGTATCTGAGAGTAGACGGTGTGAGGCCGCAGGACTTACTCAGGTTATCCACGGTTGTCTTGGAACAGTTGGAGCAGCTTCCAGGGCTACTGAGGTTGTTTTGCTACCCTGCATGTGAGGAGCTGTGGACCAATTAAGAAATACTTGAATGTGAGTTGAATTGTATGAACAACCAGCTCCCTCTTGCTTTGTCTCTGTCCTCGGAGGCCAGTCTGGTTCCTCCAGCGGCTGTGGAACAGACTCTTTCCATTTTATCTACTTGACCATTGCTGCTGCCTTTGTGTATCTGCGGAACATGAATGTGAACATACCTGCTCAAGAAATCCCCAAGTTCACGTTAAGTCTGGTACATATCTGAGATATTTTCAAGACCCCTAGAGAAGGAAGAAAAAGTGAAAGAAAGGAAAGAAAGAAGGCAAGATAAGAAGAAAAGAAGGAAGACAACATTGTCCACCTGCCCTGAGCCAGGCACTAGGTCTGATACTTCGCACACTGAATGCTCTTTAATCCTCCAATAACCACACACTCATGATTTACTACCCCTAGTTTTGTTTTTTTGTTGGTTTTTTTTTTTTTGCGGTACACGGGCCTCTCACTGTTGTGGCCTCTCCCCTTGTGGAGCACAGGCTCCGGACGCACAGGCTCAGCGGCCATGGCTCACAGGCCCAGGTGAGAAACCTGCAGTCCTACAAGTTGAGTCCCAGCTCCCTGAGGCCTGGCTGGACCTGACCTATAGGAGCATAAAAGCAAGGCCTTGGAAGGATGTCCAGGCCCCAGCATCCTTGTGCCATTTGGAGACAGTGTGGTCCAGTGGGAATTGCTGAGAACCAGGAGAACTGGGCTCCACTTTATGACCCTGGGGAGTCAAACTCAATGAACCTCAGCTTTCTACTTTGTAAAATGGAAAAATAATATTTATTAAACCCTTCCAAAGCTGTTAAAGAATAAAATATATACTAGATGTGAAAGTCTACATAAAAGAACAATACAGGAAGAATACAGAATGTTTGCTTCGGTTATGGTTACGTCTCATACAGTATTAAAGAATAAAATATATACTAGACGTGAAAGTCTACCTAAAAGGACACTACAGAGAGAATACAGAATGTTTGCTTCGGTTACGGTTACGTCTCACACAGTAATAGGGTTTCTGCTTTGTGTGGTTTCACATTCCTGTGAAGTAGGCGGGGCAGGCATTTGTGTCCCCATTTAGCAGGTATGGAAACTGAGGCTCAGGACGTTCCACGATTGATAGATGATAGGGGAGCCCTTGTCTTCTGAGTCCTCATGGCCTGATTCTCCCTCCCTGTTGCATCCAGCACCTGTCTGCTCTGTCCAGGCCCATCACCTGCCTAAAACATCCTGAGTTGACAAAGCCTTTCAAGGCTGACGTTTGGTCCACTTGTGGTCCAAAATGTCACCCAAAGGGGCTACCAGCTGTGGCTGAGCACCACCAGACTCAAAACAGAAAAGGAGTGTGTGCCTGGCCTGTTACGTTATCACTCATAGGAAGGACAAGCCACTAAAAGAACCTGTACTGCTGGTGGCAGGGTGCAGAGTGTCACCTTCAGACAAGAGGGAAAGGTAACAAATGTGAATACCCCTCAGTAGGGCTCAGCAAATGAATTTACTACCTCCAATCTCAAAGTGTTGGTCTCGTTTCCGTGGAATAACATTTATTTCAGTTTGATGGATGAGGTATAAATCAACTTCTCTGTATTTGCTGGGTGTACTATACTGTTTCTTTAAAAAAAAAAAAACTGTTTGAAAGGTAATTCTTCCCAGAACTGGATTAATGATTGCATGCCTCCTGTTACCAGGGTTTGTAAGACGAGGATTGACAGCTGTTGAGTGCTCCCCAGCTGAGAATGGTTTGTTTAACAAACACGGCAGGACACTTACACGTTCCCCTGGCTGCTTGTTCTCATTCCCATCTCGTAGAATGGCACTGTGCCCACTCACAAGCCATCAGCTCCCTGCCCTTGGGCAGAGGTGCCAGGGAATTGGGGCTGTAAACTGGCGTCGAGCAGAACACAGAGGATGCTTGGCTTTTCCTTTTCCTGAAGTTACTCGGTGCCCCCAGCAACCCAGGACCCCTGCATCCTCTCCATGTGCACTTTCCCAGGCTGGCACCTGAGTATTACAACAAGATTCTGAACAAGCAATAGTCACCAGTGTGTACTGAGTATTTATTATGTGTCAGGCATGGGTTAAACACGCGATTCTTCCTCTCACTTAAGCTTCACAGCAACTTTCTCAGGTTTTCAGATAGATGATATTATTACCCCCATTCTACAGATGAAGAAGTGGAGGCTCATAGAGTTTAAATAACCTGTCCAACATCTCCAAGTTGTAAGCGACAGAGCTAGCAGAGACCCAAGGGCAGGACCAAACAATTCACAGGTAGGAAAATTCAAGTGGCAATAAACATATGAAAAAGTTGAAGATTGGAATAAGTTAAAATGAAAGCAACACTGGTTTACCATATCTTATCTGTCCAATTAGCAAGCAAATAAATATTTCTTATAATAATACCCAATGCTGATGTAGTGAGTTAGAGGTAGCCCCAGATTCTGTGACATTCCTCCCACTGAGAAATGATGTCTTGGAACCCTCTCCTTGAACCTGGGTGGGCTCCGTTTTGACTACAGAATATGACAGAAGTGTTGCTGTGCCTTAAGACCCTGGCAGCTTCCACTTCCTGTCTCTGGGAACCCTGGCTCCCCTGTGGCACCCTGAGCCCCCCTGTAAGAGGTCTGACTGCCCTGAGACCACACAGAGATGGGGAAGGATCTGACAGAGCCCAGCCTTCCAGCCACGCCTGTAAGCGTGTGGGACACGTGGGGAAGCCTAACCCTAACCCTAAACCTCCAGACAAGACCAGCTGCCAGCTTAACACCTCCAAGAAACCCCAGTCCAAAATACTGGAGTTTCTCCCCTTTTAAGAATATTTTATTTATCTTTTGAGATTATATATTCATTATTGCTGATCTTATACAATCACTTAGACATAAAGATTTCCAAGGACCTCTCAGAAATGGCAGTCCTTAGAGGAGCCCATGCAGGGCAGAAGAACTGGCTGGCTGAGCCCTGACTGAATTCCTGACCATTGTCGGAGAATAAAATGCCTATAACTTTAATTGCTTACTTTGGGGATGGTTTGTTCTGGAGTGGTATATAACTGGAAAAGCTGGTGAACTGGAGTGTTGAAAGCACTCTCAAACCCTGTGGGAGCAGGAAACACTGAGGAAAACATTCTAGAAAGCAATTTGGTAATGTGTACCTAATTAGGATTTTAAGGTATTTGTTTCCACTGATTCCATTAGATTCCACCATTCCAATAGATTGAGGAATCTGTTCTGAGCAAATAATTCAAAGTGTGGGCAATACTTTATAAAGATTTCATTTCAGCTTTATTTATATTAACATAAAATTGAACAATCCAAATATCAAACGTGATGGGTATTTAAGTTATCGCATAATCAAACAATGTCACATTCGGTGGTGTTTTAAAAAGCGTTTTTAATGACAGTGGAAAGGACTCTAAATTGTTTTTAATAGTGCTTGACAGTGTTAAAAATACGTACATACATGAATGCTGTAAAGAAATATGCCAAAAATAATAATCATAGTTACCTCTAGGTAATGAGATTATGGTTGATTTCCCCCCCTAATTTTTCCAACGTTTCTCTACTTCCCAGATTGTTTATAGCGAGACTGCTTTACTTGTTTCTTATGAGAAAATAAAGTAAAAACAAACAAAAACAAAAAAAGGAGGAGAAAAGCCTTTGAAATTAATACCAAGAGACTCCTGAATGTTGGGTGTGCACTGGGGTGGAGAAAGACTTTCACCCGAATACAAGCTATAAGATATGCAGGTTGACATTTGAAGAAAGACACTGTCTTTCCAAGGATACCATGAATTTACACTTAATCTGTAAAGGTTTGAGCAAAGAGATCCAGTGAAGTCCTATGGGATAGCGAGAGCTGCCGGGTCCACACATCCCCTCCTTCAGGAAGCCCCAATCCACTGGCCCACCCCAAGTAGAACATGATCCACTCCCCAATCCCAACCTGATTCTGAATTTCCAAAGCACTTGATCCGTCTTATTCATTTAACCCTGTTTAGTGAGCGTTGTCTCCTGCCAGACTCTGTGCTCGGCACTGAGGTCCAAATTGTGGAGCCGGCTCTTGCCTTCAGGACTTTTACAATCTAGTCTCAAGGCCCCAGCACCTTCTAGATTGTACCAGATGCTGCACCCATGGCTTCTCTCCTCCGTTAGCCTGCAAGGTGTCTGACAGCAGAAGCGTCCAAATCAGACCCTCCTCCCTGTTGCCATGGTACCGAGGCTGGGGCTGGGCACATAGCAGGCACCTGTCAGGCATCTCTCTGTGGAAGGAACGGCCCTGCCTCGAAGGCCCTGCCCACTTCTCTGTATTGTCATCAGAGTCAAATATGATAAAGTACACAGCGTGTGGTGTAAATGGCAAACTAACAAGCGGGAAGAGCAGAGTTATTAATTACACAGAGCGCAAAACACTGAGCATTTTCACATAAGGGGAAAGTATTCCCTGATCTGCATTTGTCTGGGAAGCAATTCTGCCTTCTAAATAAGACTTTCTTGTTCCAGAAAGTGGGAGCAGAGAAGATAGATCGTCAGTCTCCAAGATGTCAGCTCCCAGGCAGAAGCTGAAGAGAGCGCACGTCTGAAGTCTTGATTGCCCCTGCTATTGTTCTGTTGTGGCGGCCTTTAATAACAGCCTTGATGAAAAGGGTAAGTGTCATGAGCAAACGGCAGGGACTGATGAAGTTCCACGAGCATTATTGCATGCCAGAGATAACACTTATTTTCCCTTTGTATCTGTGAATATTTCCAAAGGCATAATCCCTTCTTATAGTCTTAAATCTTTTGTTTATAAGGAGAGCACTGAATCATAAAGATAAACAGAAGGGCAGACATGGGAGCACTGGCCCTCCACCTGTCACGTGCCTGAGTCCCACCTCCAGGGTCTGTTCACAGTGCGCGTATACACCCCACCCAGAGAACCTTACTTAGCAGGTCTTGGGGGGCAGGGGTGAGCATGAAATTCCCATGCAGGTGGTCCCAGGTCCTCAGGTTGAGAAACTGTGATGTGGGGGTGTGCCGATTTGGGGGGGTCTCCAGAACTGAGCTGGTTAGAGGGATGGGGAACAGAGTGGGGAGAAGTCAGCTGAGGTTTTCTTGTAAGATTTTGTATATTCACTTATTTGTTTATCCATTTCTTCATCTAGTTTACATAAACATTTAAAACCAATTACATGCCAAGAAAAAGACTGAAACAACCTAATGGAGGTCACTGGCAACCTGAGGGACATTCTATAGGGCAATGGGAGCACAGGCCAGTTTGCTGAATAAGAGGAGGTGAGGAAATGGGCCCCATGAGTGCTGGGGACTTTTGTATGAAGATTGGTTTTGGAGAGGAGGGTAGGAGAAAATGAGAGAGAGAGAGAGAGAGAGAGAGAGAGAGAGAAGGGGAGGGGAGGAGAGGAGAGGAGAAGAAAGGGAAAGGAAGGGAAGGGAAGGATGGGAAGACAATAGACAGAAGAGGAATCCAGAATTTTTAAAACATGGGTTGAAGGATGGAGGACTTGAGTGTATTTAACTGTTGATGGGAAGGGACCAATAGGAAAGGAGAGGCTGATGATCCAGGTAGAAATAGTCCTCGGAGAGAGTCCCTCAGAAGCGGGGATGGGTTAGGATCCAGGGCCTGGGGGAGGGACTGGCCTGAGAGTAAAAGCTGATCTGCATCTTAGCATAGTGGTTAGACAGTGGTCACACGCTGGTTCTGCCACACACTGTGAGTGTGGCCCTGGGCAAGGGTCTCAACCTCTGTGTCCCTCAGGTCTTTGCCTGTGACGTGGGGCTGACTCGAGCACCTACATCATCAGGTTATCATGAGGGTTAAGTAACATATGTAGAGATTTCATGTTAAGCAGTCCGTAAGCATTATCTGTTGTTGGTGTTATCATTAAAACAGGGGAACAAGAGGAGAGGATGGATGAAGTCAGGTTGGTCTGAAGGGCTGGTCATATTCCTGCCTGAGGGCTTCTGTTTTCTCTGTCAACTGGGGGGCAAGGTCACCTGCTGAGAGGAGAGGCCACCCTGGCAGAGTTGGGCAGACATTTGAGGAGGGGGCCAAGATTCAAAGTGGTCTTCACTGAGCGCTGGAGAGGGAGTCATCCCCTCAAAGGCTGTGGGCTTCAGGGGCAGTGTTGAAGCCCAGCTGAGGTTAGGTGCGCCAAGTCCAAGCTCCAACCTGCCCCAGGTATGACATCACCAAGGAGCAGCCCAGGGCCCGGCAGGGAGCTGGCACAGAGTTGGGTCCGTCCAAGGTGGGGCCTGTGCGGCAGGCACCACGGACAGATGAGTCCCTTTGCTTCCACCCTCTCTGGCTTCGTTCTGCTCTGCAGCTACAAGTGTGCGTTCTCCCCAGGCAGCAAACCCGCACTTGGGTCACTCGCGACAAGATGTGCAGATGGTGCAGGTTGAATCACGTATCCTCCGGGCAAACGACTCCTGTGCTCAAACCACAGTTCTGAGTTAGGTGCATTATCCAAGGGCTTGAGAATATGTCCACAAAGTGAGTAAACAATCACATCATGATACCAAAATGAAGTTCTTATTCTATCACAGGAGGCAGGTTTGACAGTGATACCATTTCCTTAAATTAAATCTTTTAAATTTCTTTTCATGTGCAATTAGATGCTCCTATGTCAATAACACCCAAGAAATGCTTGGTATAACTCTAGCCCTCAGACTCTTCAGGACAATGGCACTAAGTGACGTGACATAGACTGGCAGCTTCGGAGCTGTGTAACAAGCATGACTTTGTGCACACAACTCCTAAGGGCCGGGATGAAAGCTTTGTCTCCTCCAACATCTAAACTATAACATCTGCTCGACAAAAAACGTCTGATTGGATGATTCTTATGGAACAAAGTCTAGTATGTCAAACACACCCTCCACTCCATTTCAAAAGAGGCTTCACTGCTCATCACTTAACCTTAGACTAATAACATTCAATATGGTTCATCTATGTTTTCAAAACACACAGAAATGTTTAATTAAGCAGTGGATATCTATCTTTTTTCTTTCAAAAACAGCTCAAATGAGGTCCATCAAAACGTGATTTTAATTTGATCACCTGCCTTTTGAACTCAAGTCTCTCCAGCTCCAGCAAACTGTGGGGTTGAGGCAATTATCTGAATTATTCAGGAAGCAGAATTTTAGCCTAAATCATCACATTCCTAGAGAACAAAGAATATCTGTCAGTTCAGCCGAAAAGCAGAAAAATTGAACACTTTGCTCTTTTTCTACATGAAATAGCATATATGCTGCCTTATTTTCTCTGAGCTAATTGGCTAATGAATTCTATTTGACCCTGTACAAAGAGGGAGAAAAATCTTAAGAAGATGAAGCCAAGAAGTTAAAGATTCCTTCTCTTTGCAAAAGTTGGAAGAGATCTATATTTACGAAAGGTTATTCTGCTTCAAGTTTCTGGTGCCAAATTGGAACTTTCTGAAGAGTGGTCTTCAAGCCTTTTCTTAGTTCTCCAGTAATATTTCAGCTCAGTTAGCTGCATTCTCCATTCATACCTTCTCACCTGAAAACTTCCATAAATATAGAATGAATTGTAGAGAATTATTTTATATTCAATTTTCTGTTCTTTACAAGTGATGTAGAGAATACTTTATAAACTTTAGTGACTCACGGAGCTAACACTAAAATTTATAAATTATGCTGCTTCACTGGTGACAACATAATTTAGGATGAAAACCAGCTTTGTGTAAAAAGCGTGTGACCCTAGAAATGGTGAATTTAGCCAGAAGCACTGGATATCCTATTCTATTCATTAAAACAAAGTTTCCTCCTGAGGTGAGTTTGACTTTGAATGAAATCAAATAAACCCACGTTGGAGGAAGGGAAGTGCTGGGGTGGATTGTATAATTGTTTATGCCTTTTCAGATAAAACAACAGATCACCAATTAATTAGGATCTGAAAGAACAGAAGTACTCCAGGCATTTCTAATTTTGAAATTCTCGAAGTGTGAGTCCTTTTAGACTCAGAGTATGGCAACACAGTATGCTCAGAAAAAAGGCCGGGTGGAGTCTGGGTCTCTGTCCTGGAGTTTGTCTGAAGGAAGGAACAGGAGGGTGAGATTATGCGCACACTGGAACCCCCTCGGCTTGGTCACCGCCTCCCCCCAGATGACTGAGCCATCAGCTGATTCATCTTGATTTCGATGCTGCTGACACCTGCTCTGAGTGCCTGTCCTGTTTCCATGGTAACCAAGGGAAAGGATCCTTGTCCACATACTTTGGGAACCTCATTAAATCAGGCAGCAGGACAGCAGCTGTGTTCTCCATGCGTTACTCTGACAGCCATGGACAAATTTTATGATGCTCAGGTGATTTTGGGTGCTTTCTAGGCCAGACTGTTGAGCATGTGTAGATAGTGAGACAGATGGCAGAATAAATAAATATTGCCAAAGTGTTTAATACGCACAAAATTTCTGAAAGGTGCGAACCAACAATCGTAATTTTACTGACTGAGGTAATTTAAAGCCAAATAATAAATACTAAGGGGATGGGAAACTCTTGGAAAATGTTAACTTGAGGTGCTCTTCTGATGATAGTAATCTCTTAGAAAAGCAGCACTTCACAAGCATCACGAATATGGTTGTAAGGCAGCTGGTGCCCCAAATGTGAAGTCCTGAAGTACAGAACCTTCCTTTTCCTCCTTAACCATCTTATTATTTGCTGGATTCAAAAAAATCTGAAGGAAAGTCCTTTAACACACACACGCGCGCACACACACACACACACACACACACACACACACGGGTATAGATGCTTGATTAAACCAAGAATTCAGTCCAAAGCCCAATTTATACCAAATATAAATTGGTATAAATTGGTGACATGCAGATTTTACAAATACTGAGTCAAGAGCCAGATTTTTCCCACCGCTTTTTACCCCTAAGGGTGCTTGAAGATACACGTTCAGTTGAAAGGAGTCTGGGATAGCTTGACTAGCCCAGAACAAACATGTCTTGCCAATTTCCAAAGATAATCCAAAAATCTCTTCAAGCTGAGGATGGCAGAGCAAGAGTTAGATTAACCAGTTTTAATGGAGATGACCAACAGCCAGGAAGAGAGTCCCAGGGCTTCTGTTGCTCTCATGTAGTGGGGAGTAGCTGCTTCTTCCCCAGATCTAGAGCCAGAATCCCGGGGATCCAAGCCCTGCCCGGCTGCCACCAGAGGCGTGGCCTTGGGTGAGTTGTCTGACTTACCACTGTTTCCCCTGTAAACCAGAGACAGTAATGGTCCCCTCCTCCTGGGTTTATTTTGAGAAGGTAATGAATTCATCTCTGACAAGTGCTTAGACCAGTGCCTGGTGCTGCTCAGGGGATAAACAGTTGGAGTTTTCCTCCTGCTATTGCCACACTGCACGAGTATTGTTTAATTCATATGCTAATTCCAATTTTCCCATGTAGCCGTTACAAACAAATGGTCTGGCTTTGAAGAACGTCAGACCTGTGCCTGAACCCCTGATCTAGTGCATACTCACTAGCTGCGCCATCTTGTGTAGCGACTTAACCCCCCTGAGCCTTGGTTTGCTCATCTGTAATAGCAGAACCCACCACCCAGGGGTTCTGAGGATGAAACGAGGGATCACTCGCTTGGTGCGTGGCCCCAAGGAAGAACTCAGTCTGTGGAAACCACTAAGATCATCCTGTTCTCGGGATTAAGTCGTCGTTTGTGAAAACTATGTTAAAATCTTAGGAAAACTAGGCTCTGTCTTAATCTGACAGAGATTAAGATTATATTAAGATTAAGATTAAGATTATATTAATAATTTAATATTTTAATAAAAATATTAAAATATTTTTAATAATAAAAATATTACCGAGTGAGGTAGTGGTCGAATAGATTCTGCATTGCACGTGTGCATTTTGAAAGCAGGCAGGAGGTCACTCTTTGAAAAATTAGCTCTTGATCTTTGTGTGTGTGTGTGGACTCAGCCCTTATAGGAGATTCTGTATATATAGCCTTCAAAAATTGCCTAGTGGAATGCTCTCTGTGTTAGAAAAGGTCAAGAATTACGTAAACCTTTGTGTAATTAGTCAGAATCAGAATCCCATTAATAATTATAGCAGGAGTTGGAGCTGTTACTAGATATCCCCATTCTCTCTGTAATGAAAAAAGTCCATTGCTGGGTGATTATCCAATATACAGCATTTCACTGTTACTCTGAAATTGGGTAATAGTCATGTGTAATCAATTAAAATTCCATAACATAGAAAAAATCTGCTTCGAGGGTGGGGGATCCAGTGTGCAGGAATGGAGAAACTGGATTAGAAGGGAGAGAGTCTGCAATGGCCTCAGTGACCCCATAGAGCTCCTTGTGCCTCTAACACTTGTTCTTCCTGGAGTTGTAGAATCCTTTCGCTTCCTTCTAGACTCTGCTGAGCAGGGCTTGGCGGCGGGGGGGGGCGGGGCGTCTAAAGAGGATGACGCCACTTACGTTACTTTAGAATATGAACAAATAAGTGCCCACCTCTGTCCTTCATAAAACCCTGTGTTAATTGCCAGAAAGACTCAGAGGTCCATCAGACACTGTCCTTAAACTTGGAGAAGCTGTGGTCAAAAGGGAAAGAGAGTCTTATATAGTTAGTACAAAAGTGAGATGGAAAGGGAGTGGGGGAGGGGTGGAATATGTGCTCAGCAGCCTGTCTTGCTAAGTTAGAACCTGGCATTGCAGTGTAGGAGAGGCTGCTCACATTTACGTCCATACCAGGGACATGGCCAGCCCTAGGAAGCCCTTCCACTGGCAGGAGGCAAGAAAGAACCCTAGGCAGAGGCCCTGGCACCCAACATCTTCTGCTGACATTCCTCCCTCTGCCAACAAACTCCCACCTCCATGCTCCCTTCGGGTAAAACTTGGAGGCTTCTATTATCTTGGTATTACCGTTTCCCCCCAAATATGGAAACAATACATGCTTATAGAAACAGAAAGAAGAAAATTAAAACAACCACCATCCAAGGTGACTACTTGAATCTTGGTGAATTTATTCCTAATCATTTTCTCTGTTTTCATTTCTTTGTTTGTTTTTAATATATATGTGATCACATAGTATATTTTTATCCTGATTTTTCACTTAACATTAAAACAAATGCATTTTCATGCCTTTATAAATGTTTTGCACGCAGCAGCTTATGACTGCATAATGTTCTGTTCCACTATAACTTACCTACACATTCCCCTATTGTTTAGGTTGTTTCCTAATCTTTTTATTGTAAATAATTTATAAGAAACGTCTTTGTGCTTAAAATGGCATTTCTAAAACTGGTATCTCTTTAGAGATGTCCTGTAGGATGTTTTAACAGATAAACTTTAAAAAAAGTATTCTGTGCTCAAATTAGTTTGGTAAAGGCTGGGTTGAAAAAATAAGCTTCTTCCCAGCAGGAATTTTCAGAGCCTTCATACATGGTGTATTGTGAATCTCCAACAGAGGGATACACTTCCCAGAACTGCTGGACCATGGAGTCCTTTCTTTTCAGGAATTTATTAGCATGACTGACACTTTTCAATAGAATTAGAATATAGTTCATATTTTTTGCAAAAACACATTTGGAATGCCTTTCAGACACATTTTAAATGGCTAATGTGTCCCTGATATCAAAATCAGACAAGGGCAGCTCAAGATAGAAAAACTATCAGTCATTCACTTTTAAACAAAAATGCAAAAATCCAAAGGAAAATTTTAGCAAATCAATTACCACAGGGTGTAAAATAAATTAAGGATGCAAAGACAATTCACTATTAAGAAATCTGTTAATGTAAATCATTACATTGAAAGATCAGGAAAATATCTAGTGATCATTTCAGGAGACATCAAGACAGCCTACAAAATTTCTGATTATTCTAGACTTAAAAGAAATAACTCTTACAATATATATATATGTGGTAGCGTACGGCATTTGTCTTTCTCTTTCTGACTTACTTCACTCTGTATGACAGACTCTATGTCCATCCACTTCCCTACAAATAACTCAATTTCATTTCTTTTTATGGCTGAGTAATATTCCATTGCATATACATGCCACATCTTCTTTATCCATTCATCTGTGGATGGACACTTAGGTTGTTTCCATGTCCTGGCTGTTGTAAATAGAGCTGCAAGTAACATTGTGGTACATGACTCTTTCTGAATTATGGTTTTCTCAGGGTATATGCCCAGTAGTGGGATTGCTGGGTCGTATAATAGTTCTATTTTTAGTTTTTTAAGGAACCTCCATACTGTTTTCCATAGTGGCTCTAACAATTTACATTCCCACCAACAGTGCAAGAGAGCTGATTTTTTTCTTTAAGTTACTGTAATTAATGAGGTAATGTGTAAGGTGGCCCCATACAAGATGAAGTCACAAAATTCAACAGCTTTCCTTTCTTCTAAATTTGAGCATTGTGCTGGATACTCTCCATTTGCCTTCCTGATCCTCTGTCCTCCTTTCTTGCCTGGCTCTGCTCATCTGCATGGACTTCCTTGCCTCTGGCTTCCAGCAGGGTTCAGCCAATGGGAGCCACTGGCCAGAGGTGGCAGGGTGGCAGGAGGGGGAGACAGGGTATCTTCCTTTCTGCTGGTCTGTGGATGGGCGATGGCTGCTCCTCTACCAAAGGCTCCTCTCCAGCTGTCCTCCCCTGAAACTGTAGCTTTCCCTCCAAGTTCTGTACATAACTCCCTTCCAACCCTTCCAACCCTGTTTTGCCTCACCCTGGCATGCTTCTCCACTCACTCATTGACTTCTCTTACTTATACCCACACCTTTATAAACACTTTCTTTTTAAATTTCACTACCTCACTTCAGTATACCATGTGTTTCTGTCCAGGAACTGCCGCAAGCACCTAGAAATAGAAACTAGAAAATATATTTCATTCACAATGGTAACAAAAGCCACAAATACTTAGAAATGAATTTAATGAAAAAATGCAGTCTCTAAAAGGAGAAAACCAAAGACTCGTATTGGATGATATAAAACAAGATCTGAACAAATATTCTTTTTGGATTGGAAGACTTATACCATAAAACGTCAATTCTAGGGCTTCCCTGGTGGCGCAGTGGTTGAGAGTCCGCCTGCTGATGCAGGGGACATGGGTTCGTGCCCCGGTCGGGGAAGATCCCACATACTGTGGAGTGGCTGGGTCCCTGAGCCATGGCCGCTGAGCCTGCGCGTCTGGAGCCTATGCTCCACAATGGGAGAGGCCACAACAGTGAGAGGCCCGCGTACTACTAAAAAAAAAAAAAAAAAAGCTTAAATGAAAGAATAAGTGCCCCTAGAATAGCTAAGAAAATTATGGAAAAGAACAGTGAGTACACTTCCTTACAAAATAATGGGTCATGATCTAAGCTCTACAATCAAGTTGGCATGGATTCCAGAAGAGACAGAGAGATCAGTGGAACCAAACAGAGAAGACAAAATTAGATCCCAGCAAGTACAAAAATATAATAGATGACAAGGTTTCATTTCAGTGGAAAAAAAGATGGATTATTTAATAAACAGTGTCAGTACAATGGATGTCTGAAAGAAGATATAACTGGATCCTTATTTACATCACATTAAACAATATAATCTAGATGGACTAAAGATTTGAAAGTAAAAAAATGGAACTCTAAAAATTTCAAGAAAATCTAGAGGTGTATGCATACCATCTAGGGACTGAAAAGGCCTTCTTAATCACCACTGGAAACCTAGAAGTTATAGACAAAATGTATAATGTATAAATTGTATATATATATATATATATATATATATATATATATATAAACTGTGTGTGTGCGTGTGTGTATATACACACACGCACACGCGCGCACACACACACACACACACACACACACGGTTTTTAACTCTGGGAAGACAAACTGGGCTCTCTACAAAGCCAACAGAAAAATGGTAACTTTGGAAAAAATATTTGTAATATATTTAGGTGCCAGTTTTGCCAGTGGAGACTCTGGAGGAAAACTGGGGCAGATAGGGGTCTTTCTTCCTGTTCCAGTGTATTCTCAGCATGCTCCTGCTGTATGCAGCAACCAGCAGTGTACAGTACACCAGTGGTGCCACCCCCAGTGAGTTTTAGTGGCCCTACTTCAGCAGGTGGCTTCCAGGAGTTGCGAGGTATATAGTGACAGAGATCCCTGCCAGCCACACTGGCCCCTTGCTGTTCCTCCAGCAAGCCGTGCCAAACATGCAGCAACCTCAGAGCCTTCACCGCTGTCCACTCGTCCCGTGACCCCGTTCCACACTTTCTCCAAGTCTCTGCTCAAATGCCACCTCGGAGATGTCCTTCCTGAGCACCCTGTCTCAAATAGCACTGTCTGCTCCACTGCCTCTGTCGCTCTTGTCCCCTTCTCTTCAGCTCCCCTCTGACTTCCATGTATTTACGTGTTTGTTGTCCATCGACCTCTCCAGAATGGAAGCTCTGTGAGCCCAAGGACTTGATTTGTTTTGTTCACAGCTGTGTACAGCTCCCAACAACAGCACCTGGTATATAAGTGTTCAGTAAGTGTTTATTGAAGGAGTGAGTGAATCACTTTACAGCCACTGGACTAGGAAGAAGTTTAAATAACTCAAAATTAATTCTTAATATTGTTAAGGATGAGCATTAAAGGATGTGCACACATTATAAATTGTTCCAAGCCTTTTTTTAAGATGCTGTCTGGAAACATCTATCCCATTCCTGGGAATCTAAGCCACAGAAATAAAAGCAGAAGGACATAAGGACATATATAAGAGAATATTTATTTGTACATTGTTTAGCAAAAAAATAAAAGGGGGAAATAAATTAAACCCTGCCAGTAGGAGAATGACTGAATAAATTATGGCATGACCACATTATGCAATATTATGCAACACTTTAAAATGAATTAAAGTCATACCAGTTGTTTTGGAGCGATTTCCATGAGGTTTTGTTGAGTTCAAAAAAGCAAGATTCAGGGACTTCCCTGGTGGTCCAGCAGTTAAGACTCCACGCTCCCAATGCAGGGGCCCCAGTTCAGGGAACTAGATCCCACATGCAGCAACTAAGGATCCTGCATGCTGCAGCTAAAGATCCCACACACTGCAGCGAAGATCCCATGTTCCGCAACTAAGACCTGGTGAAGCCAAATAAATAAATAAATATGAGGGAAGTTTATAGCAATTCAATTTCCCCTCAAGGAACAAGAAATATCTCAAATAAATAATCTAACCCTATACTTAAAGCAGCTAGAGAAAGAATAACAAAGAAAATCCAAAGTCAGTAGAAGGAAAGAAATCCTAAAGATCGAAGCAGAAATAAATGAAATAGAAATGAAGAAAACAATAGAAAAGATCAATAAAACTAAAAGCTAGTTCTTTGAGAAGATAAACAAAATTGATAAACCCTTAACCAGACTAATCAAGAAAAAGAGGGAGAAGACTCAAATCAATAAAATTAGAAATGAAAAAGGAGAAATCACAACTGACACTGCAGAAATACAAAGGATTATAAGAGACTATTACAAACAACTATATGCCAATAAAATGGACCACCACGAAGAAATGGACAAATTCTTGGAAAGATACAGTTTTCCAAGACTGAACCAGGAAGAATTAGAAAAAATAAGGAGACCTATCACAAGTAGTGAAATTGAAACGGTAATTAAAAATCTTCCAACAAACAAAAGTCCAGGGCCAGATGGCTTCGCAGGTGAATTCTATCAAACATTTAGAGAAGCTAACACGATCCTTCCCAAACTCTTCCAAAAAATTCCAAAGGGAGGAACACTCCCAAATTCATTCTACAAAACCACCATCACACTGATACCAAAACCAGAAAAAGATATCACAAAAAAAGAAAATTATAGACCAATATCACTGATGAATATAGATGCAAAAATCCTCAACAAAATACTAGCACACAGAATCCAACAACACATTAATAGGATCATACAACATGATCAAGTGGGATTTACCCCAGGGATGCAAGGATTCTTCAATATATGCAAATCAATCAATGTGATACACCATATTAACAAATTTTAGAATAAAAACCATATGATCATCTCAATAGATGCAGAAAAAGCTTTTGACAAAATTCAACACCTATTTATGATAAAAATTCTCCAGAAAGTAAGCATAGAGGGAACCTACCTCAACATGATAAAGGCCATATACAACAAACCCACAGCAAACATCATTCTCAGTGGTGAAAAACTGAAAGCATTTCCTCTAAGATCAGGAACGAGACAAAGATGTCCACTCTCACCACTATTATTCAACATAGTTTTGGAAGTCCTAGCCACAGCAATCAGAGAAGAAAAAGAAATAAAAGGAATCCAACTCAGAAAAGAAGTAAAACTGTCACTGTTTGCAGATGACATGATACTATACCTAGAGAATCCTAAAGATGCCACCAGAAAACTACTAGAGTTAATCAATGAATTTGTTAAAGTTGCAGGATACAAGATTAATACACAGAAATCTCTTGCATTCCTGTACACTAACAATGAAAGATCAGAAAGAGAAATTAAGGAAACAATCCCATTCACCGTTGCAACAAAAAGAATGAAATACCTAGGAATAAACCTACCTAGGGAGACAAAAGACCTGTACTCAGAAAACTATAAGACACTGATGAAAGAAATCAGAGATGATACCAACAGATGGAGAGATACACCATGTTCTTGGATTGGAAGAATCAATATTGTGAAAATGTCTATACTACCCAAAGAAATCTACAGATTCAGTGCAACCCATATCAAATTACCAATGGCAAATTTTACAGAGCTAGAACAAAAAAATCTTAAAATTTGTATAGAGACACAGAGGACCCCGAATAGCCAAAGCAGTCTTCAGGGAAAAAAACAGAGTGGTAGGAATCAGACTCCCTGGCTTCAGACTATACTACAAAGCTATAGTAATCAAGACAGTATAGTACTGGCACAAAAACAGAAATATAGATTAATGGAATATGATAGAACACCCAGAGATAAACCCACACACCTATGGTCAACTAATCTATGACAAAGGAGGCAAGGATATACAATGGAGAAAAGACAGTCTCTTCAATAATTGCTGCTGGGAAAACTGGACAGCTACATGTAAAAGAATGAAATTAGAACACTACCTAATACCATACACAAAAATAAACTCGAAATGGATTAAAGACCTAAGTGTAAGGCCAGCCACTGTAAAACTCTTAGAGGAAAACATAGACAGAACACTCTATGACATAAATCACAGCAAGATCCTTTTTGACCCACCTTCTAGAGAAACGGAAATAAAAACAAAAATAAAGAAATGGGGGCTTCCCTGATGGCGCAGTGGTTGAGAGTCCACCTGCCAATGCTAGGGACACAGGTTTGTGCCCCAGTCCAGGAAGATCCCACATGCCGCGGAGCGGCTGGGCCCGTGAGCCATGGCCTCCGAGTCTGCGCGTCCGGAGCCTGTGCTCCGCAACGGGAGAGGCCACAACAGTGAGAGGCCCGTGTAACACAAAAAAAAAAAAAAAAAAAAAAAGAAAAGAAATGGGACCTAATGAAACTTAAAAGCTTTTGCACAGCAAAGGAAAACATAAACCAGACAAAAAGACAACCCTCAGAATGGGAGAAAATATCTGCAAATGAAGCGACTGACCAAGGATTAATCTCCAAAATTTATAATGTGGTTTTAAGAGAAATGATAGTTTAGATCAAGAAGGTAGTAAATGGCTAGCAAATTTGCTTACCAGAAAGTTTTTACTTATGTGGGAATATCAGGCTTGAAGGCTCATGTACATAAGTTCCATAAACCAGTAGAATTATACAAAGTTCTATAAATCAAGATGATAGGCCCATTAATAATGCTGTAATTAAATAATTTGCATCATTAGTATGTCCTTTTTCAGAAAAGATCGGTTAATGCATCTACTGAAGAATTATATTCAGTGTGATATGATGCATTCATATGGACATAGTCACTAGCTTGAGAACTGCTGCAATGTAGCAATCCATAATAAACAGAGACTGGATGAACAAAGAAAATTATCTATTAGTTGTTTTAAGGAAAGAAATTGAATTGTTTGTACAGCCAACTGTTCCTAATGTTTCCAAACTCCATCTTCTCATCAACATGTGTATTTCAGAATGGCGGATTGTGCAAATCCTGATGAGGGTAACCATCGCCTATTTCACAATGAGAGTCAACATTCATTGAAGAGAGAAGTAATTAATTAACTGCTTTTTAAAATTAATTTATTTTTTCACACACACACACTGTATTTTATTTTTACAAGAGATAAATAAACTGACACCAAGCATTGTAAATGGATGACCACAACAAAAGCAACAATGATTGCAATTACCAAACACGAAACACACTCATACTATGTCATAATATTGACATTCAGTCCAGTAACCCTCCACTGTAACAGCTCCTTTACTTTGCAGTGAAAATTGATTTGTATATTTTTTGCCTCTGAGTCCTTGTGGGATTTTTTTTTATTCAAATAAAAAGTCACAAAAATTATAGTCATCCTCATCAGTTCACTCAGTCCCATGTAATTAATTTTTTTTTCATTTGATCTTTTGTTAGCACTTTTATGAAATCATCAGTTTTCCATAAGAGTTCTGAAAATGCTTATTCATTCAGTTCAGCAGTATAGTCAGTTAACAGAAACCTGTACTTGTCAGAGTCTTTTCCATGAATTCCTTGAAGATGAAACCCTTTTATAGGAACATCTTTGCAAAATCATCTGAGTACACCCAGAACTGTCTGTAAATGACAAAAGACTTAAAAATGACCACGGTTAAAGATTTGATGAAAGTTCATAATAATGCAATTGACAAGGAAATTTAGTTATTTCTGAGATATACATTTTAAAGTAATAACTAGAATTATGACTTATAACATTATACCAGAACATATAAGATTTTCAGAAATTTCATGTAATGTCTGAAACATTTATATTAACATATTTCCATACAAGTAACCCAAAGAAAGTTTAATATTAGTTGTTTTTTTTTCTTTGTTTTTTTATACTGCAGGTTCTTATTAGTCATCAATTTTATACACATCAGTGTATACATGTCAGTCCCAATCGCCCAATTCATCACACCACCATCCCCACCCTACAGCAGTTTTCCCCCCTTGGTGTCCATACGTTTGTTCTCTACATCTGTGTATCAACTTCCGCCCTGCAAACCGGTTCATCTGTACCATTTTTCTAGGTTCCACATACATGTGTTAATATATTTGTTTTTCTCTTCCTGACTGACTTCACTCTGTATGACAGTCTCTAGATCCATCCACATCTCTACAAATGACTCAGTTTCATTCCTTTTTATGGCTGAGTAATATTCCATTGTATATATGTACCACATCTTTATCCATTCGTCTGTCGATGGGCATTTAGGTTGGTTCCATGACCTGGCTATTGTAAATAGTGCTGCAATGAACATTCGGATGCATGTGTCTTTTTGAATTATGGTTTTCTCTGGGTATATGCCCAGTAGTGGGATTGCTGGATCATATGGTAGTGCTCTTTGTAGTTTTTTAAGGAACCTCCATACTGTTCTCCATAGTGGCTGTATCAAGTTACATTCCCACCAACAGTGCAAGACGGTTCCCTTTTCTCCACACCCTCTCCAGCATTTGTTGTGTGTAGATTTTGTGATGATGCCCATTCTAACTGGTGTGAGGTGATACCTCATTGTGGTTTTGATTTGCATTTCTCTAATAATTAGTGATATTGAGCAGCTTTTCATGTGCTTCTTGGCCATCTGTATGTCTTCTTTGGAGAAATGTCTATTTAGGTCTTCTGCCCATTTTTGGATTGGGTTGTTTGTTTCTTTAATATTGAGCTGCATGAGCTGTTTATATATTTTGGAGATTAATCCTTTGTTCATTGATTCATTTGCAAATATTTTCTCCCATTCTGAGGGTTGTGTTTTCATCTTGTTTATGGTTTCCTTTGCTGTGCAAAAGCTTTGAAGTTTCATTAGGTCCCATTTGTTTATTTTTGTTTTTATTTCCATTATTCTAGGAGGTGGATCAAAAAAGATCTTGCTGTGATTTATGTCAAAGAGTGTTCTTCCTATGTTTTCCTCTAAGAGTTTTATAGTGTCCGGTCTTACATTTAGGTCTGGAATCCATTTTGAGTTTATTTTTGTGTATGGTGTTAGGGAGTGTTCTAATTTCATTCTTTTACATGTAGCTGTCCAATTTTCCCAGCACCACTTATTGAAGAGATTGTCTTTTCTCCATTGTATATCTGTGCCTCCTTTGTCATAGATTAGTTGACCATAGGTGTGTGGGTTTATCTCTGGGCTTTCTATCTTGTTCCATTGATCTAGGTTTCTGTTTTTGTGCCAGTAGCATATTGTCTTGATTACTGTAGCCTTGTAGTATGGCCTGAAGCCAGGAAGTCTGATTCCTACCGCTCCGTTTTTTTCCCTCAAAACTGCTTTGGCTATTCGGGGTCTTTTGTGTCTCCATACAAATTTTAAGATGATTTGTCCTATTTTTGTAAAAAATGCCATTGGTAATTTGATAGGGATTTCATTGAATCTGTAGATTGCTTTGGGTAGTATAGACATTTTCAAAATATTGATTCTTCCAATCCAAGAACATGGTATATCTCTCCATCTGTTTGTATCATCTTTAATTTCTTTCATCAGTGTCTTATAGTTTTCTGCATACAAGTCTTTTGTCTCCTTAGGTAAGTTTATTCCTAGGTATTTTATTCTTTTTGTCGCAGGGTAAATGGGAGTGTTTCCATAATTTCTCTTTCAGATTTTTCATCATTAATGTATAGGAATGCAAGAGATTTCTGTGCATTAATTTTGTATCCTGCAACTTTAACAAATTCATTGATTAGCTCTAGTAGTTTTCTGGTGGCATTTTTAGGATTCTCTATGTATAGTATCATGTCATCTGCAAACAGTGACAGATTTACTTCTTCTTTTCCAATTTGTATTCCTTTTATTTCTTTTTCTTCTCTGATTGCTGTGGCTAGGACTTCCAAAACTATGTTGAATAATAGTGGTGAGAGTGGACATCCTTGTCTCATTCCTGATCTTAGAGGAAATGCTTTGAGTTTTTCACCATTGAGAATGATGTTTGCTGTGGGTTTGTCGTATATGACCTTTATTATGTTGAGGTAGGTTCCCTCTATGCCCACTTTCTGGAGAGTTTTTATCATAAATGGGTGTTGAGTTTTGTCAAAAGCTTTTTCTGCATCTATTGAGATGATCATATGGTTTTTATTCTTCAATTTGTTACTGTGGTGTATCACATTGATTGATTGGCGTATACTGAAGAATCCTTTCATCGCTGGGAAGGATCCTACTTGATAATGGTGTATGATCCTTTTAATGTGTTGTTGGATTCTGTTTGCTAGTATTTTGTTGAGGATTTTTGCATCTATATTCATCAGTGATATTGGTCTGTAATTTTCTTTTTTTGTAGTCTCTTTGTCTGGTTTTGGTATCAGGGTGATGGTGGCCTCATAGAGTAAGTTTGGGAGTGTTCTTTCCTCTGCAATTTTTTGGAAGAGTTTGAGAAGGATGGGTGTTAGCTCTTCTCTAAATGTTTGATAGAATTCACCTGTGAAGCCATCTGGTCCTGGACTTTTGTTTGTTGGAAGATTTTTAATCACAGTTTCAATTTCATTACTTGTGATTTGTCTGTTCATATACTCTGTTTCTTCCTGGTTCAGTCTTGGAAGGTTATACCTTTCTAAGAATTTGTCCATTTCTTCCAGGTTGTCCATTTTGTTGGCATAGAGTGGCTTGTAGTAGTCTCTTAGGATTCTTTGTATTTCTGCGGTGTCTGATGTAACTTCTCCTTTTTCATTTCTAATTTTATTGATTTGAGTCCTCTCCCTCTTTTTTTTGATGAGTCTGGCTAATGGTTTATCAATTTTGTTTATCTTCTCAAAGAACCAGCTTTTAGTTTTATTGATCTTTGCTATTGCTTTCTTTGTTTCTATTTCATTTATTTCTGCTCTGTTCTTTATGATTTCTTTCCTTCTGCTAACTTTTGGTTTTGTTTGTTCTTCTTTCTCTAGTTCCTTTAGGTGTAAGGTTAGATTGTTTATTTGAGATTCTTCTTGTTTCTTGAGGTAGGCTTGTATAGCTATAAACTTCCCTCTTAGAACTGCTTTTGCTGCATCGCATAGGTTTTGGATCGTCGTGTTTTCATTGTCATTTGTCTCTAGGTATTTTTTGATTTCCTCTTTGATTTCTTCAGTGATCTCTTGGTTATTTAGTAACGTATTGTTTAGCCTCCATGTGTTTGTGTTTTTTACGTTTTTTTTTCCCTGTAATTCATTTCTAATCTCATAGCGTTGTGGTCAGAAAAGATGCTTGATATGATTTCAATTTTCTTAAATTTACTGAGGCTTGATTTGTGACTAAAGATGTGACCTATCCTGGAGAATGTTCCGTGTGCACTTGAGAAGAAAGTGTAATCTGCTGTTTTTGGATGGAATGTCCTATAAATATCAATTAACTCTATCTGGTCTATTGTGTCATTTAAAGCTTCTGTTTCCTTATTTATTTTCATTTTGGATGATCTGTCCATTGGTGTAAGTGAGGTGTTAAAGTCCCCCAGTATTATTGTGTTACTGTCGATTTCCTCTTTTATAGCTGTTAGCAGTTGCCTTATGTATTGAGGTGCTCCTATGTTGGGTGCATATATATATATATAATTGTTATATCTTCTTGGATTGATCCCTTGATTGTTATGTAGTGTCCTTCCTTGTCTCTTGTAACATTTTTTATTTTAAAGTCTATTTTATCTGATATGAGTATGGCTACTCCAGCTTTCTTTTTTATTTTTATTTTTATTTTTTTTTGCGGTATGTGGGCCTCTCACTGTTGTGGCCTCTCCCATTGCGGAGCACAGGCTCCGGACGTGCAGGCCCAGCAGCCATGGCTCACGGGCCCAGCCACTCCGCAGCATGTGGGATCTTCCTGGACCGGGGCATGAACCAGTGTCCCCTGCATTGGCAGGTGCACTCTCAACCACTGCAACACCAGGGAAGCCCTACTCCTGCTTTCTTTTGATTTCCATTGGCATGGAATATCTTTTTCCATCCCCTCACTTGCAGTCTGTATGTGTCCCTAGGTCTGAAGTGGGTCTCTTGTAGACAGCATATATATGGGTCTTGTTTTTGTATCCATTCAGCAAGCCTGTGTCTTTTGGTTGGAGCATTTAATCCATTCACATTTAAGGTAATTATATATCTGTATGTTCCTATGCCCATTTCCTTAATTGTTTTGGGTTTGTTTTTGTAGGTCCTTTTCTTCTCTTGTGTTTCCCACTCAGAGAAGTTCCTTTAGCATTTGTTGTAGAGCTGGTTTGGTGGTGCTGAATTCTCTTAGCTTTTGCTTGTCTGTAAAGATTTTTTTTTTTTTTTTTTTTTTTTTTTTTGCCGTACGCGGGCCTGTCACTGTTGTGGCCTCTCCCGTTGGGGAGCACAGGCTCCGGACGCACTGGCCCAGCGGCCATGGCTCACAGGCCTAGCCACTCGTGGCATGTGGGATCTTCCCGGACCAGGGCACAAACCTGTGTCCCCTGCATCGGCAGGTGGACTCTCAACCACTGTGCCACCAGGGAAGCCCCCTGTAAAGTTTTTGATTTCTCCATCAACTTTGAATGAGATCCTTGCCGGTAGAGTAATCTTGGTTGTAGGTTCTTCCCTTTCATCAATTTAAGTATATCATGCCACTCCCTTCTGGCTTGTAGAGTTTACGCTGAGAAATCAGCTGTTAACCTTATGGGAGTTCCCTTGTATGTTATTTTTTGTTTTTCCCTTGCTGCTTTCAATTTTTCTTTGTCTTTAATTTTTGCCAATTTGATTACTATGTGTCTTGGCGTGTTTCTCCTTGGGTTCATCCTCATCTGACTCGCTACGCTTCCTGGACTTGGGTGGCTATTTCCTTTCCCATGTTAGGGAAGTTTTCGACTATAATCTCTTCAAATATTTTCTCTGGTCCTTTCTCTCTCTCTTCTCCTTCTGGGACCCCTATAAGGCAAACGTTGTTGCATTTAATGTTGTCCCAGAAGTCTCTTAGGCTGTCTTCATTTCTTTTCATTCTTTTTTCTTCAGTCTGTTCCGCAGCAGTGAATTCCACCATTCTGTCTTCCAGGTCACTTATCCGTTCTTCTGCCTCAGTTATTCTGCTATTGATTCCTTCTAGTGTAGTTTTCATTTCAGTTATTATATTTGTTCATCTCTGTTTGTTTTTTAATTCTTCTAGGTCTTCGTTAAACGTTTCTTTCATCTTCTTGATCTTTGCCTCCATTCTTTTTCCGAGGTCCTGGATCATCTTCACTATCATTATTCTGAATTCTTTTTTTGGAAGGTTGCCTATCTCCACTTCATTTAGTTGTTTTTCTGGGGTTTTATCTTGTTCCTTCATCTGGTACATAGCCCTCTGCCTTTTCATCTTGTCTGTCTTTCTGTGAATGTGGTTTTTGTTCCACAGGCTGCAGGACTGTAGTTCTTCTTGCTTCTGCTGTCTGCCCTCTGGTGGATGAGGCTACCTAAGAGGCTTGATGGGAGGGACTGGTGGTGGGTAGAGCTGACCGTTGCTCTGGTGGGCAGAGCTCAGTGAAACTTTAATCCACTTGACTGTTGATTGTGGGGGCTGGGTTCCCTCCCTGTTGGTTGTTTGGCCTGAGGCAACGCAACACTGGAGCCTACCTGGTCTCTTTGGTGGGGCTAATGACAGACTCTGGGAGGGCTCACACCAAGGAGTACTTCCTAGAACTTCTGCTTCCAGTGTCCTTGTCCCCATGGTGAGCCACAGCCCGCCCCCCCCCCCCCCGCCTCTGCAGGAGACCCTCCAACACTAGCAGGTAGGTCTGGTTCAGTCTCCCCTGGGGTCACTGCTCCATCCCCTCTGTCCCGATGCACACAGTACTTTGTGTGTGCCCTCCAAGAGTGGAGTCTTTGTTTATCCCAGTCTGTCGAAGTCCTGCAATCAATTCCCACTAGGTTTCAAAGTCTGTTTCTCTAGGAATTCCTCCTCCCGTTGCTGGACCCCCAGGTTGGGAAGCCTGACGTGGGGCTCAGAACCTTCAGTCCAGTGGGTGGACTTCTGTGGTATAAGTGTTCTCCAGTCTGTGAGTCACCCCCCCACCAGTTATGGGATTTGATTTTACTGTGATTGCACCCCTCCTACCATCTCACTGTGGGTTCTCCTTTGTCTCTGGATGTGGGGTATCTTTTGGGGTGAGTTCCAGTGTCTTCCTGTCGATGATTGTCCAGCAGCTAGTTGTGATTCTGGTGTTCTTGCAAGAGGGAGTGAGAGCATGTCCTTCTACTCCAGCATCTTGGTTCCTCCCTCAATTAACTGCTTTTTAAAAATCTCAAACTTACAAAAAAATTGTAAGTATGGTACAAATAACTCTTTTTATGCACGATTTCAGAGAAAGTTGCCTACATGATGCTCCCAACATCCCAGAATATCTTGTATGTATTGTGTATTCCTACAAACAAGGATTTTCTCCAACAGAAATACAATTCAACTAAAAAAATGAGGAAATTAACACATATAATACTACTATCTGACCATCAGGCAGCATTCAAGTCTTCCTAATTATCCCAACAATGTTTTTATAGCCAAAGGATCCAGTTCAGAATCACAGGTTGAGCTTAGTTGTCATTTCTTTCTTTCTTTCTTTTTTTTTTTTTTAGAAGTTGGTTGGTGTAGGTATCTTTATTTTTATTTTTGGCTGTGTCTGGTCTTCATCGTGGCACAAGCGACCTTCATTGTCGCGTGCGGGCTGCTCTCTAGTTGTGGTGCCCAGACTTCTCTCTAGTTGTGGCATGCGGGTTTCCTCCCTCTAGTTGTGGCGCACAAGCTCCAGAGAGCATGGGCTCTGTAGTTTGTGGCATGTGGGCTCTCCAGTTGAGATGCACGGGCTCAGTAGTTATGGTGCGAGGGCTTAGTTCCTCTGTGGCATGTGGGATCTCAGTTCCCCGACCAGGGATTGAAGCCACGTCCCCTGCATTGGAAGGCCGTCCTTTACCACTGGACCACCAGGAAAATCCCAGTTGTCATTTCTTTTAATCTCTTTGGTCTTTCCTTGATTATCATGACCTTGACACTTTAAAGATTATAGGCCAGTTATTTTGTGGAATTTCCTTCCATTTGGGTTTCCTATTTCCTTGTGATTAGAGTCACAATACATATCTGTGGCAGGAAAACCATAGGCATGATGCAGGTGGCATATACAGTCTCAGTTTGTTCCATTACTGATATTGCCTACTTTGATCCTTCGATTAGGGTGGAATCTGCCAGGCTTCTCCACTGTAGAAGTTCTCTTTTTCTATTTGTAATGAATAAGTATTTTGGGGGGAGGTGTTTTGAGACCATGTAAACATCTAATTCCTCATCATACCTTCAATTTACTCATTCATTTATTTATATCACTGTGAACTCATGGTTTCCTATTTTATGTAATGGGTTATAATTCATTACTAAAATTATTTAGTTTGATCCTCAAATTTTACCAGATTTGGCCAGTGAGAGCCCCTTCAGTCTGGTTCCTGTGTCCTTTTGGCATGTCCTCATCGTTCTTTAAGCACTTTCTTACTTCTGGGCACAAAAAGAAACTCCAAGCTCATTTTGTTCTTTCTCTGTACCAGCCATGGAATCAGCCATTTCTCCAAGGTGCCCTGGTTTCTTTTAGTAAAGAATGGTATTTAGAAACCAATATCTGGATGCTAGATGTGCTCAGTACTATTGAGATGTCCCTGTTTCCAGGTCCTTTTTGGTGGACAGAAGTAGGAAATATATATACATACACATATTGTATTTTTCTATATCTATCTAGATGTATTGAAAACCATGGTTCATACCAACATGTGAAAACTTTTAGCTCTCTTCTTTTCCATAATTGTAACTCCCTTCTCAGACAATGAGAAACCTAGCTCCCATTATCCTTAACACAGTACTTAGTTAATCAGAATCCAATGTGAATGCCCTCTTCACTCATTCAGTCTCTGACCCTCTTCATCAGCCCACCTCCAGCCCCTGCCCTCCCACAGAGATGCCTTTTTTGCCCATCCTGACATCCCGCACTGGGCAGCTACCTTCCCAGAAGCACGGACACCCTCCTCATGCCAGTCACGTGCAAACCCCTGCTCTGGGACACTGCAGTTCCACCTACCGCTCACAGATGCTGTTTTGCTCAAGCCCACAGATTGGATTTTTGCTCAAGCTCACAGATTGGATTTTTATCAATCTCTTTACCTGTTCGTACTGCCTTAGTAAGATATTGTAACCTCCGTGGGCTTTCTGGAGGGTGCATAGTCTCAGAAAGGGGGCTGGGTGTGTGTGTGGTGCTGGAGCCTTCTAATATGGCCTGAAGGGAACAGTCCACTCTCCTGCTCCACCTGGCCTCCCAGAATGAAAGCTGTCACCCTGCTACAGATGTAACATAAATGTGCGCAGTCAGCTGCTCCTGTGCACTGGGAGGCCTGCACAAAGGGCCTTTGCAACCTTCACAACCGTCTGCATTGCAAGTGCTGCCTTTCCCCAAGCCACTCTTTCTTAAGTTGGGCGGAAGGCAGAAATTCCAGGGTGTAGCTGCCATACTGGGCATGAAATGTAATGCACTCTCTGCCCACTGCCACCCCCCACCCCAGGGGTTTAAGCCTTGCCGTTGTCTCACGTGCACCATTTAGAGACTAGTGAACTGAGAAAGAAAAGACTTCTGGTAGAAGAGTTTTCTTGACTATAGAGCTAATATTTTAAATAGGACTAAAAATACCATTGTCTTTTGCCATTAAATGACTGAAGGTGAAATTTAGTGAACTTAATGTATCAAGGAGAGTAATTACGAGGTAATTTAATTGCTAAATCATCCCATCTAAATTGTAAATTGTTAAAAGCAGAGTCTGTGCTCATAAACATTTAATATTTTATACTAATTTTTATTTTATGCCTGTAATAAAAATGATTTAACTGTGTTGTCTTATATTTGAAAGGTTTGGAAATGCTTATGATGGACTATTACATTTTTGGCTCTCTGACACTTATTCAGAAGGATGCCATTTCTCAGCTTTCTTTTTCTTACATTTCAACAATAATGATATGGTTAGGAGGAAGAGTCGACACACTCTGGGAACTTAAATAACTGTGAGAACATTCCAGTCACAGGTTCAGATTTGTTCATACAAAACCCGAGGCTGTAAGTTTGTCACAGCATTTGCAGCTTTCTGATTCTCGGGAATCATCTTTTATTTTGAAAACAGTCACACAAGCTCCATCTCCAGAGGCATCCAGGGCAGGGCTCTCATCTTCCTGTTGTGTCTGAGAATCCCGCAGACATAAGGAACATTCCAGTCACTCCAAGCCAGGCTCAGGGAGCACTCAGACATGACTTAGAACCCAGCCAAATTACGCATTGATACTACAGGGCACACCCTTTTTTGTTTTAGAGAGATTTTTTTTAAGTTCCTCAAATCCAGATCACTTTAACCTTTTGTTTTATTTTTGTCTATTTGTGTCAGCTTTACATTTTTTAACCTGGCTGGCTGTGGTGGAGTAAGCAAGTGCCTGGAGCACCTCCATCAACATTACTGAGGCATTTCCCAGCTCCGTCAGGAACCGACCTGGCTGGAGGAAGTGAAAAGAAAATGATGCGGGCTTTCCTGGGGGCGCAGTGGTTGGGAGTCCACCTGCCGATGCAGGGGACGCAGGTTCGTGCCCCGGTCCGGGAAGATCCCACATGCCGCGGAGCGCCTGGGCCCGTGAGCCATGGCCACTGAGCCTGCGCGTCCAGAGCCTGTGCTCCGCAACGAGAGAGGCCACAACAGTGAGAGGCCCGCGTACCGCAAAAAAAAAAAGAGAAAGAAAACGATGCTCCATGCTTCCTCGGCTCCAATTGGAATGCCCGCCCTCAGCCTCTGCAGATCTCAGCCCACGGATCCTTCAAGGCCTCCTCAGGTGCAGCTCCCGCCTTTCAGTCATCGTTGATCACCACTGCTGAAGCAACCCTCCCCTCCTTTGAAGAACTGCTGTTTTCCAGTGCTTTCCTAATGGCCCTCACTGCTTTGGGCAAATCGTGATGGCTACTCCTGTCCTTTGTGCTATCTTATGATGATCTCTCTGGGTAACTCTAAGTTCTTTGAAGGCAGGTACTGAATGGAATTCGACCTTGAATCTCTCATAGTGCATCAGTAGCGTGGAAATGGGTGCTGAATGAATGAAGAGAACCAGATGGAATGGCAGAGTTTTGGAGGGTGAAGCCTATGTGTGACATGGTTATCACAGAGGCCACAGCTGTAACAGTTACAGTTGTCTTAAGAGTGAGGAAGCTGAGCTAACAGAGAGAATAATGTCTAACCAGGCACGTATGGGCATTACTCTCAAATTCCCCTGTGGCCTTGGCGTGAATACTCTTATGTTCTTCTCCTGAAATTCCTGTAGCTTGGAGATGCCTGTGAAGAATCAGAGAAGTGTTCTCTGCTTCATCATCAGGAACAGCTCAGGACTGACATGTGAAATGTTCAGGTAAAAATGCAAAGCTTTAAAGAAAAAACTAAAGCAGCGTTTGTTTACTGAAGACAAGTGGATGGGGACACAGCACAGCGACAACAGACGAGGGCGTCAGCCACATCTCTACGTGCACTTGGTCCAGGTGCTTCCCCAGCCCCACCTCGGCAGCCACGTATCAGTCTGTACGTCAGTAACACACGTACCCGGCAGTCACTCCATCAGTTAAGCCGTGCCCACCACCCTGAAGCCTGCTCTGTCAGAGTCGGGCTCTGCGGTCGTGGGCCTCCTTTTTCTCTCCTCTCAATTGTGTGGAGCGGTTCTTTGGCCTCGGGCTTCGCTTCATAGAGCCTGGCTTTGGATACTCTCCAGGATCTCTCCTTCCTGCTTACGAAAGAACTGGGCTGAGAGGGCAAATTGGGACCAGAAAAGTTTTTTTGGAACTTCTTTTGGCGACAAGCCTAAAAGGCCATTAAAGCTAAAAGCCATGTAATTTTTCTGCTGGGCAGAGAATGGAGCGAGGGTCTGGTTCTACTTAGGAAGTAAGATTCCCGTTTTTGTGGGAAGTTTGTGGTAGAAACAACCCATTTTGTGTTTTTAGTTTAAAAATGATTTCCTCTGCTCTGCTAGGTGAATAAATAATTGTGCTCCACTATGACAGAAATAGTCATTTTGTCCACATAAGAAAGCCTCTGGCAGCTTAGAAACAACAGACAATGAAACGTCCATGCTGGGTATCAGTTAAGTCTTAACGTTTTCAAGTGTGTATCTTTGAAGAATGTTAAAGAATAAAGACATCCGGTAAAGGTCAAATTCGTGTTCTTCTTTAAGGACTGTGTTCATTTGACATTTCTGTTGAGGAAAGACAGTTTCTCTGCTACTCGGAGAGGAAGT
This sequence comes from Tursiops truncatus, assembly GCF_011762595.2. Lineage (NCBI taxonomy): Eukaryota > Metazoa > Chordata > Mammalia > Artiodactyla > Delphinidae > Tursiops > Tursiops truncatus. The sequence continues at coordinate 6,601,832 of NC_047049.1, forward strand.
AAAAGTTGTCTAATGGCAGATGTAGTGCTGCTGTTAAATTAAGGCCTGATATTACTTTCCTCTCTGTTCTAAATCACTGGGGGAAGAGGGGACGGCTTTGCCAAATGAAGGAAGACAAACAGCAAAGGAAAATAAAACAGTTCTCTATCCATGAAGAGACAAACACAAAAACCATTTAAATGAAACATGTTTGACAGACGTCTTTAGTTTTAACACACATACACAAATACGCAACCTGAAAAATGGCTTTTGGAGGGAAAAAGGAAACAAAAACGTTGACAGAACATCCTACAGACCTCAAATTTTGTGCTGACTTGGAGGAATAAAGTGCTTAACAAAGACACTTGTGTGAGTTTGGACAGCTTGACATGACTGATACTATTCAGTGATGCTCAGTCACTAAACCAGTGGAAGGCCTCAGAGAGAAATGTCGTTGTCAGAAAGAACCTTGATTGGCTCCTACACCTCTTCCAGCCACGTAATCCCTGGCACAGAGGCATCAGGGTGTCCAGAAGCCCTGGAAGGTCGGACTGCCGTGCTGAGACTGCTGCTGGGCACCCATGGGGGCAGGCCCGAAAGTCCCAGCCTCTGATGGCCTCTGGGCACCGACCAGCATCACCCCACCTGCCCACCTCAGACACCGTCAGTCCTGCCGTCCCCCATACCAGAATCCTCCCTGCTTCCTCAGCAGCCATGGGAGCAAGCGCACTTCTGCTGAGTTTGATTCATCTTCCTCTTACAGTGTGTGTTTGGGGCTGGCTGGCAAAGATCAGTGCTTCTCCTGTGCGCTTTAGACCAGAGAGGAAATGAGCAGAGATGTTTTCAGTTCGCTGCAGCTGTAACTGTCTCCTTCCAGCTCTGTCTTCCCTGCCCTGATCCACAGCGGTCCCCTCATTTGGACCATGGCTGGCGTCAGTGGGTTGAATTCTGTTTAAGAAGAACCACCTGCCCACCTGCCTGCTCCTTGACAGCTGAGCTATTTTGTTACTCATAGGACCCTTCTTGTAAAATCTTTACTATCCATTTATTGTAAATACATTTTCAAGTTGCCAGAAAAATTCTTTTCTATAAGGCTAGTGGCATATCTTTCTTTAAACAAAAATGATCTAAACATTTATTTAAATATTTATGGAAGGAGTAACGTAGGAGACGATGGCTGCAAAAGTAACGACTTTGAATGTTGTTTTAAAAATGTTGGTTTATCCCAACTTTTTGAAGAGCATATGCTCTGCACATATTGCTGATAACATACATAAGAGATTAATTTTTTCCTTAATGAAAGAAAGAACCAGAAAGAGTTCAGAAGGCAGGATTTTAAATGAGTAAGTACTTAGGGGATATGAAAGCTGTTGTGTGTTTGGAGAGAGAGGAAAGGGAGAGGGAATGAAAATATCTCGCTCGTGCTAAAGAGAGAAGAGAGTCGACTCTGCGTTTTGCTTGAGGTTACACCCGGCATGTTATCACTCTGGAAGATATCCTCCATCAGCATACAGGGACCTCGGGTTGCCATTACAAAGCAGATTTTTGTCTGTGACTCAGTTTTAATTTATTGGGATTTCTGAAAAACACACATTTTGGTAAACCTCAGATACTGTTTTCTGACTACTAACCACTAAATGTGTCAAGATTGATGATAAAAGAGAGTCCTCTTCCATCCACCCCGCTCCCCTCTTTAATTCACAGGTAAAGTCCTCGAACTTTGATAGTCTACGACTCTTTCTGTTTTAAGAAAATGCTGGTACAAGGATAGGAGTTGGGCTACCCAGGTTACATAGATCATGATTTGAGACCTTAGAGGAGCACTTCACTATAAATAAAAGGCAGTTCCCACGTTCTAGAAAATACATCAGAATGCTTTCTAAGGTCTCTCTATCCCTAAGATTTCTTAATTCATTGTGTAATTTGTTGTTGTTTGTTATTTGGATACCCTCCACTGAATGGTGAGCAAAAGAAGCAATTTTTTATTCTTTTTTTTCAATAAGTCAGTGCAAAAAATTCTATGCATTCTAACCTATTTGGTCTCCCACAATGCCCTTTAATTTGAAAGAAAATGAAGAATTATTATAGAAATCCACCAAAAATTTTTTAATCCAAAATGAGCTAGGCTGTTTTTTTCTGCTACTGGTGCAGTATTTTCTCACGGTTATGTTCTTGAAACATGAATCTGTGATAGTTTAAGAGCTGAATACATAATGTGATACTGCCCAAGGCCAGCATTAGCTAAAGCAGATGTTTGTGAAAGATGCATGTCTTTACTGGAGGTTTGAGCTGCCCTAATTCCGTCCATTTCACTCCGCCTCCTTTTCGGTGCTCACTATATCCTTCTCTTCTGCAACGGAGACTGATAACAAACACCACCCTTAAAGGTACCCCAGGAGAGCCCATTGCACACGACAGTGAAGCTGCCCCAAACGCAGAAGGTGGTTGTCTTTGAGGGCTAGTTTACATATGCAGCTGCTGACACGTCACTGAATCCCTGAATCTCACAAAAGGAAGACTCTCAGAAAGTTACTGGTTCTCCTTGATGTCTGGATTCTCCCCAATACCCCAGACACATGGTTAAACACCTGCAGTGACGGGAAATTCTCAGAGTTACACATTTGCTCTGTGACTGCATAATTCTCACAAGGAAGCAGTTTGAGGTTGGAGACGAGGAGCATCAACTCTGGAATCCCAGCTCTGCCCTGTCCTCCCTGTGTGACCCTGAGCTATTTAATTTAACCTGTTTCTGTTTCCTCATGACGTTTACCTCAAAGGGTTGTTTTGAGGATCCAACAAGATAATGGATATAAAACCCTTAACACAGTTTCCGGCATATTGTAAAAGCTAAGTGGAAGCCATTATTATAATTTAATTTTTAGTCAATGTCCTTTTCACTGGATTTCTACACTTTGATTCTGGTTCTGCCCCCTAGAGCTAGCTAGCTGCTAATCTCTCTTCCATGTGCCTGTTGTCCAGATATGTGAAAATGTTCATCATTTGCACCCCCTTTTCCCCGATCCTTTGGATTCTTTATTACAATCACCCCTGATTACTAACATTTCTCCAAATGCCCAGTGTTCTTTCTCAGCCTAGGCTTCTGCACACGCTGTTTTCTCTCAGCCTGGACTTCCTCCTCTGTCACTTCCAACCCCCTTCGGCCTGATCAAATCCAGCTCATCCTTCAGGCCTCAACTAAGATGTCCCTTCTGCTTGCAAGCCTTCCCTGATCCCTGCCGTATTTCCCCGAACCAACTGTCCCTTATTTCCCCCAAGCACTACCTTCAGTTTTGCAAGAAGAGGAAGATACAAGGAAAGAATTAGGCAGAGGGGAGGGGAAGAAACATGTGGATCATTATTGAAAAAAAGTAACCCTGCAGCGACATGGACACTGGACTAAAGTCACTAACAGAGGATAATACTAATAATGTCATGTCTTTGGGGGGCAGTGACTTTACCTCTTAATGGCTGAGACCGTTGGTCTCCAGGAGGTAGGGTCAGTGTCTTCCTCATTGCTGATCTCCAGGGCCTTGAACTGTGATGCTCACGAGGTATTTCTTAAACATGTTTGTAAACTTCTTTTCTGTGAGCTTCCGCATCCCTTTTCCAACCTGCTCCTCCTGACAAAATCGGGGAGTCAACAGAGCTTTTTTATTTTCAACCCTCTTTGCAGAGGAATAAATTGAGAACTCAGGAGCATCGGCTCATGAGAGACAAATCCAGTCCTAGCTATTCAGAGCAGGACTCTTTCACAACACTAAATGTCTCTCTCTTTCCTCCCCCATTGCACACAGAAGGCGCCACACATATAGCTTGACAAACAAGAAGTTAAAATGTAGATAGATACCTGCACAGACCCTTTCTCTTGTGAGGAAGAAAAGGATTATATCCATCATCCTTATTTCACAGGGAAAGTAAAGACAGGAAGGCAGATCCCTGGTATCATGGAATGGTAAGAGGTCAGAGGGTACTCTGTAGCATCCCAGCTCAGCCTAATTCTTGGCCTTGGTCCAAGTGTTACATTGTCATCTGAAGAACCACAGCTTGATCCTCATACAGTATCTGGTGTTGGTTACGCCCACGAGTGCTAGCTGTCTCCTCCTCTTAGCTAGGGTGATTCCGTTATTCAGGGGGGCCCTTCTAGGAAACAAGCAAAAGCAGGGAGCTTTTCTGTTCTGAAGGTACCTTGCCCAGCCTTTGCAGTGAGGTGGAGGCCTTCTTACAAAGTCTGGGCTGAAGTTAGGAATAGGTCTCCATCTTCCTTTGTCTTCTGGAAAGACTTGAGCCCTGAGCTCATCCTGAATATTGAGTGCTTCTCCAAATGTCTGGAAACAGTTGGAGAGACTCTTGACCAAGGCCAGAGAAACACTGTTTATTCCTTTTTGCTCTCCCATCTCCGGTCTCTCCCTTGGGTGTATTAAACCCAAGCCAGTGACAACCCTGGCCAAATAGCAGGCTAGAGTCCACAGCTGTGCTTTGCTAGTGCTGAGACCCAACTGAAAAGCAATCATGAAGCTGGCCCTGAGGGTTTGTGGAGACAGGCGTAAATAGCCTACAGGCCCAGTAGGGAGACTGGACTGTGAACACGGACTCACCAGCCCAAAAGCCTGTTTGGAAGCTCAGGCTACCCCAGAAGCCTCTATTGTCCCAGCCATCCCAGAGGAATGCACTTAGCCCAGTGGAAGGGGAAGATGGGAAGGTGGGAAGGGAGTCAGCTTCCCTGATGAGCTCTGAGGCCATGATGAGCTCTGAGGCCAGTGAGGAAGCAGAGCTCACAACAGTGTGGCCCAGATGGATTCTGAGCCTTTATCTTGGGAATTCTAAAATCAGAGGTGATGGCATCTGACCCCTGAGTCAGCAAGGGCAAGAAAAGAAACCATGGGACTTGGGAAGGGAAGGGGTCACCACCGCGAGACTTACTTTTATAGGCGCCTTTGCCAGTCTGGTCTACAAACCCTGCCTGAACATTAAAAAAAAATTCTAGATTTACTCACCTGAGTTAGATTGCAAAACAGTACACAGTTTCCTGAAGTTTCTATTTTTAGTCACTTGTCAAGATCACACGTATGCCTTTTTGAAATTCTATGCAAAAGCCTGTGGCCATTGAACTGTAGTAAATGTAGACACTTTAACTGATAGATAGATAACATGGTGTAGCTCAACAAGATAAAATTTTTTAAAAAACCATCTTAAAACAGTTATTCCTACTTATAAATAGTTAAAAGGATTCATATTTGGTTTAACTAATTCTCCTTTCACCTCAAGAAACAGCTTTGGGGCTTCGTTCGCTGTAGATAAGGCGGGATGAGTCAAGATGAGCCAGCTGAGATAATACCACATTGGCATAAACTAAACAAAGAAGGCAAGCGACTCGACTGAATTTCAGGAAAAATAAGTGCTATCACTTGAGAAATACTGAGATGTTAGGTGTCAAAATTTGATCTGCAAGGTTAGGGGGCTTACAGAGAAACATGCACATGTAGTTCTGTGATCTCCAGAGTGTAGCCAGGATTACAGAGCTTACTGTGGAAGCTGTAACATATTCCCAGCTTCCTTTTTCTGGGAAATAATTTTATGTTATGACTGTTTGTGACTAAAATGTAGTTCTGTTGCACAATATCATCATCAGAGCCATCTTCCTCTCCATCCAGGCATCTGAATTACATCTGTAATATGCCTTCAGGCATGTTACGTACAATTAGGAAATCTTCTTTAGTAGCTCATTTTTTTTCCAAATATGTAATTTTGCCTGAATACTATAAAGGGATTAAAAAAAAGTTACCATTACATTAACTGAAATTATTACTATTTTAATTTGCCTGCAAAGCCTTTATTTCAAGTATCATTTCTTATAACTTGTAACTTGGTGGGTATCATAATCCTGATAGAACTTTACCTAGAAGGTAGCCTGAGACATCTGAGGGGGAATAGCCTGAGACATCTGAGGGGGAATCATTCTCAACAGAAAATCAGTTTAATGAGCACTTCTGGTGTTAACTGTGAACAGCTATTTTCCACACTCTTAAAGTACATGACGAAACCAGGGACTTACGCCACCTTTTTTAACGTAACACCTGGTGTTCTGTTCCTCCCCGCTCCTGACCCTAACAGTCATCCTCCAGGAACGCCTAGCCAATTCATGGAATTGATGGACTACGGAAAAAGCAGAGGAGCTGAGCCAGTTTCCTGAAATAGCAAGTTTTAAGATGAGTTTCTGGAACAACCACCTTGAGGTGCCATGCAGTGAAATTTTCTCATAATTTTCAACCAGCCAAGCCTTTGCCAAGAGGGTGTCATTTGTTGGAGAAAGTGACATCCCTGAGAATACAGAAAGCAAATCACTGAGAACAATGGAAATATCTAACCACTCACTGTATTTTCTCTTCAACTAAAGCATGGTGCAAACCTGGGACACAGTGCCTGTGAAATGTTAATCATCACACATACAGCATGTGGTGGTCTTGTGGTGAAGGTGGTGCTTGGAACGTCTCCCTTCTGCTCCAAACACAGCAATGACAAGATACGCAGCCAATATATCATATGTATTTTACAAATTAAATTAAATATTAAATATATATTATAAGTGTAAAAATACGGCTAAGCTGAAAAGTAAGCTAAACATCCTAACAGACCAGAAACAGAACTACAGAGCAGAAAGTGTCATGAGCCAGACGTCTACGGGACTTTGAGCACTAGAGCAGGCAGGGTGGTAGAGATCTGACCCCTGTGGGGCAACCTGGACAGGAGCATCCTGTGTACAGCTGGAAACAAAGTCGGGCTTTCTGCACACAACTAAGAGCTGGGTCATGCTTTTAATATGTGAGAGGAGCCCCCCAAACCCCTAACTGCCATTCACTGACTGTGGCGGAGGCAGAAGGAAGCAGAGCAGCGGCAGTGACAACTCTTGGGCCAAGCTGTCCTCTGGTCCAGTGGCTGGTCCTGGGACAGCGCCAGCACCACTGTGGGAATGGACACGGAATCACTAGGTTAAGACCTGGGGTCCCAGGGAGCCTCCTAATGTCCACAAACAGGGAGACAGGGCAGGGGAAGTATATAGCGAGGGGGAAAACACCACTCAAGATGAACCTGCAAGCTAAAATGTCAAAAAAGCGACACTCAGAAAAGGAGCCCCCAGTCTCAAATGTCCGATGTGTTAGTTTCCTGTTGCTGCTGTAACAAATTACCACAAACTCAGTGACTTAACACAGATTTATTATGTTACAGTTTTGTAGTTCAGAACACTGAACCGGACCTCAGTGTGGTAAAAGCTAGGGGCCGGCAGGCTGATTCCTCACTGGAGGTTCTGGGGAGCATCCACTACCTTGCCCTCTCCAGCTCCTCGAGGCTGCCTGCATCCCCTGGCTCATGGCTCCTTCCTCCACCTTCAAAACCAGCAACAGTGGGTCAAGTTCTCACATTGCATCACACTGAACTCCTCTTCTTCCTCCATCTTCCACATTAAGGACCCTTGTGAATATATCAGGCCCACCTAGATAATCTGGGATAAGCTCTCTGTCTTCAAGTCCATTGATTAACAGCCTTAATTTTATCTGCAACCTTAATTCTCCTTTTCCATGTTATGTAACATATTCACAGGATTAGGATGTAAACATCTTTGTAGGGGGACATTATTCTCTCTATTAGATCAGGAGACCGATTTACTCCTGACAAAATTGGAGTGGTAGAGCCATCTCAAAAATCACTTTACAGTAACTATCTGTAAGAGCCCCCAAAAGAGAAAAGTAGGAATAACACCAATTTTAAAAAGCAAAGAAACTATGAAGGATTTTATGCATGGCTGACATAGTAGAAAGTCTATGAGTTTGGGGGTAGATTTGATAAGCTGAATATCTCAATTCTGTTCTTATCTCCTGCTAGTATGCTTTCTTGGGTTGAAAAAAAAATTTTTTTTTGACGTTTAGCATCCTTTTTATTGTGCTTACTTATTTTTACAAGGAACAAGCAACATATACTACATCTTCCCAATGCCCAAGGCAATGCAGTAATAACAGAGTACTCAAAAAAAAAAATCCTGGAAATTGCATTAAATAGTGCTTTAATTAGGAATTGCTATAAGAAAACAAGTAACATTATACATTATTTTTCCAATGAGTTTCAGTTTGAGAAACTGAACAGCAGAACCAGATCTTTAAGCTTTGAGTCGTGGCAAAAAATGAAAACAAAACCTACATTTCCCAGACTCCCTTGCAGCTAAAGAAACCAATGTGATCTAGGTTTGACCAATCAGATGCACCTTCATGAGACCTGCATGCGGAGCTGAGTTCAATGGAGGCAGAGGCTAGGATGCAAGGAGACATCCATTTTCCTCCTGTGCATTTAGCAGGCAGAGTGCGGCCCTGAGGTTAGGATTTCCAGCTGCAGTTTCTCATCAGCAGATTGCAGCCTAAGTGGTGACTCCCTAGAGCCAATAATTGCAGTGGTGGCCTCGTGATCCCTGGAAAGCCACCAAAATCGGAGATCTGCAGTGACCCTGGGGGTGGTAGTAACTGCTGCAGCTTCCTGACTCATTGCCTTTGGAAGCTAGGTTCTACAAAACTGTCCTGGGAGTCATTCCTGAAGGTCAGTGGAGAGCCTGCTCTTCTGATGAATGTTTAAGTTTCTAATTCCCTGTATAACATCCCTTCCTGCCTAAAATAATAAAAGTACCTTCTATTATTTACAACAGTACCCTGATTGATGTATGTGCAACATATATTTTCCCAAATCAGGGGCAGAATGCTATTAATTGTACTTTCTTCACAAGAGTTAGTGGTACTCTGTTAGCTTTCTCTTCTGTCATTACAAATTAGCCATTATGTACAGGTAAACAAGCTGTGCGTAACTGAACTTTAGTTTAAATTATAAACAAGTGACTTTACAAGATTAAAAATATGTCACTGGACAGCTGGAAAGAGACAAAAATGACTTTCTAGAGAGCATCATAATTTTTTTTCATTTTAATTAAAGTATCTTGGAATTAGTAAAATAGTCCTGAGGTAATAAGGGCCACAGTAGCATTTGGTTAACAGTATTAACACATTATCTCTCTCTAGTCCCTGATGGCCTGTGTCAGGGTAGCAAGAAAGAATTCTTTTTCTTGACCTCTTTATTTCAAATGAGGCATTATAAAGGAAGAAGCTTGAGCCTTAACGCCTTTTTTCATTTTCTGTCATCAGAAAATGAGTTACAGGGTCATTTGAGGTGGGCTTAACTGGCCAAGTCACCCTTCTCTGTGGCTTGCCCAGTGCTGCCATGGGAAGCTCCAAATTCCTTCACTCAAGGAATTTCTACATGAGAGTAAGTGGATCAAGGTAAGAACCTGGTCTGGAATGTGAGGGTTTTTTTTTTTGTTTTTCTGTGTGTGTGTGTGTGTGTGTGGTTTTTTGGTGCTGCTATTTAGAAAAATAATGGTGGCTCCTTTGATTTGTTTAGTAGAATCAAAATAGCTGAGAGTCTACCCCTGGAGAAAACTCACCAGCTATTGCTATAGCCAAAGAAAATTCCAAATATCAAAGTTTGGATTTACTTCTGTAGCTTTCTCACATACTACTTGAGATCATAATTCTTTTTTTATTTTAAGATTATGACATGAACCCATTCAGAGAATACCAGACTCCCATTAACTTTTTCACCTAGCAATTGTTTCTGTAAGAAAATTTTACATGCTGTTTGTTTTCTTTAAAATCAGTTTTTCAAAAGGAATATATGTTGCCACAGAGGATGGTGAGTCAATGACAATACTGGTTGAAGAAAAAATTATTTTTCAGTTAAGAGAGATTAAAATCTGAAGAAAAGCAACAATTACCTAAGTGAAGAATGGCCTTGTGTGTTGTAGCCAGGTAGCTCCGTTTAGACCAGCCATCTTTAATAAGACGCAGAGCATCCCTGTCACTAGGGGCACTGTGGTGGCACAGATGCCACTGCACCAAGGAGGGGGGAGGGTTACTATGGGAAGGACATTGAAAATATGTGCACCCTTGATACATCATACCTGAGCTCCCTCTATCAGCTCTTAAACTGTAGGAAAATGGGTTTTCCCACCTTATCCTTATTTGGAATTTTGATCTAAAATACATTCTATAGTTCAGATTTGGCTAAGTATTCCTAGTACAGAAATATGCAGATATTTTCATCTAGAAGAAAGTGCTGCTGAGTAGGAGATCAGAAGGAAAGAAAAGAATAAGTATGTGTAAGCATAAAAAAGTCAAAATATAGTTGAGCACCTAATTGGACAACTGCCTGCAGCACTTGACTCTTCCTGGCTACTTGCACAGTATTGTTAAAGTAGAATAAATCATTTGCCATGACCAGGTTTTAGGAAAATATGTGAGAGTCAGTCAGGCAAAAAATCAGTTTGAAATAGATGAAATTTTCCATCTGAGTGGCTTCCACCAGGAGAGAATGTTTCTAGGAGCACAGTACTTTTAATCTTGCTTTAAAAAAATAGTTTAATGTATAAATCACTCAATTGTAAAGGCACTTCAATTTTATTTTCCTTTAGTTTTGAGGTTTTGGAATTGCTCTGTGCAGTTCCAAGTAAAAGCTCTTAGATAAAACTTGCATGCTGAAAACCACCATCACAAATGTGCAAGTACAACTATAAATTTATACAACAATCAAGCTGTTTGTAGTTTGCAAAATTTGCTAATAAAATGCAGAAGTAGGGTTTCCATTTACACTCTCTGGCACTGGCACTGCATGTATATCTTGGGTGCAGGCAAAAGATGGAAAATTCCATGCATAGAGAATCTTTTGTGGATGCGACAGTTTGCTAATATCTTAATGAGTGAATTACGATAATTACGAAAATCTTAGCTTTACATTATTTGTGAAGTGTATGTGTGTGTGTGTGTCAGCCTTCCCAGGCAAACACACCATTCCGATTCAGCAGCACTCAATGAGGAGCATTTCTGTACTAATAATACAAAATGGATCTTAAACTGCTGCATATTAATCAAATTCATTAAAGTACATTCATTAATTTGTGTGTATAACAGCCAAACCGGGAATGTAGAGTTTGCACAAAATGCATATATTAATGAATGCTAAAACTTCAACATGAGTAATAGCTTTAAAAATATTTTCATAAAGCAAAATTCTAAGGAGTAATACTAATAATTTTTTTTTCATATTTCCACTTTCACTTCCTGTTATTAGCTTTAAGTGGAGTAGTAACTAAATAGTGTCATTTAGCTTTAAGTGGAAAAAATATGGAAGAAGAAAATAACTAAGAAATAAAGGGAAAGCCCAAAAGATTGTAAAGAAAAAAAGGATATAATATTGAGCAACGTTAATATTAAATTTCCTACTTCTCCTTCAAATCAATTAAAAAATATGTTCAGGGCATGTTAGACATGGTCACTTTCTGTGTACAAAGAAGCATGTATTCGAAGCTATATTAGGAAACAGCCTTTCATTTCCTGTATGGGACTAGAGGCTGGGAGGGGCGTGGCGAAGGAAAATACAGCCATGAGGGTGTGTCTGTATACTTACATGTCTAAAACTGATGGAAAATTTTACGTAAGTCAGGAGACCTAAGACTCGTGTTAACAGTCAATGACTAGTGCTCGCTTCAGCAGCACATACACTAAAATTGGAACGATATGAAGATTAGTATGGCCCCTTCATTAAGAATGACATGCAAATTCGCATTCCATATTTTTTTATTAATTAATTAATTTATTATTTTTGGCTGCGTTGAGTCTTCGTTGCCGTACGTGAGCTTTCTCTAGCCGCGGGCAGCGGGGGCTACTCTTTGTTGCGGTGCGTGGGCTTCTCATTGCGGTGGATTCTCTTGTATCGGAGCACGAGCTGTAGGCACGAGGGCTTCAGTAGGTGTGACACACAGGCTTAGTAGTTGTGGCTCACAGGCCCTAGAGCTCAGGCTCAGTAGTTGTGGCGCACGGGCTTAGTTGCTCCGTGGCATGTGGAATCTTCCCAGACCAGGGCTGGAACCTGTGTCCCCTGCATTGGCAGGCGGATTCTTAACCAGTCCGCCACCAGGGAAGCCCCTTTATTTTTTTAAAAAAAAGGTAACTATAGGGTGTGATAGATGTGTTAACTTTATTGTGGTGATCATTTCAAAATGTACACATATCATCATGTTTTACAGTTCAATATATACAATTTTATTTGTCAAAAAAGAAAAAAAAATGACTTTTCTAACATACTGTGTTTTACCTGAATGCTAACTGCTCTGAAGACAAGGCTCATTTCCTTGTCCTCTACAGCACTGAGCACAGTGCCTGGCATGGAAAATGTACTCAATTAATATTAAATCTAAAATAACTATTGTACAAAGAAAAATATAGTGAGAGTTATAAGAGAGGTGTAAACGTAACATCCACAGAGGAAGCATTGGCAAGGCTTCAGGTCAGAGGCTGTGTGTTGACTGGAAGCTTCTTCAGGACAGGATCCTTCAGTTCCTTCTTTCTCTCCTGCCACCAGCTCTGTGCTCTATTTGTGTCTAGCAAGGACTCAGTGCTGGACATTCTAACTGGGGAAAGTCTGTTAAAGGAAGGAAGGTGGGAATTTGTAAGTTGTGTTGGGTGAGCAAAAACAGTTGGGCTAGAACAGCACGACCCAGAGGACTAAGTGCATTCCATAGGACCCTAGCTGTGTGTGATTTGGGGTAGGGAAAGATAGTGTGAAATTACTAAGTTTAATCCCAGACATACTGAGTTTTCTTATTAATTAGGAGCAATCTGCCAACTTTCTGACTATGCATCCTTGCTTAAGAATAGTGCTGTACAGGGCTTCCCTGGTGGCGCAGTGGTTGAGAGTCCGCCTGCCAATGCAGGGCGTGCCCCGGTCCGGGAAGATGCCACGTGCTGCGGAGTGGCTGGGCCCGTGAGCCATGGCCGCTGAGCCTGCGCGTCCGGAGCCTGTGCTCCGCAGCGGGAGAGGCCACAGCAGTGAGAGGCCCGCGTACCGAAAAAAAAAAAAAAAAAATAGTGCTGTACATCAGCATTTCTCAAACTCAGCATTTCTCAAACAGTGTTCTGTGAGTTATAAAGAGGGAGGAAAAAAGGTTATTTAACTAAGTTTGTAAAATGCTTCTGGTTCTCTTGTGTTGAGAGCGTTACAATGTACATGAACATATCAAGGGTTCTGAGAAGCCTTGTCCTGAAGACACCTGTATACCTTTTGTAAACCTGGTACTCCCCCAAATTATTTGAACCCGAACCAACTTTCCCGTAGCATCTATTAGCATACCATGGGACATGACTACTGCCGCATGTCTGTAATTCCTCTGCTACAAATTCTTTTGTATTCTGTTGGCCACAGGAGTCATAAAACCATATATAAGGGATCCAAGGGGACTCATTGGTCCGTACCTTTGTCTTTAAGAACAAACTTCAATTGTTTAGATAAGTGAGAACTCTTCCTGTATTTAATGAGTTTCTCAGCTTCACTTGTTCACCCATCTTATTTTGTCTGCCACCCTCATCATGGCAAAATTCTCTTATCTATTTCCTAGAAACGTCTCATCCTGCCCTTTAAGAGACTGAGACAAGATGGTTTCATAATCTTGATGCTTCTCTCCTCAAACTGGTTCACTTGAAACCTCAGCTTTCCCTTCTCCAGATTCAAATCATTCTGTTTTCTTCTCAGGGGTTTTAAGGTGTGGCTCCTTTTGGTTATTGAGGTATAATTGACATATGACATTATGTTAGTTTCAGGCGGACAACATAATGATTCAATACTTGTATATATTGCAAAATGATCACCACAATAAATCTAGTTAACGTCCATCTCTACACAGTTACACTTTTTTTTCTTGTGATAAAAACCTTGAAGATCTACTCTCTTAGCAACTTTCAAATATACAATATTATAAATTACTGTCACTGTGCTGTCCATTACATCCCCATGACTTTAATTGGAAGTTTGTACCTTTTGACCCCCTTCACCTATTTTTCCTGTCCAACCTCTGGCAACTATCAATCTGTTCTTTGTATCTATGAGTTCAGTTTTTGGGTTTTTTTTAAGACTCCAAACATAAATGAGATCATACAGTATTTGTCTTTCTCTATCTGGATTATTTCACTCAGCGTAATGCCCTCAAGGTCCAGCCATGTTGTCACAAATGGCAAGATTTGCTTCTTTTCTTATGACTAATACTCCATGATATATTATATATATATATTATATATATATATATATATATCACATTTTCCTTATCTGTTCATCCATCGATGGACACTTAGGTTGCGTCCATATCTTGGCTATTGTAAATAATGCTGCAATGACTATGGAGGTGCATATAGCTTTTCCAGTTAGTTTTTCCATTTCCTCCAGATAAATACCCAGAAGTGGAATTGCCGGATCATATGGTACTTCTATCTTTAATTTTTTGAAGAACCTCCATGCTATTTTCTACAGTGGCTGCACCAATTTACATTCCCACCAACAGTTCACGTGGGTTCCCTTTTCTACACATTCTTGCCAACACTTGTTATTTCTTGTCTTTTTGATAGTAACCATTCTAACAGGTGTGAAGTGATAACTTGTGGTTTTGTTTTCCATTTCCCTGATAGTTGTAGCTCCTTCTTTCTCCATTCCAGGATCCTTTTAGATCCTCAGAAGTGAAAAATTGTAGAACTGGGAAAGCTCATTTGGTGAACATCTGACTAGTATTGAATATATTTGCCACATGCAAAATTAAGTGCTTCATCACTGACTGGTATTAAATGTTATAATTCTGATTGCTACATTAATCCCAGTTATACTAAACCCTTCCCATCTTACACCCAAGCAGTTTATTTTTCTTCCTTAATTTTCCTCTTTTCTTTGGCCCCTACTGAGTCTCTTCTCCTACCAAGGTAATTTTTGATTCTATTATTATATTCTAATAATATTTTTCAAGATGATGATCACTAATTCTACTTCTTTAGATATACTGTCTCTCAACTAGGATGATGAAAATCAATTGTTTTTACCATTAATTAAAATACTGAAATTTGTGAACTGTTCACCTTGTTCATAAATAAAAATAGATCCAGATAACATCACCCTCATGCCCTCTAGTCCAATACAGTTTCTCAAGTGGGAGAGAAAGGGCTAGGTTTACAGGCTGGGAATTACACACATCTCACAGCCTCTGCAATAAGTAATCTGGGTAAACCACAGAGGTGTGACCCATGCGAAGACCGTCAGTCATATCTGCTGAAGAGAGACAACATTAAGAAAAATGGTTTACATGAATTCTGTCTCATCCTACTTGGGGTGAGACTCTGAGCATGTTTCTCTTGTTGTAGTCAGTAGGAAATAACGGGAATAACACTGGAGTCAGGGGTTAGTGTTCAAGTCCTAGGTCTAATCACTCAATAATTATGTGGCAGTGGGAAAATGAATTGATCTGACTTCCCATTTTCTCATCTGCAAAATGGAATGACACTGACAATATTATGAGGATGAAACACTGTAACATATATAAAAGCCCACTACAAAGGTAGGGCATTATATATGACAGTGATGTTCCAGAACTAGAAACCCTGTGAAAGGGCTGGAGGGCCATTGAGACCGAACCTAAAAGGCTGCTGCCTCTTGGGCCCTACAAACACTTTGATCAGAGCAGAGCCACCTTGGTCTGTTTTGCAAATTGGGCTTCCAAATAAGAATTCCTTTGAAAGATTTCACTGAATAAAAAGGGAAAGAAGGTTGAAAACAACTGATAACAAAATATTAATCCAAGTAATTACCATAATTACAAAATGGTTATTTCATATTTGTGCATATAATATTCAGATTTGTATGTGTAAAATACACATAATCTAGAGGTTTATACATTCTTACATGTAATGTACAAATACTAAAAGTAGTGTAGTGTATAAAATATCTTGCTGTTCACAACATCACTGTGAAAACCTATGTTTTGACTCTCAAAAGATGGTAGCTTGGTTTTTTGTTCTTTAGAAATAAACATATCAAGTGATGCTGTTTATTAAATTGCATGGTATGAAACAGTATCATACATGACACATATACATGACCAGCACAACCAAACATTACGCTACACAACATGAGTTCTCTTAATTACTGGCTGTCGTACTGAGGTTAAATTGTGACATGAGGTAGAGACACAATAGGCATCAAAATAAAAGGCAGTTATTCAGAATGAGATCACAGTATGAAGGACCTGAACACTTGTGTGCTTTCAAATTAAATCTAAGTTTATTTTGGTTTAAAAATAAGGGTGAAAAGGTGAATTTAGTCATCTTAGTCCCTTAATTTTGGAAATGTACAATCTATCATTTAACATCTACGGTTGAAGTTTTCTAATGCAATGTTGATTTTTAATTCAGATATCAGGACTTTTCCATCAGTCTATACCATATTTTATGCTTCCATATGGTTATTTTCTCTACCTTTCTTCTTAGTAGATAAATTCTTCAAACCAGCTTAATATTAAGATAGTTCCTCAGTCTTTTTTATTTTAATTAATTTAACTTCTCCTCTTTAACCTTTGCATATCCTCCATAAGCCAGAAAGATTTTGTCAAGCTTTAACTTCTGTGATTTGTATTATAAAAATGTTAAGGGCTTCCCTGGTGGCGCAGTGGTTGGGGGTCCGCCTGCTGATGCAGGGGGCGCGGGTTCGTGCCCCGGTCCGGGAGGATCCCGCATGCCACAGAGCGGCTGGGCCTGTGGGCCATGGCCGCTGGACCTGCACGTCCGGAGCCTGTGCTCCGCAACGGGAGAGGCCACGGCGGTGAGAGGCCGGCGTACCGCAAAACAAAAACAAAAACAAAAATGTTAAGTCTAGGGACTTCCGTGGTGGTACAGTGGATGATACTCCACACTCCCAGTGCAGGGGGACTGGGTTCAATCCCTGGTCGGGGAACTAGGTCCCACACGCATGCCGCAACTGGGAGTTTGCATGCCACAACTAAGGAGCCCGCCTGCCACAACTAAGGAGCCCACCTGCCGCAACTAAGACCTGGTGCAACGAAGTAAATAAATATTATTTTTTTAAAAAAGTACTTCTTTAAAAAAATTAAAGTATGAAGTCTAAAGAATAATCTTTCTTCGGCACACTATGGAGTTTACCCTGGAAACTGCAACATGCCCTCCACTTTTTCTGTCTCACTCTTCCTGTTTGAAGATCACCGATTTTAGAGAATACAGTGTTAAGAATAAGATGTACACAAACTTGAAGTAACCTTGTCAGGCATGCTATTTTGTAGTTGCAGCTAATCTTCTCTGGGCTAGACCTTATGGAGTTCCCCTCGTGAATTTTATTTTCATCAGAAATGCCTTCTCCTAAAAATGTAAAAAACAAAACAAAACCAAAAAATCGACCTAACCCAAGGGATGTAAATGATGTAGAACATTTTCTTTTAAAAATGAAATGATAAATTCACCACTTTATTTGCATAATCAGTCAATGCTGGAAATATTGTGATAAGCTTGTAACTTTAAGCTTCCAAGATGAGATTCTGTTTCCAGGATGGAAGCGCCATATTTTTACCCCAAACCTTTCCTCTTTTCATGCCGTATTCTAGGATACACTTCCAGTCCATGATCTGAATTTAGGTCTGGCGTGGATTTAGAAATTTCATTAATTAACAAGCCAGGTTCTGGTTGATTTCTTCATAGAAGTCTGTCTACCCCTTCAGATTGTCTGGCGAGCTCATTCATAGGAGTTTGGGAATGTGTGGTGCCTTGGATTGGTCCAGGGCTCTGAAACCTAAGTCACCCATTCTGCACAAGAAGCTGAACGTTAAGACCTTCCCCAAACACTTGCGCAAACAGGGGCCTGTTTACAAAATGACTCCCAAAGCCAGCAGTCTCTCTGCCAGCACTTGTCTGTCAAACGTCCAAGTTCTGAGGTACCACAGCCGCTTCAGTTCTCCATGTTTCCCAGGCCACCCAGCCTGGGGAGAAAAGAGTCACAATGACAATCATAAAACAGACCTCTCTAATTCTACCCCCTAGGGAGTCGAGAAACCCTTGCACTGTTTGCCATGTTCCTCCCTTCCTTTCCAGCTGCTGTGACTGAGGTCTCCTGCTGCTCTGGGGCCCTGCTTCACTCCAAGTTCTCTTTGAGTTCATGGTGACCTGGGTTTTGTCCCACCACAGCAAAGTGACAAAGCTCTGGGCTGGGGTAAAATGTAAATGACACACTCCTGCTAACCCCCAAGTCCTCTTCCTCCACCGGGAGCACAATCCTGTGTAACTGTTTTGTCCGGCATTTACTTATAGGTGAGACAGCACTGCAGAGGTGAAGGGGTGGAGGGAAGAAGGGCGGAAGTGGGCCAACCACCGATGATGGGGATTGGCAGGCTGAGGTCACACCTATTTGGGCAAGTCAGAAGTTTATAGTTAATCTACCCCCTTAAGCAGATAATCTTACCCAAATCAGCATCTCAAAGAAATCGTCCAACCCCAGAAGTGAGATGCATAGTGATAAATAAAACAATCACTGACTCTCTTTAGAATTCTAGAAGGATCCAGACTTCCCTGTGGTTGCTTACAAGCTGGCGCCTTGGACAACTGCCCATGTGGTCAGGTGTCACTCGGTCTCAGCCTCTGCCCACGTGAGAAGTCACTTTCTCTCCCTCCCAACGAGTTCATCCCCTCAGGACTTGGGATCCCTTGTGAAAACATCCCGGTGGGGCCTGACTGCCAGAACTCCTCAGGGAACAGTGGCCATGGGTCCTCAGGCTGGGCCCTACAGCTCTAAAGGATTCCTGGGTCAGGAAGGGAGACTCCACAGCCAGCTCCTCCTGCAGCAGCGCAGCTGGGGCATGGGTGGCTCTGCGGCTTCAGTTGGGTCACTGGGGACGGACACGAACGGCTGCTGCACAGTGGCAGGAGGCAGTGGCCGCCTGGTCACAAGGCAGGTAACGGCAGCAGTTAATGGCTACCGTGTAATGACTGACACGTAAAGACTGCTGGGTAGTGGCTGCTGCCCAATGGTAGATGGGCAAAGACTGCTGGGCAATGGCTGCTGCACAATGGCGGGCGGGCAAAGATTGCTGGGTAATGGTTGCCGGCCAATGGCCTAGCCCCTGGCGTAGGCCCCGCCTAGGCTCAGCCAGCGTCATGGGTAAGATGGCCACGTGGGGTTTAGTTCCCCATGCGGCACATCCTTGGTGAGTGCTCGTCATCTGTGAGGCCCCTCCCTGAACACACTAAATGCTTTAATCTGTGAAGGATGCATTAACAATTTGTAGAAAGATAATGCCCACCCACCCACCCTTTTTTCCACCATTTTCATCACCACCTTCCCAAGCGCTGCTTCACTGTGAGCTTGTCATCATTCCTTGGGCCACTTCAACTGAAATTCAAACAGGATTGTGGGCACATTCATTTTTTATCTCTGTCCAATTAACTATAGCCTTGTTAACAAATTTTAAAATAATACAAGTAAACGTTACCCAGATAACCTCTTTATAGACTTTATCCCACTCAGTAAACTAAATGTCAAACGAGAAGAGAAAAATATAGATACTCTGTCAATATAGTTCGTGTGAATTTTCTCTCTACCCAGGTCTGTTTTGAATGGGGAAAAACAACGAGCCTTTTGGGTTTTTTTTTTTTGGTAGTGTGTTTTATTGCTAAATACAAATATTCAGGATAAGGTAAACAGGTAAAATTTAGAAATCGTTGCCCAGAGATAAAAATCACTTGCCAAAGCTTGCATAGCAAGGAATAGCAAGACTAGAGCAATGTCCTGAATGTTCTGTCTTCCTGCTCAGTGCCCACATTTCCCCTCTTGATATCTGTCAGAATTTATATATAACAACTGAGAGTTCAAGCATTATTTTCTAAGTTAAAAAAGTGGAAACTTTTAGAGGAAGCTCAAAGGCTGTGCCTTGATTAGCATAGACAACTAGTTTAGAATCAGTGGTAGTATCTCTCTGAGCAAAATCTTCCAATTTTATTCTTGTCACTCCCTGGGAAGCAATTGCAATTGTGGGTGCATTGTGCTCTCTGGTCTCCTTTGATCTCTTTATTCAGATCTCCTGTTTACTGTATTAAAACACTTCACTCCATTCATCAGCCAATCTTTGTTTATCACATGAGATATTTTGCACCTTTGTTTTAGTCATGTGCACAAGGGTGCGTTTGGCCTTATTTATGAGTTCTCTGACAAAGATGAAATTTTATTTTTCTCATCTTTTGGAAGAGTTGTGCTATGCAGATTAGGCAAGTATCGATTTTTTTTCCCCCTCTCTCATCCCTCCCTTTGGATGCAGAGTCAAGTTTCCTTGCTATGATTCTTGTTACTGAAAAAGGAAAGATTATCTCTTTGGAGATGTTTGGAGGAGCTGGACATTCCATTTTATAATGACGGGTCAAGATGTATGGATTTGTGACAGCCCCTGTCCTGTTCTGATTCTCTCTGGAATAGGGACGATGGCCTTTTCTTTCTTTTCCTGGCTGTGCTGTTATTTGTCAGTTGGCCGAAGCTAGAAGGTGGTGCTGTTAAGCATGTAAATAAACCAGCACTTCTTCCAGTAAATAGCTCTGTCTAGCATTGTATGCCAGGAACTCTCATCTACACAATGATGAATTCAACTCCTGTATTGTGCTTTCCTTTCCTGTCCTTTCACGGAGGGAAAGGTGATCACACTGTAATTATAGAAGTCCTTTTTACTTTATTTTTTTCTGATTCTGCCCCTAGTTTTTTCCAGTCTCCTAGTAGATAACATTTCCCATTGCTCAGATAAAATTCCTAAGGCAGTTTTTTTGAATTAATTTACTTCCTGTAGTCCAGTGTTTTATAGATGATGTAAATGAAGGATGTGGCTTACAGATCTATTTAAAGAGACGTGCTTATACTTCAATGTTCTGGCCAGATGAGTGGGCACATGCTTTCGCATTTTTATTTAAACCCCACTGAAGTTGGTCATTATATTTTGAATGCCACAGCACGTCTATACCATTATTTAAAGGATCTTGTTCATTCATCCATATAATGATTGGCATTGGCTATAACTTGATGCAATGTTACACTATTTTAATTCTTTCTCAGGCAATGTTATCTTTGATCACTTCCTATTCACTGGGAAAAAAACCCACACAATTGCAATCCCACATTATGTTTCAGTGATGATGCCAAGTACTCCCTGGAATATAGCTATTCAAGACACTTTCTCCACCCTCAGGCTGCTCATTAAAGGGATGGCAGTTTCTAACTTTAATGAATAAGGTAGAGTGCAAATTCCACTCTTCTTTCAAAGAGACTCTCTGGTTTTCAAAGTGTTTTCCACTGCCTATTTCTTTGTTTAATTGGAAATGGTGTACACTCCTACATAATCATGGCCACAACTCAGTATGCAAAGTATTCCTTGTCACATTTTCTTTTTGTGTGATTCAAGTGTATATTTCATCAAAGAATTCCATAGAAAGTTCTGTATCTTCTCTCAAAAAACAGAAAAATAAAAAAACAGAACAAAACTAAATAAAAAAAGCACCACGTGTTATGCCAAGTGCATCCAGATTATCATCTCGTCTATGGATAGAGTAACTCTTATATTCTTTGGTTTTTCCTCCCTTCTTCTAACCAAACACTGATTTAATATGTTCTTTTAACCCAGGGACATTTGTGACAGCTCCAAAACCTCATTGAAAACTTTAGCAAGAAAGAGCCAAGTAAGAAGAATGACAGGGACCAGTGTTTGGAAAGGCTGCCTTCTTTTCAAAATCTGGTAGCCTAAAACCCAGCCAAACTTGAGTGAGTTTCCATGCTTGAAGGTATAAATTATCTTTCTTCTTTTTTAATAAAGCAAAAAGAGTCTAAAATTTTCTATTTATCTCTTAGTGAAGCGTGACCAAGTAGCAACACTAAAACAGAGTATAGGAGGAATTTAAGATTTTAAGCCAAGTGTGGGTAACTCAAGTCACACCAAAGTTATGCAGTGGTATGGGAGCAGATGAGAATGAGCTTAGTGCCATTTATATCATACTAAGTTTCTGAGACCTTCTTTCCTTAATTCAGAAATGGGCCAGTATTTGAGCCTGTGAGCACTAGCTGATTCACAGGTTTCGGGCCAGCTGGATGAGAGGGGGGACCCTGAGGATATTAGCATATGTTTTCAAGCACTGAAGGTATTAGTGGAACTAATGACACCCAAACCAAATCCTTGCTCTCATTGTCTTTATTTCACACTGGTTATGTCCATGACAGTGTTCAAGCATCCTGGAGGATCCAAGATAAATAGATGATATGATCTGTATTCCCACAGAGCTTGCAAAGTGCTTGGGGAGATGTGTCTAATTTGTTTGAAATGAGGAGAGAACACTAGAAAGCAGTTAAAAACGAAATGCTAACTTGTGCTCAGTTAGCACTGGACATACTCATACTAAGAAGGTATTTATTGTTTATCTGAAAGTCACATTCAGCTGGGCGTCCTGTATTTTATCCAGCAGCCCTAGCGTTTCCATGCTGCATTATCTTCATGAGCTGAGAGTTATGGTCCCACCACTGCCTTCTACTGGCTTACACATTCCACACATAGTGGAGTAACAATTTTCACATGCACACTGCCTTTCTATTGACAAAGTGTTCCATACACATATTTAAGTTTAATCTTTCATCACAGCCCTGTGAGATGGGTATCATTCATCCCATTTTTCAGATGAAGAAAACGAAGTTCAAAGAGATGATCTGATTTTCTAACTCAAGCATCAATGGAGATCCTCAGCACAAACGTCATGACTCTCAAGTCCAGTGATTTTTCGTACACCACAGTCGTCAGCAGTGCTCCACAGCTGGTGGGCTTTCTTCACTTCACAAAGCTTCCATTCGTTCAGTTCTCCTACCAAGTTTACTTTCAGAATGGCAGCTTCCTGTCCAAAGCTGTTTATTCTCCACTCATTGTCCGGCTAATGCCATCAGTCTGCTTGGAGAGTGAAGGACTAGGGACCAGTTTGTGGGGGAGATTGTGATGGTTTTCCCTGGGGCTCTTCTCCTAATCCCATTTCTGAATGTTCTTTATGAACATTCAGCCAGCTAGCACTCTGGCTGAAAATTTGAGACTGGCTGTGACGCTGAACTCCTTCAGCTGACTAATCAATGAGGTTGATTGCCTTTTTCTGTTCTAGAAATTTTATTTTTCTAATAATGCAGAAGATGGAAGGGAGAAAAGAATCTTAACAATTTTAAAATTATTTTTGAATTTTAATTATCGTATAATGCAAACTGTAAAAATATTCAAACTATGCATAAGTGTAAGAAGCAGAATAGAGATGTCTCCGCTCCACTTTTTTCTCACTTCTCAGAAATCATCCTTGTATCCAGATGGGTATATACTCCTCCAAGATCCTTTTCTATAATTATGTAAATGTATGTATTCTAATTATTTTATAAAAATGTGGCCACTTTGCTATGTAACTTTTTTTCACTTAAATAATTATCTTGGAGACTTTCATGTCAGTGCACATAGATTTACCTTTTTATTTTTGATGGTTGCAGAGTATTTCATTGTACTGATATACTACAACTTCTTTAATCAATACCCTATAGTGTACATTTGGCTTCTCTACATTTTTTCTTATTACAAACAATGCCACAATTCCTGTGAGTGTGTCTAGAGAATCGACTCCTAGAAGTGGAATGCCTAGACCAAAGAGCACGCATGTTTTATATGTGAGGAAGCATCGCTAAGTGGCACTCCAGCAGGATGGTGCCTGTTTCTCCTTCCACCGCTTCCTTTTTCCAGTTTGTCCTGGGATTTTTTCACTTCTTCTTATTTTTTACAGTGCATACACATTTTTATCCTACATGTGTGGCAAATACGTTCCCAAGCTTATCTTTTATCTTTGATTGTTTATGGTATTCTTTATTGTGCAAATGTGTTTAATTTTTAGGGAGCCTAACTGTCTGGTTTTGTGTGGTTTTTAGTTTCCTTGACATATCAGAGAAACTTTCCCCGTGCCAATATTATACAAGTCACTCATGACTTCTTTTAGTACTTTCATGGTTTTATATGTCTACATTTAAATCTTTGAAGCATCTAATCTATTTCAATGTAAACAATGTGATAGAGATTTAACTTTATGTTTTCCAAATGGCTAGACATCTGAGTTATCCATCATTTCCTCCCTGATTTGAAATGCCACTTTTACCATGCATTAAATTTCTGTATATTCTCAAGTCTATTCTGGACACTGTATTCTGATCTACTGACATTTCTACCTATTCCTGAGTCAGTGTGACACTTTTTAAAATGCTGAGTTCTATAATATATCTCAATATCTGTTAGGGCAAGTTTTGTACTCCCCAAATAACAGAAGATTATTGAGTTAAAACAGAAGTTCCCTCTTTTACCAGCCATGGCTCTGGTCTCAGTCCTCTCACCCCTGTTAGCAGTTTGGTCTGTGTCCCTCCAGCCCCTGATCGTTGTACTTACAGACTTGAAAACACAGGTATGCTCAGATATACAACATAAAGGGGCTGATACCAGGGCTGACAGCCAGAATATAAGGAGGGCTATTAAATACTGAACTAGTTCCATACTAGCTGCTAAATAGCAGCAGACCCCAGGCCTCTCTGGTAACACCCTGGCCTCCCTCTGCTCTTCCCCAGCATAAAATTGATTATTACATCAAATTCTGCATATGTGTTCACAAATAGCATTGGTTTATTGTATGTGTGTCTGCTATTTTTGTCCTGTTTGGTGTGAGGATTATACTGGCTCTCCTGATGAGTTGAGAAAACTTCCATCCTAACAACGTAAATGTCACAGGAGTCATTGGTTCTTTTGGAAAAAACTTGTTTGTTAAACTATTTGGTCCTGTTGCCTTTTTTTGTAGGGAGGGGGAAAAGGGGAGATATACAATTTTGACAGCCTGTTACATTTATCTGAGCTTAGTGTTCTATCTAGGTTTTTTTATTCTCTTTGTTAAGAAAACTGTGATAATTTTTATTTTTCTAGAAAATTATTTTCTGTTAATAGTACGAGCAATGGAGTCAAGCTGCTTTGTCCATATCCTAGCTCCCTCAATTACCAGTTTTTTTAAAATAGACTTTACTTTTAATTACAGTTTAGGTTTTCAGAAAGATGGAGAGTTCCCATATACCTGGCTCCCAGTTTCTCCTATCGTTAACATAGTATGGTACACTTGTAGCAATTAAAGAACCAATATTGATACCTTTTTATTAAAGATCATAGTTTATTTAGATCCCTTTAGTCTTTTTCCCAATGTCCTTTTCTGTTCCAAGATCCCATCCAGGACATCACATGACATTTAATCCTTGTGTCTCCTTGAGCTTCTCTTGACTGTGGCAGTTTCTCAGACTTCTTTGTTTTTGATGACCTCTACAGTTTTGAGGAGTGTAGGCCAGGCGTCTCGTTGGGTGCCCCTCTCTGGAAATTTGTGTGATTTTTTTTCATGATAGGACTGGAGTTACGGGCTACTGGGAGGAAGATCATAGAGGTAAAGGGCCGTGTTCATCACATCATGTCGAGAGTACATCTTCTCCGCGTGATTTATGATCGTGGATGCTGCTCTTGACTACCTGGCTGAGGTAGTACTCGGGAGGTCTCTCCACTGTGCAGCTACTCTTTTTTGCCCCCTTTCCATTCTGTACGTTTTGGAAGGAAGTTACCCTACTTAGCTTACACTAAAGGAGTAAGGAGTTATGCTCCACCTTTTTGAGGGCAGAGTAGCTAAATAAAATTTTTTTTGAATTTTATTTATTTTTTATACATCACGTTCTTATTAGTTATCTATTTTATACAAATTAGTATACATATGTCAATCCCAATCTCCCAATTCACCAGCCCCCGCCCCCGCCACTTTCCCCCCTTCGTGTCCATACGTTTGTTCTCTGCATCAGTGTCTCTATTTCTGCCCTGCAAACAGGTTCATCTGTGCCATTTTTCAAGGTTCCACGTATACTCGTTAATATACGATATTTGTTTTTCTCTTTCCGACTTACTTCACTCTGTATGACAGTCTCTAGATGCATCCATGTCTCTACAAATGACCCAATTTCATTCCTTTTTATGGCTGAGCAATATTCCATTGTATATATGTACCACACCTTCTTTATCCATTCGTCTCTTGATGGGCATTTAGGTTGCTTCCATGACCTGGCTATTGTAAATAGTGCTGCAATGAACATTGGGGTTATATGTCTTTTTGAATTATGGTTTTCTCTGGGTATATGCCTAGTAGTGGGATTCCTGGGTCATATGGTAATTCTATTTTTAGTTTTTTAAGGAACCTCCATACTGTTCTCCATAGTGGCTGCACCAATTTACACTCCTACCAGCAGTGCAGGAGGGTTCCCTTTTCTCCACACCCTCTCCAGCATTTGTTGTTTGTAGATTTTCTGATGATGCCCATTCTAACTGGTGTGAGGTGATACCTCATTGTAGTTTTGATTTGCATTTCTCTAATAATTAGTGATGTTGAGCAGCTTTTCATGTGCTTCTTGGCCATCTGTATGTCTTCTTTGGAGAAATGTCTATTTAGGT
Source organism: Tursiops truncatus (assembly GCF_011762595.2). Lineage (NCBI taxonomy): Eukaryota > Metazoa > Chordata > Mammalia > Artiodactyla > Delphinidae > Tursiops > Tursiops truncatus. The sequence goes on from NC_047049.1 coordinate 6,628,248, forward strand.
CTTCTACCCATTTTTGGATTGGGTTGTTTGTTTTCTTAATATTGAGCTGCATGAGCTGTTTATGTATTTTGGAGATTAATCCTTTGTCCATTGATTTGTTTGCAAATATTTTCTCCCAGGCTTCCTTGGTGGCACAGTGGTTAAGAATCCACCTGCCAATGCAGGGGACACTGGTTTGTTCCCTGGTCCAGGAAGATCCCACATGCCACCAGGCAACTAAGCCCGGGCGCCACAACTACTGAGCCTGCACTCTAGAGCCCACGAGCCACAACTACTGAGCCTGAGTGCCACAACTACTGAAGCCCGTGTGCCTAGAGCCCGTGCTCGGCAACAAGAGAAGCCACTGCAATGAGAAGCCCGCGCACTTCAACGAAGACCCAATGCAGCCAAAAATAAAATAAATAAAATAAAAAGTAAATAAATAAATAAAAATTAAGAAAAATATATTTTCTCCCATTCTGAGGGTTGTCTTTTCATCTTGTTTGTAGTTTCCTTTGCTTTGCAAAAGCTTTTAAGTTTCATTAGGTCCCATTTGTTTATTTTTGTTTTTATTTCCATTACTCTAGGAGGTGGATCAAAAAAGATCTTGCTGTGATTTATGTCAAAGAGTGTTCTTCCTGTGTTTTCCTCTACGAGTTTTATAGTGTCCAGTCTTACATTTAGGTCTCTAATCTAGTTTATTTTTGTGTATGGTGTTAGGGAGTGTTCTAATTTCATTCTTTTATATGTAGCTGTCCAGTTTTCTCAGCACCACTTATTGAAGAGGCTGTCTTTTCTCCATTGTATATCCTTGCCTCCTTTGTCATAAATTAGTTGACCATAGGTGTGTGGGTTTATCTCTGGGCTTTCTATCCTGTTCCAATGATCTATATTTCTGTTTTTGTGCCAGTACCATATTGTCTTGATTACTGTAGCTTTGTAGTATAGTCTGAAGTCAGGGAGTCTGATTCCTCCAGCTCTGTTTTTTTCCCTCAAGGCTGCTTTGGCTATTTGGGGTCTTTTGTGTCTCCATACAAATTTTAAGATTTTTTTGTTCTAGTTCTTTAAAAATGCTGAGTCATTTATTATTTTTAGTCTTCACTGTTTCCTAATAAATGTACTTAAGGCAATACAATTTATTTTCAATAGTATTGTGGCCACATCTCAATAACTTTGATTTGTCGTGTCTTGATTTTTGTCAGTTTCTAAATAGTCTATAATTTAATTTTAATTTTCTTTTTTAATTATGTCATCTAGAAAAGAATTTTTTATGTCCAAAGTTTTAGAGTTACTAATTTCTAGTTTAACAATTATAGTCAGAAAGTGGAATTTATGATTTCTACCTTTGAGAACTGAGATTTCTTTATGGTATAATACATGAACATTTGAAATGGTTTTGAGTAGAATGACAATTTTCCATTTGTTGGGCACATACTTCTGCATATATCTAGTAAATTTTTGCAGTTTTAAGTCCTGTTTTTCCAAATGTGTTCCTAGTTATTTTATCAGCTTGTTGCTATTATAAATGGGGTATTTTCTTTCTTTCTTTTTTTTTTTTTTGGCCGCACCATCTGGTATATGGGATCTTAGTTCCCTGACCAGGGATTGAACTGCGCCCCCCTACATTGGAAGCGCAGAGTCTTAACCATGGGACCACTAGGGAAGTCCCAATATTTTCTTTCATTATATTTGCTAATTAGTGATTGTATTTAAGTGATAAAGCCATTTATTTTTGTGTATTAATGTTGTAGCAAGCTGCCTTATTAAGTTATATTTTTAATAATTTTTTTAGTTCATTCCCTCAGGTACTCTATCAGTCATAGCATCTAAAATAATGATAATTTTCCTTCTCCTATTTATTGTTTATATTTCTTATTTAATTCACTTGTCTAACTACATTGATTAAAACTTCTAGCATAATGATAAATGAACAACTAGAAGCCTGGAGGTAGAAGGTGTTAGTTCATTCGGTGACTCAACCTTGCCCCGCGTCTGAGCCTCCGCTTTTCTCTCAAGGTTACAAGGAAACTGCAGCATCTCTGGGAGTACATCTGTGTTCAAAAAGAAGAAGGGCTACGGCATCCATGTTTGTCCTTTATCTGGAATGCAGACACTTTCCCAAAAGCCCCCAGCAGATGTCCCTTTGGCAAGGGAGGCTGGCAGCCTGGGGAACAGAAATATAATTATTGACTTTTCATTCAGGTTTTCAAATGTATTAGCCAGAGTTGTGCAAAATATTGTTTTGAATTCTTTTAACTCCCTTTGTATCTATGGTTATTTTTCTATTCTTATTTCTAATTTTGTGTTTTTATGCTTTCTCACTTTTTTTGTTGATTAGTCTATCAAGTAGTTTATCTATTTTACTCTGGAGTTTTTCTCTTTCCACTTACAGAAACAGCTCTTGATTTTAGGTATCAATTCTTCGAGTTTTGTTTGCTAATTCATTTATATCTGCATTTATCTTTATTAATTCCTTTTGCTGTTTGTGTGTATTTTGTTGTTATTTTTCTAAACTCTTTATTTGGGTGCCTAATTCATTTGCTTCACTTTTTAATGATTGTTAGTGAAAGAAGTTAAAATGGATGTTTTCATCTGGGTACAGCTTTAGGATTTATTTTGCATTGTTGTTGTTATTATTTTTAGCTATTCTACATTTATGGTTTTGATTTATCCTTTGGCTTAAGAGTAGTTTAGGAGATGTTTGTACATTTACTAATAGCAGAGAGCTTTTTTTTGGGGTGGGGGGGCACAAGGCCTGCAAGATCTTAGTTCCCCTACCAGGGATTGAACCCTCACCTTTGGCAGTGGAAGTGCACATTCTTAACCACTGGACCGCCAGGGAAATCCCACAGAGAGCTTTTTATTTTTATTGTTCTCCTTGGCTATTCAATTTTACTGTTATTGAATTATGGTCAGTACCTTTTATTTTTTTAGAATTTGCTGAGGTTTTATCTGTTACCCAAGTTTTGAAAAATATATGGACACTAAAAAAGAAATTGCTATTAATTATATGAGATCCAGTGGTTTTTGTGTGTGTGTGTGTGTGTGTGTGTGTGTGTGTGTCTGTTTATTTACTTAGTCTATGGAAGTCACTAGTAACTAAGAAAAGTGTGTTAAAGTCTCCCCTTACTTTTTTGTTTCAATTAGTTTATCCTTTTATTTCCTGCAATTTTTACTTTATCTATTTAGATGCTATATTTTTTGGTATATAAAAATGAATAAAACATATATATTTTCATTTTGAATTTTGTACCTCAGCATTATAATACTTTTCTCCTTGAATTTAACTTAATACTAATATTGCAAACCCTGCTTTCTTTTATTTTGTTTGCAGCTGCCTGCTGTATCCTTGGCCATTCTTTTACTTTCAAAGTTTGTCACTAAGGACATATAGCTGGCTTTAGTTTTTGATTCCATTTGCATTGAATTTTATAATAACTCTGTTTCATTTCAATTTTGTAATTCTATTTAATGTTTTCTGGGGGTTTTGTTTCCTTGATTTTTTTCTTTGTGTTCTTTCTTTCACTATATATTTTGGCTTGTTTTTGATTGTTTATTGCCCTGGGAGGCATATAGAAGACACAGTCTGTTTTAATTTCTAACAAATGTCTACCTTTACAACTTTAAACAATAGTTTAAAATCTTTCTTCATTTCTCAATTTAGAAAATGAAAACGTTATGATGAAATTAGTACCCTTACATTTCTTTTGCTTGCTTCACTTCTTTTCTTCCTAATTTTAATTGGTACATTCTAGTATATTTAATTGGTATATATTTTTAAATCTCAGTCTATTATCATTATGTTTTTATTTTTGCATGAAACATTTATATTCTCTTTGTAACAATTTTTGCAAAATTTTTCATTTTTTCATTAAAAAATTAAAAATTTTTACATATAAATTTATATTCTGTATTTAATAACATCACTACCATGTTATTTAACTTTATTTCTGTGGATTCAATGCCCACCTTTAATCATTTAGAACCATAGCTTCCTATTTTACATCCTCTCTTCATTAAGCAGACTTTTTTGATTCACATAGAAAGGCAATATGTCTCCCTAGTCCTTGTGTGCTTGTGACTGTCTTTATGTTGTCATAATATATGAATGAAAATTTAGCTGCACACAGAGACTTGGGTCACATATCTTTTTCCTCAGAATCTATAATGGATGCTCCACTGTCTGTTGGCATTGTATATTGCTGACCTGAGCTCTGAGGCCAGCTTTACTTTTTACATTCAAAGAGACTTGTCCTGTCTTGTTCTCTGTGTGGAGTGTGCTTGATTTCTAAAGTTCAATAAATTCCCCCAGATGTATCTTCCTGTTGTTGATCATTGTTTTTTCATTATATTTAGTGAGCCGATTTGATGGACAGTATGATGGTTAATTTTGTGTGTCAACTTCTCTGGCTAAGGATGCTCAGATAGCTGGTAAAACATTTCTGGGTATGTCTGTGAGGGTCTTTCCAAAGGATATTAGCATCTAAAGCAGACTAAGACAGACCACCCTCACCCATGCCAGTGGGCAACATCCAATCTGCTTAGTTCCTGAATAGAAAAAAAGGTGGAAGAAGGGCAAATTTGCTCTTTGCTTGAAATGGACATCCATTTTCTCCTGCCCTTGGACACCAGTACTCCTGATTCTCAGGCCTTTGGACTAAATTACACCATCAGCTTTCTTGGTTCTCCAGCTTGTAGATGGCAGATCATGGGAAGGCACAAGGTGGAAGACAGCTTGGAACATTTATGGAACATATGAATAGAGGTGATGGTTGCCTATATAACAGGAAAATGGTGAGTGAGGGAAAGAACAGTATAATTTGAGGCTTGAGAGGAAAGCAGGGGACAGATTGTGCAGGGACTTATAGATCATGCTAAGGAATTGTGTTTTGTCTTGGTTTTAAGTTCACTGGGGAACCACTGAATGGTATTAAGCAAGGGACATGATGATGTACACGTAAAAAAAAAAAAATTCACTCTTGCTGAACGCTGAGGATGGATTGGAGAGGAAAGTGAGAATGAGATGGAACCAGTAGGGATGCAAATACCAGGAACGTTAACCTCATCTTCAATCTTACACTAAAGGAGAATAGTCCAGCGTTTTTAGGTTACATTTACGAGAAATGTACACACACTACTGGCTAAATAGCTCATCCTGCGTTTAAATCCCTAAAGAGTCGATTAAAAAGTTGTCTGAGTCTTTTTAAGTTAAATGTTCATTTCCTTTATCTCCAGTGCTTTGTCAAATTCAAGCAGTAGTATTGTCCATGTAGAGGATGATAATTAAAGCACCAGCACCTCTGCAAAAACAGATTGTGAAGTCTTAAACCTTGGCTTTAGCTAGCTAGAGCAAGTGGCCGTGTGCATCCTCATGGTTGGTTGACATCCCAGGCTAGTTCTGGAAGGGAAACCACCCCCGGGGTCCTTGCAGCTCCCTCTTGTTCCTTGGTTCCCCCTCAGGTTATCACAAAGGTCACTCTACCTTCGCTTTCTCCGAGAGTATTTTCAGCTCTGCTTCCTGATTCCACGGTTTCTGTTCCCTTTTTCAGTCCACTCACTCTAGATGTTTGGGTCCTTCTTTTCTTCCAGGGCCAACTCTTGCCAGGGAGGTAAACATAATTGGTCCTGCCCCCTCCCACACCCTGGCTTTTATAAGTCCTGCCTGCACCAAGTCCCAGGCTCCCACTTGCCCAGAGGTGAGGCGCTGTCTCAGGAGCAACACGAGGTGCACTGCGAACCCTAAGACAACAGCCACGCGCATTCTGCAATTCTTGGGTGACTCTTGGTTTTGTCATGGTCTGTTGAATTGAAAACGTTTGACCAGTGTTTGAAAGCATATCCTCACACTTATCTCTAGGTATCTTGATTCCGAATCATGGTTAGAGAGGAAAAGTGCGCCCAAGCCACTTGGTGATGTAGACTGTTGAGCAAGGACATGGTCTGCTCTGATACAGGTGTACTGCATTGAGGACTCAAATCTCATAAGATGAATTGTGGTCAGTGATATGATTTTCTGAAATAGGGGAACACTCGTGATAAAGTGAACAATGAAACAAAATACAATCTGCCCTCAATTTTCATCATTGTTGCATTCCTGGACATTGCTTTGTATGTGAAAACCGTGCAAAAAGTATTTTGTGCTTATGCATTGAACGGTGCTGGATTCTAAGATTAGATCATCATGAGTGGTGTGTTTACCTACCTGAATGTGCAGTAGGACATTTAGAGGTCATACCAAGGATAGGATGATGGGACATCATCAAGTGGGACATCGCATCCATTGCAGGACCTCTTAACCAAATACCTGCCAGTCGTGCCAACCAATCACTGTAATGACCAAAAATCACCACTGGAAATTTCCAAAATGCCCCCTAGGGGGTGAGATAACTCCCTCAAGAGCCACTGATTAAATAAACTGAGTCCTCCTTTAGGATACCTTTAATAGATCACGGGATAGATGAGCATCAAATGAGTTAATATTTATAAAGAGTTGAGAACAATGCATGGCATGTTGTAAGCTCTGTACATGTATTTATTATATACATAAACAAATAGAGTCAATGACAATCAAAATATGCCAAGTTTTTCTTAAGCAAATGAGCAATTATGAAGGCTGAGCCCATGTGACCTGCTGATGTTTTTAATGGTTTACAATGTACACAACTTATGGTGTGTCATCATTTGTGTAAAAAGAGAGGAAACATAATCTATATATTTGCATTTATAAACAAGGATACATAAGAAATTAGTCATGTTGTTTGCCCCTGAAAAGGGGAACTGCATCCCTGAGGGAGAGTGTCAGAGGAAGACTCTTCACTGTACACACTTTGAAACTTTGGTGCTTTGAACAAAGTGAATGAAATGCCTAATTCAAAATAAATAATACACATTTTTTAATTTAAACCATTTAACATATACTTCAAGATAACAAGTATCTGTGTAGTAATGAGATATGATTAGAATTTCCATAAATGACAGTATTATTTACGTTTTATAACCAAACCAACACTCTGTGGTTTTTCTCTTCTTACCTGGTTCTCCATTCTCTATTATTAAAGTCAATGTCAACAATATTTCCTGATCCCATATAGTTTAATTTTCATTAAACTAGAACTACATTTATCTCATTGACATCCAAACCCAGCTCACTTCCCCCAGTCCTTAGGTGCCTGGGACTTTGGAGGCTTGTAGGCAGTGAAAATTCTGCATACTAAACTTGTTGGACTTTCCTAAAGAGTAGGACCATGGCCACCGTGCAGCCAGTACATGGGAGAGATGAGGCTGGCAGAACACATGAGAAGTGTAGAAGGCATAGCAAACACGGATTGAAGTATCTTGGAATTTCAGGACCATAGAATCTCATTGGAAGGAAGCTTTAGAGACTATCCAGCTTGCTCCTCTTTTCTCCTCCCACCTCCCTGCTTCCCTCTTCTGTCCTTCCATCTTCTCCCTCTCCCTTCCCTCCCTCCTTCCTTAGGAGATGATGAAACAGAGGTTCAAAGATAACTTTCTCCAACATCATCCAGCAAGTGAGTGGGACTTCAGACCCAAGTCTTCTTTCTCAGAAAAAGGATGCAGATATAAGAGGCTATTCCCCTGTCTTCTCGACCTTTCTTGGTGTCTGCTTAGCAATTTCCCTTCCAGGGGGGATGGCAGGCAGGGAAGTGTAGGTGAAGAGGGTGGCCATGGAGGCTTTTCTGTCCTGCATCAAAGTCTAGAGAACAGTTGGAGAGCATCGAAAGGACCCTAGTTTTCAAGCTGAGGCAATGTGACTGCAGGCTGGGAGTGATAAACAGGGCATGAGCCCCTGCTGGCATTAGGTATGATGCAGACTGACCAAGAAGGTAGGCTTCAGGGTCCACCTGTGCTTGATGCCAAAAACGTGGCCTCTGTGTACTGGTGCCGAATTGAATCTCGGAGTTTTGGGTGAAGTAGAAGAGAAGAGCTTTATTGCTTTGCCAGGCAGAGGGGGAGACAGTGAGCTCCTGCCCTTGAAAACTGTGTGTGTTGATGAGGAGTTTTTATAGCAATTGGTCAAGGGCAGGGTTGCTGATAAGATCAGGGTGTGTGCAGGGCCTGCACTCCTTTAATCTTGTCTCAGGTAATCTCTTGATGAGCTTCTCTAGTTCCTATAATCTGGCCTCAGGTGGTCTTCTCTGGAATGAAGAATGCTGACATCTTCCATTTTGGGGGGGTTTTAGTTCTATAAAGAGCTCAAAGGTATTGTTCTGTGTATCCCTTGAGGAGGAACCAGGACCCTGCCCCAAGGCTGCACCTCCCTTGTCTCTGCATCCCCTCCCTTCCCTGATTAGCAACTATCCTATGAATCTGCCCTATGGAACTCAGGAAAGGTCATGGAGGCTGGAGTCTGTTCCCTACGAACAAGTAATGAGGGACACAGAAAGGCTTCCATGCCAGGAGCCCCACAGGGTGCTGCTCGGTTTCACGCTCACCATGGAGCACGAGGCGGGAGTGGGGGGGTGGGAGGTGGTAAGAGCAGATAGAAAACACCTTCCTGGCTCAGGTGTAAACCCTCCTCTCAATGTCAGTGTGTTGGAAGACTCACACTGTATCCCTCCTGCAGGCACCTCATTATAACTCAAATAACCTTTCTTAAAAATAACCTGTAAAACCCTTATTTGCGTGGTCTTTGCAACAAAGAGTGAAGTATTAACTGACAGCCCGGTATCAAATTCATCATGGATTTGGGAAGACCGTCTGCTTCCCTTTCTGGTGGGGGGAACGGAGACATCAGAAATGATCCCCCCTCGCCTCAGAACGAGCGTTCCTGCAAGGCTTCCTTTTCTTGGTCTTTTTTCTCTCTCCACTACAAAGGAAGAGATAATTAAAAAGATTCCTAGATCTATTTTCAAATTATGTCAGAAAAGCAGATTAAAGATTTGATGCTTAGGAAAATGGCGATAAATATTCAAACATAAATTATGGCAGTATTAATAATTGCACATTTGTGCTATGTAACTAGAAAATTATTTGAGCATTAATTCTATTTACATATGTTCATTTAGATTTGTATCCCTGAAGCATGCAAGTATTTGGGGTTTGAAACATTTAATCACTTAGTAAGCAGCCCTCAATAAGATTGCCACTTACTTATTGTCCTTATTGATTTTCCTACACAGGAGAACGCTTGTGGTGAATAGAAACTGACTGCTGAAGTGAAAGAACTCTATCTTTTCTAGTGCAGAACAAAAGCGCCTTTTTTTTTTTTTTTTCCCAAGAGCAATCTGTTTTCTTCAGATCATTCCAGCTCAGGGCCAGAATGCTGCTTCATTCATTTGTTCGAAACTCTTCTCCCATTAGTATGGCATCTTGTTGTTTCTAGACAGACACACATTGAGTAGCACTTGGTTTTCTGTTCAAGTTGAATTTTCTAAGTTTCTGTCTGGAGCGTGATGGACAACCCAGGCTCCCAGGAGCACATTTGGTTCTTAGTTGATACAGGGAACCTGCCAACAGAAAACCTTGGAAAGACCTAGAACCCAACTCATCAGCCCAGACATATAGTCTTCCTTAATCTGTTTCCCCAAGAAATCCCCTGGGTGACTTCATTGTAAAGCTTTCATAAAGAAGAGGACCTGAAATAAACACAACAGGCCTAATAACGAGAACATGGAGGCCTGAAAACACTCATCAGAACTGTCTGGGGTTGCCAAAAGCCGACTCAAACCAGCTTAAGTGAAAAAGATTTCAAAGTTCAAGGACATCCTCCTCCCAAGGAGGTGGAGCATAGCTCCCACCCCTACACTTTGTGTCTTCCTTCCAAAGAATAGAGTATGGAAAGGGGTTGGGGTGGGGAAGGAATGAGGCAGCAGAGGAACTTGGCAAAGAGGTGATGGAGGCTACCATTGCCAGAGAAGACGCCCCTGACATTCAGAAGATGGTCTGGCTCTCACAGATAGACCATGCTCTTCTCTGATGAGATGCAATCTCACAGATACCAAACTCAGTTATTCTGAGACCATGATTAAGTGAGACAAAGCAAGGCCGCTTTATGCTTTTATCTAAGCACGGGCAAAAACGAGGTCACTATGCCACCCACAAAATACCACACACCCCCCCTCTCAGCCAGAGTGAGTGACTGCACCTCTTCACCACGACAGCTTTTTCCGTGTGCAGCCTCCCCATAGATAAGATGTAGTTATAGCTATATCTGTCTATGTAGGTAGATAAATATAGATAAGGATCAATAGCCTTTGGTTAGAGATTTACTATCTCTAGAAAAGAAAAAGCATAAAAAGAAATAGATAGTTTAAAATCCAAATTCTGATTTTATAGATGTAAAATGTCCAGGCTGCTGCAAGATGAATACAGCTTATATTCATCATGTCCAGCCGTGCTCAGACAGCACTTCTTTCTGCAGCATGTCCAGCAGTGTTGGTGCCGGCTGACAGAAGGAAAAGCCAGGCTCAAGGAAGGATATTCACTTAGAAGCAACACGAGTCATCCACACACCTTCCTGACTGCGTTCTGTTGCAGAAAGCTTCATCAGTTCAGTAATTCTAGTTAATCTAACCAGATAGTGTAGTTTTATTTTACAGCCATGATCTTCTATTTTGGTGTCAGTTTTTCAACAAAGTATTAATTATGGGGAGGAAAAATTTTGTGCTAGAATCCTTTCCCTATAGATACCAATCATAGAACTGCCCTGCCCTCTGACCATCTAGAGCTTACAGTGCAGAGGAAACCCTCAGTTCCTTAGACCGGCCCCCAAACCATCCAATCAAAGCCCCAAATCTGTGGTAGGTTCTTTCTAGCACCCTCTGCTGAGACCCCCACAGCTCTCCACGGTGTGTGCTCCCTCAGTGCAGGGAGTGACAAACCTAACTCGTTTAACTGCAGCAGTGTTCTTGGGGGTTGCTGATTAAAGGGCATTCACAGCATCATCAGTGACAATCATGTACCCTTGATAAAATATGATGAGTCTGTTGTCTTCCTTCCCCAAACCTCACAACCCCAGACTAAGCATGGGAAAAGGATCAGACAAACCAACACTGAGGGACATACTGCAAAATACCTGACCAGTCCTCCTCAACACTGCCAAGGTCAACAAAAACCAAGGAAAGTCTGGGAAGCTATCACAGCCCGAGAGGTCCAAGACCTGAAGGTTAAACGTAACGTGGAATCTTGGATGGGATCATAGAACAGAAAAGGGGTATTAGAGGAAAACTAACGAAATTGTAATAGAGAATAGAATTTAGTTAACAACAACAAAATTTTCCTTTTTTGAGATAGAGCTGCCTTCAGGGTACAATTAAGATGATGTCCCATCTCTCCGTCGTTTCACCGTGTTGGTCATTTCTCAGGCAGACTTATCTTACTCAAAGCAGTGAGGCTGCTGCAGCTTAGGCACATGTGGTCCACGTCAGATTGAGAACCCAGCATAGATTCTCCAGTTGACCCTGCCCCATCCTGCCTGGGCCAACTGTTTCTTCCTGCACTAAGATCCAGCCGTCAGTTACACACAAACCCCGTAGACCAGGAAGATTATTGGAGACTGAGGGCAGCTGGTTCCCCAGAAGAAGGGACACAGTATGACACAACCCCAATCTAGCCCAGTGACAAGAGGGCTTGAAGGGCAGCTACACGTGGCTTCGGGAAAGCCACATCACCACCACCACCCCTGTTGCTTCATCTGCAGGATGGGAGGGTCTTTAACTGTTACCAACCCCCCCCCCCCGCCCCCGCCCGAGTCAGTCCCCAACAAGGGTCCTTCTGCCTGGTATTGCTCGTGTCAGCAGAACGAGAGCAAATTTGGTTCGAGCAGGGCTCTGGCGCACGCGCTCTCCTGACAGGCCGTGGGCGAGGCTGCTGTACAGGGATCTTGTCAGTGGGGAGGGGAGGGGGCGGGGTTCTCGCGAGGCGGGGCGGGTGCGCGGCTCACGCTCCACATCCAGTGCCCGGCAGGCGCAGCGTCTCTGCGCCCGGCCCGCCGCCGCCATCTTGAATCGAGTGTCGTGTGGCGTCTTCTGAGGTATCGGCGCCGCCGTTTCGCACTGGGAACTCTGGTCTGAAGCGCCGAGTGCAAGCAAGGCCTCTGTACGCGACCCCCTGTGAGCAAGTGATACCAGACTAAGCATAAGGAGGAAAAAAAGGTTAGACTTTATTTTATTACCCAGATTCTATTTTTATTTCCTGAGACTTGTTAATGGGCTTTGCCGGTGACATAACCCCAAAGGAGCAATGGAAAGGTCGAATGTGATGTCAGTCGTCAGTGCCTAGGATGAGGCGATGTTCAGTGAACGTTAGTTTGATCTGTGCCTTTCCTGGTCAAAGAATTAACATGAGTAATCCTACTTGCGCGTGAAGAGTTAAGCAATTGTAAGAAGGCCACACTAGTGCATTAATAGAACTGCATTGCTGCCGTGAGAGTGAAGAATCTTTTATGCTATTAACCTGTGTAAATTTTAAATTTTTAAAAATAGTAAGTTATGTGGGTCACCGCGTTACCCCTGTAACTAAGTGCAACGTTAGCTATCAAATTCTCATTGTTGGCTAATTTATCTTTAAAGACTCAAGAATGCAATTCGAGTCATTACTACCTGTGCCGTATTTCATTTATGGCCCCTGTGAGTCATGGGTCTTCTTTCTATAACTGAAAACGTTTAATGCAATTAATTCAAGAGGTCTGTCACATATGTTGTATAATCAAACTTAACTCAAATTGCATAAATTGGTGCTGTATTTTATGGTCGCGTCCTGGAACTCCCACACAAAATATGACACTGTTCCTAGTAACAGTGGTTGGGTTGGGGGGAATAGAGAAGAATTGTGTTCTTCTTTCTTCATCTTAATGAAGCTTTCATTAATTGTTTTTCTGGAAATATCTTTGCGATGCATTTCTTGAGTTTTTTGAACTTCTGGATTATATAAGCTCACGTTGCTTCTATTTGATTTTGATGGCTTTCTTGGCCTAGTTTCCCTGCAAGTATTTGGTAAGATTGAAAATAATTTTTAGTTGCATTTTCTCATTGTGTCTGTGCTAACGTACTGATGGTTGGTTTTGGAAGCATTGCTACGATCTAATGTCTTTATCTTTGGCTGGATTTTTAAAGGGGTATTTTATTGCCTGTCATTACCATTCACGGTAGCGTCTGGACACTGTCATTCCAGCAGCCTAGTGCGTACCCCATTGCCACTGGCCCGGCCCTCTGTGCTTAGAGAGAATCTCACGCCTTCCCCAAGAGCCACATCTTATTCCTCCAGCACCTCTGCGTTTTGGCACACTTTTGATTTTTCATTGTAGATGTGTTGTTAAAGTTTCAACATGAGAGATAATGCCTTTTAAGATGAGGATAAGCTCCTTGATGCCTGTGGTGATATAATTTGCACAGTATGTTCCCAGCCTTTGCCTAGACTGCAGCACGACCAATGATAGCACATCCCCTATGGGTGGCGATTATGGCCCTTGAGAAATTCTCCAGGAGCGAGACCATGATGCTGAGGGACCAGATCCACCTCCTCATCTGTCAGAAGGGTGACAATGTTGTTTTGCAAAGCGCGTATTGAAGTCTTTCCGCTCAGATGTCTTGATTCGTTTCCTCATGGTGGAACGTGTCTTTGTGTTGTGCTTGGACAGAACCAAACGGATGAGCATGCTCAGATTCAGGCAGCACACCTGCCTCGGCTTTGTGCCGCCCTGATGTGCTTTGCTGCCCAAAAGATACAGGCAGAGACCTGACATTCAGATGAGTGCCACAAACATTCCTGACCATCTACTATGCACCAACCGCCAACCACAGAGCTGGCGGTGGCACGGAAATAAGAAAAGGCACCTGTTGTTAAGGAGCTGGCATCCTAATCTGTTTGCTTCAGAATTGGCATTTCTGTCCTCATTCATTCAAGAAATGTGCGTTGTATGCTTGCTCTAGTGCAGGCACTGGGCTAGGTGTTATGGATAGAGGGGTGAGCAAGGCGCACAAGACATCATCCCTGCCCTCGTAGAGTTAAAATCTAGCCCTATTTCTAGGTTAGAAAAAAGACCAGGAGAAACTAGCTTAACTTACAGCAATAACCATGCAGACAGCATGCAATTTTAAAAAGTAACCTTCAACAACCGGCAGTCCAGTGCGCGGGCCGCATCCGGAGAGCAGGGCAGCGGGGACTCGTTGCCAGACCCCATCCTCCTGGTGCTGTGTTCTCCGCTCAGTCACGGCCGGAGACAGGGGACCGGGACCGTCCCTGGGCGAGGTACGACTGACTGCCGGGGAGGGAACGGCTTCCTCACTCCCCATGCTGGGCCAGTTCCGGGCACCGGAATGCGCTTCCATCCAAGGTTTACAGCAGGCTGGCCTCAGCCGGCGCGAGCACGTCGACAAATTTTCGCCATCACCTTCCGCCAATATCACCACCCTTGTGCGTGCGTGAAGAAAGGTGACTTTTGTTTTTGTTTTCCTTTTTTCCCACTGTCCTCTTTCCTCTCGCTGCTGCTGCAATGAAGGAACATCCGTCAATGAGACGAATAAAAATACGGTAATATTTAAAATAAAAAATAAATGAATAGAAAGTAACCTTCAAGGAAAAATCAAAACGGCTTCTTGAAATCTCTGATAGCCTGATGACCACGAGACTATTGCTGCTGCTTCAGTGTCTCAGGGTAAATGCAAACCTCTCTCCTTCACTCTCTCATTTACAAAATACACCTGGCTTTCCCTTTATATCTCATGAAGTGGAGAAAGTGTTGAACTACTATTTAGCTGTATGTCCTAGGAGGGTGCCAGTCTCTGGTTTTATTTTGCTACAAAAAAGTATTGCTCACTACACAAATGGATAGGAAACCAAACACTTTCCCAGTGTTTTAAGATAGATTGAGGGAGAAAGCAGCAAAGAGATTTTCTAAACCTCATGGAAACTGGTTATTTTAAACTACTATTAGGTTACCCTTCATATTCATTTGGTGTGCAATGGGATTTTTTGACTAAAATTAGCATTTGGTTATAATTAATACTCTTTAAAGGGCAAAGTGCATATGATTCCAGGGGGAAATAATTCACTGGAGTAGTTTATACTGTTGCTTTCTCTAAGGTAGTGGTTCTCAAATGGGGGCAATTCCCCCTTCCCCAGGGGACTTTGGCAATATCTGGAGACATTTTTGGTTGTCACAACTGAGGGAGGAGGTGCTATTGGCAACTAATGGACAGAGGCCAGGGATGCTGCTAAACATCCCATGATGCACAGGACAGGTCCACACAACAAAGGATTATCTGGCCCCAAATGTCAGTAGTTCCAAGGCTGAGAAAGCCTCTTTTAACATAATCCCACTGTAGAGACAGTGCTACCTGTGATGTGTGGGTTAAGTTGCCAAAACCAGAGGAATTTTGTGAAAGCTTTCTCCTCCTGCTCTCTGATTATCTTCTTTGTCTATTTATCCATCATTTAGTTCCCTTGTGTTGTAAAGCTTTTTGTGTTTTTTTATGGACTCAGTACTTAACTATATGAGCTTTTCATGGCCCATTCTAAAATTGTGACTAGTTGTAATGTAAATTGTATAACACATCTCTCTGCAGCCTCAGATTCTGCAACTTAAGCCACCTAGGCTGCTTATCTGTCTTCCACCACCTACCTGCGTTTTATGCACTGCGCTTGGCATTCTTGATTGTTCCTTTCATATTAATTTCAATGGTGCCCGGAGGGTACCTCTCACCATATAATAGGTTGCTTTGTGAACAATTCCAGTAAGAGAACCATTCTGCCCAAACAGTGAGATACTCTCCAATGTAAAAAAGATACCCCTCAGTGTATCATTCATGCTTCTAGTGTAGCAGTGTATTCTGCAATTGTATTGAAATTAAAATGAAGATGAATTATTTGCTTCCCCTTTCACTTTAAAAGTGCCCCCACAGTTCCAGGTGTTACTCTCAGCCACACAAAATGGTTAGAGCTTGAAAGTTACCGTTGGACATGGATGACTATTTATTTCATACTTAAATCTGCAAATCATTAAATATCCCTTGTCCTGAGATCATTATTTTCATCATAATAAACTTCTGTTACATTCAGGTTGTTCCAGCTTCTGATTGACCATTTGGAATATGACAGTTGTTTGTCGCATTTTGTTTGGCCGCAACTTCCCTTAGTTCATTTGCAATTGTCCCTCGAGCGTAGTTAGCTTTATGTGATGTCTAAAGGAGCTTGCCTCTGTCTTTTCAGAAATCTTTGTCCTGATAGGAAAACTAAAAAGACTTTCTGAAAATGGTGATTTTATTTTTATTTTTTTAATTTTTTTTTAGTGCAGTACTTTTAGTTGGCAGGGAAAGTGGGACATTTCGGATTTTCAAAGATGCTGTATTGGAGCTGTTCACTTGAAAATCAAGTCTGTTACAGCACAAGAGCCCATTGGCATCACTGTCCTATCTGTGGATTAAGAAAAGGCACAGCAAAAAACTAAACTAAAACAGTCTGATATTTTTAAGTTGGGTCTTTCTTTGCAGAAAGGCTCTATTGCCATCTTACTCTGTGGTCACTGAGTTTAAGCCTTTACAGTGAATTTGGACACTGTTGGCATCGCAGACCCCTCACACCCTGGCTGCCGAACACCACACTGAGTGTCCAAGAGCTGCTGATTCTTCTTCTGAGCTGTGATGCCATCTTCCCATCCCTCTCCAGGTCCAACACACCTTCCCACACAGCCATTGGTGGGCCGGCTCCTGCCTCGTCTTCCATCCTTGTGCCGTGTTTCTAATTTATCCTGTATACATGTAGGCTTGAGTAGTCATCCTAAAACTTCAGTTGCCTCACTTCCTGCACCATTTCAGAAAAGCAAAGACCAGAAGTTCTCTAGCCTGTCCATTCAGGCCTTCTGCAGTTGGGCCCTAAGATTGATTCTCTCCTCCACATTTCACCTACCCCTGTCCTGGAATACTCAGTTCCAGGCAAGCAGCTTTATTCTCTGTCTTACAAAAATGCCTTTCCCTTTCTTATCATTGCCCCCCTCACCAGCAATGAGTCATTCTTTTTGAAAATCCTGTGGAAATTCAGATGTAACCTTCATGAGCTTCCCTTGATCACCCCAGTTAAAAGGGGAAGTCTCTTCCTTTGAAATTAATTTATAGGTCACTTGTTCTTACTACTTGTTTCATTCAATTCAGGTCTCTCCTCCAATGGTCCTGCTTCAGAAAGCCTTTCCCTTTTAAAGTAGCACCCCAGCCATTCTCTGTCCCTTTACCCTATTTAATCTTCCACTAAAAAGTAAGCTTCATGAGGGGAGGGCCTGTGTCTGTCTGGTTCACCACTCAGCTTCACAGCAACTAGAATAGGCCCTCAAATGTATTTGCTGAATAAATGTTTCTAGGTCCTTATCTTCTTTGTAGTGTTAGTTGTCTTTACACTGAACTTTGAATATATCTTGTCTAGATTGTGAGTTCCTTTGCAGGGGGGTAGGGGTAGGGTGATCATGTCTTACCACTTTTGTGTTCTACCCCCCTTTCCTTCCCCCCCTGCTCCTCCTGAAAAATAAAAAAAGAAACAAAAACATAACCTCATGGGACCATGAACATAGTAGGCAGAATGCCTGGTACACAGTGGATGTTGAATAACATGTTGTAATAAGAGTGTTTTCAAAAGAATATTAATCAGACTTCTGCTTCTGGCCAAGATGAAGTAACAGGTTTTACAGATTTACTATTCCACCAGAACAACTAAAAAGCAAGGCAAATTATTAGAAGCAATGACTTTCAAGACATTGGACATCAAGCAATTAAGAAAAGAGATTCCTGAGAGGTGAAGAACTAATGAGATGAGTTCTATAATTGCCCCAGATTTCTGCCTGGAGAAAGTTTCCAGGCCACAGCAAAGGAGGGGGAAATCTAGGCAGAGTGCAGTGGATTCCCTGAATTGAGGAGACGGGGCAGGGAGTCCTGGGATGCCAAGGCAACTAAGAGACAGAAAGGAATACTGTAGAAGACAGAGCTGCACAAAAAGAGTTCTGGAGCTCTACAGAGTGTCCCACTAGAATATTCAAATGAGAACTGATCAGTGCATCCATATGAGGAAATTATTCAAGGCCAGGGAAGGAGTCACCCAAAAGGGTTAGAGAGAATAGTGCCTGAAGTTCATGGAGGGCAGAGAATAGTGCCTGTTTCCAACAGCCACAGGGGAAAACCTCATAATTCATGGCATATTAGAGCACTGTGAAGGGTCTTGACTCAGAAGTGGGTTATCAATCCTGGACTAAACACATCTCTGGTTCCACCTAACAAAGCTTAAAAGCAAGACCCCAAAAGATCAAACTGTTTCCAAATAATTTAACTGGGTCCCAGATCAAAGCTCAAGAATATTTTTAGGAATGAATGAATAAATAATTTAAAAATTACCAAGCATACAAAGAAGCCAAAAAATACAATTCAGTCAATTGAAACTGATGGATAAATGACATCAATGATAGAATTAGTAGGCAAGGACCTTAAAACAATTATTGTGACTATATTCTATATAAAGAAGCTAGAGAAAGACTGAATATGTTAAGCATAAACATGGAAGACATAAATAAAGGACACAAGTCGAGCTTCTAGGGTTGAAAACTACAACATCAAAGACTTAAAAATACACTAGATGGGATTAATGCAGGTTAAACATCAAAAGAAAAGCTTAGTAAACTTGAAGACATGGCAATAGAAACTATCAAAAAGGAAATATACAGAAAAAAAACTGACAGTAAAATGAAAGAGCATCAGTGAGCTGTGGGACAACCTCAATAGGCTTAATTTTCCTATAACTGGAGTCTCTAAAGGAGAGGAAAGAGCAGGGAAGGAAAAATATTTGAACAGCAATAACTAGAATCTTTCCGAATTTGATGAAAGCTATAAACCCATAGATAGAAGAAGCTCAACAAACCCAAGCTCAAGAAACACAAAACTGTACCAGTGCACATCATAACCAAATCACTTAACACAAGTGATAAGAAGAAATCTTAAATGAGAAACAGAAGAAAAACATATCACACACAGAGGAACAAAGATGGATAACAGCAGATTTCTTGGTGGAAATAATGCAAGCTATAAGACAATGAAGCAAAATCTTTAAAGTACTGAGGGGAAAAGAGAAAAAAAGTCTCAATCTAGAATCTTTACCCAGCAAAAATATCTTTCAAAATAAAGGCAATACGTACATATACATACAAAAGCTGGAACAGTTCATCACCAGCAGACCTGAGCAACAAGAAATATTAAAGGAAGTCCTTCAGGCAGAAGGAAAATGATACAAGATGGAAATACACACGGAAATGAAGAGTACCAGAAATGGTAACTACAAAGTTAAATATAAAGATTTTTTTCATATTGTTTTAATCTCTTTAAAAGATAATCTACTACTTAAATAAAAAATAGCAAAGTATGATGGGTTGATAGTATATAACATATGTGAAATATATAACAGTAGCACAAAGGCCAGGAAGAGAGAAATGGAAGTATATTCTTGTAAGCTTCCTATGACAAATGTGATGTGGTGTAATAACATTTGAAGGTTAACTGTAAAAAGTTAAATATATATACTATAAACCCTAAAGCAAACAGTAAAATAACATAATAAAGAGCAATAGCTAATAAACCAACAAAGCAGATAAAATTGAATTTTAAAAAAACAATCCAGAAGAAGTCACAAAAATAGGAAAAAGAGAACCAAGAACTGATGGGACAACGAAAAACAAAAACAAAAAACATCTAGATGGTAGCTTTAGACTCCTAAATGGTTGAGTGAGAGTCTTAGCAAATCCTCTCCTCCCCAAAAGCAACATAAAACTAGAAAATGGTCACAGATAATCATTTCAGGACTCTAGGAATTGACCAACGACAGACAACAGATTGAGAAGTTATTCAATGAAACTACTGAATCTTGAAAGGAACAGTGGGAGCCTGTGGAATTTTAGCCTACAGCTACTGCCTTCCTCCCCTTCCCGCCAGCTCCACTGTGTGGTAGTTCTACCAGGATGTGGGAGAGAGGCTGCCTTTATTTCCAGCAAAGTGCAGAAAAATCCATGCTCAAGAAATGCTGAAGGAAGTTCTTCAAGCTGAAAGGAAATAATGACAACTATAACTCAGATCCACACAAAGGAATAAAGAGAACCAGTAAAGATAATTATAAAAGTATAAGTATATATTTTCTCTTATTAATTGATTTAAAAGAGAATTACACAAACAACAATTATAAAACTGTATTATTGAGCTTGCAACATATAATTATGTGACATATGTGACAGTAATAGCACAATGGAGGGGCTAGGGAATGGAGGTGTACTGGAGCAAGGAAATAACTCCAAATGGTAACTGAAATCCATATGAAGAAATGAAAAGTACCTACATGATAAATATGTAGGTTAATATAAAAGACTTTATGCATACATTTGTCTTTCTTCTGTTAATTTCTTTGAAAGATATGATTATAAAAAGCAATATTTAGGGCTTCCCTGGTGGCGCAGTGGTTGAGAATCTGCCTGCCGACGCAGGGGACACGGGTTCGTGCCCCGGTTTGGGAAGATCCCGCGTGCTGCGGAGAGGCTGGGCCCGTGAGCCATGGCCGCTGAGCCTGCACGTCCGGATCCTGTGCTCCGCAGTGGGAGAGGCCACAACAGTGAGAGGCCCGTGTACCTCAAAAAAAAAAAAAAAAAAAAAGCAATATTTACAAAACTGTATTGTTGAATCTGTAACATATATAGATGAAATTATATGCTGACAGTTGCATAAAGAAGGGAGAAAGGAATGGAGCTAATTGGAGAAGAGTTTTTCTATTTTCATGAAATTAAGTTAGTTTTAATCTGAAGTATATTATGATAAATTAAGATGTGCATTATAATCCTCAGAGAAACCACTAAGAAAATAATTCAAAAAGAGTTAAAAAACCAACGAAGGAATTAATATGGTACACTAGGAAATACCTATTTAATACAAAAGAATGTATTTTATATTTAATACAAAAGAATGCAGTGAAGAAGAAACAGGAACAAAAAGGCTATGAGACATATAGAAAGCAAATAGCAAAATGGCAGGTGTAAATTCAACCACATCAATAATTACATTAAATATAAATGGGTTAAACACTCCAATCAAAAGACAGATTATCTGACTGGATTAAAAGCAAGTACAAAAACAAAAAAACAAGATCCAGCTATTTATGTCTTTCTGCTCTTCAAAAGACACTGGTAAGAAAATGAAAAAATAAACTTTGGACTTGGAAAAAACATTTGCAAATCACAAATGGCTAAAATTAAAAAGACTGATGGTAAGAAGTGTTGGACAGGATAAGGGACAACTGGAACTCTCACTGCTGGTAGGAATGTAACATGGTACAACCAGTTTGGAAGACATTTCAGCAGTTTCTTACAAAGTTAAACATACATCTACCATATAAAACAGTCATTACACTACTATATATTTATCTAAGAGAAATGAAAACTTAAATTTACACAAAAACTTGTACACAAATGTTCACAGCTTTATTTGTAGTAGACTCAACTGGAAACAGCACAACTGTCTATCAACAGGTGAATGGAAAAATAAGTTGTATATCCTCACCATGAAATACTACTCAGAAATAAAAGGAATAAATTACTGATACATGTAACAAACATGGATGAATCTTAAGATAACTATACCAAGTTAAGGGAGCCAGACCAAAAAAAAGAAAAAAAGGATACATACTGTGTGATTCCAATTATGTGAAATTATACAAAATGCACACTAATTTGTAGTGACAGAAGTAGATCAGTGGTTGCCTGAGGAATTGAGGGGGTGGGCTGGTGGAGAGAGGTGGGAGAGAAAGATTACAAAGGGGCATAAGGAAAGTTTTGGGGTAATGGATATGTTCATTATCTTAATTGTGATGATGATTTCACAGTTGATGTAAATGTCAGAATGTATCAAATTGTACTCTTTAGACATGTTTATTGTATGTCAGTTATATTTCAAAGTTTTTTTTTTAAGGAATACTAATCAATGAAGTATACTGCTCCAGCTTACCTACACCTTTCTCCTTCCCCAAAACTATTAACCTAAAGGTACCTAGTAGCAATCCCATAAATGCTCCTTGAACTTGTGAATGAGTAAAAGAATGAATAAATGAGCCCAGTTATCAAGCTGTTATTTATCCTAATGTAAATTCCTCAATATTTTCATTTCCCACGGAAAAAATGTGAACATGCAGTTTATTCTTTCAGGACAATTTTCTTGTGTAGCTGGACATTGATCCCAATTTCAGAACACTTAAAATATGGACCACGACGTAGCTTTACAATTTATGGCTCTAAAATTTATAGCAAACACAAAGTGGGTGTCACACTCAGTAATTAGAGTTATTCATTTTACCATATTAAGGTATCCAAGAATTGCTTCTGCCTGCAAACCTGTTTCTTAAATCAATAAATTGATATCTTTTAGACTACGGTTCACATAAAATCCAGGTGATTTGTGCTTTTATAATATTGCTGTAGTTACCTATCAGAATTTAAGGTTCTATTCCAGATATTCTCTTAAAAATAACTGATTATGATGGTTATAAAAACTAGAACTCTAGGGGAAATAGCTATTGAACCTATGAAATATTTATAAACCTCTTTTATTGTGGGTCCTTTCTACTGGATTCTGATATGCATGCGCTATCATTTGTCCAGCTTCTTCCAGATGTTGGGCTCTTGCTCTTCAAAGAGTAATAGGCGATTTGTGTCCCAGATAATTTATGCAGCAGCTATTAAGCAATCAATAGTATTTCAATTTCTCAAACAGTCCCTTAGCTTAGTTAGTTTCATAAAGCATCACTTTCATACTACAAAAACAGCATCCTCCTTAAGAAAAGATCCAGGTCATAATTAAATTGCATTGAAATTTTTACTTGTCAGTGCTCTGATAATGGTGAAGTTGAATCCATGGGTCCGATGAGAGGCAGTGTGCCTTTAGAAAAGAGCAGGAGCCTTGAACTCATGACCTGGGTTCAAAGTCTGGCTGCTCTACTTGTGACCTTGGACAGATCCCTATCTGCTTTTCTCATTAGTTTAGACAGTGAATGTATATTACAAATACCTTGCAAAGTTCTTTTGAGGACAAAATAAGATAATAATTATTAAAAAAAACCCAAAACACCAGCATGGTGCTTAATACATAGTATGTACTCGACAGATCAATAAATGTTAGCTTATTATTTTCATAGACTATTCAATTTTCATTTAGAGTAGCAGGTAATATTAGCTCTGCCACTTGCTAGCTGTGACTTTAGATAAGCTGGGTCTCGGTTTCAGCATCTGAAAAATGAGAATAATCTTGTTTTAAGGATCAAAACTGGATAATTTATATTGAAGAGTTTTGTCAGTTGCAGAGTATTTGTAAAGGTGAGATGGTCTTTATCTCTCAAACCTTTGGCCAGGCGTGGTGTTTGCTGGAGATGGGAAAGTGTTGTAACTAAATGTCAGTGGCCTCACTGGGTAGGATTCCATACTGAGTGGACAGGCCTAAAAAAAAGATTTTCACCAAAAATATATGAATAACTTAGCTTGGGTCTGTGCTAGGCCCTGGGATCCAGTGCTGAACAAGCCAACAAAATCTTGCTCAGAGAAAGCAAGGCTGTGGACCCAGGCAGCAAAGGGCCCGGAGAGGTGGGGGGCAGGGACCAGTCAAATCTGTTTCCAAGTTCTGTTGCTTTTGCTTCTAAGTAACTCCGCAGTCCGTTCTGTTCTTTTCATCTCCATCCACTACCGTGGTAAAATGGCCCTCGTCACTGTATATCTTTGCTACTATTTATATACATGGCACTTGCTGTTCATTTCTAAATAATAATTACGAATAATAACAAATTAAAAGGTTGTGTGTTTTTTAAAATTTTATTTATTTATTTTTGGCTGCATTGGGTCTTCATTGCTGTGTGTGCGCTTTCTCTAGTTGCGGCGAGTGGAGGCTCCTCTTTGTTGTGGTGTGCGGGCTTCTCATTGCAGTGGCTTCTCTTGTTGCAGAGCATTGGGCTCTAGGCGCGCAGGCTTCAGTACTTGCAGCACGCGGGCTCAGTAGTTGCGGCACATGGGCCCTAGAGTGCGCGGGCTTCAGTAGTTGCAGCACGCGGGCTCTAGGGCACTTGGGCTTCAGTAGTTGTGGCACGTGGGCTCAGTAGTTGTGGCTTGCGGGCTCTAGAGCGCAGGCTCAATAGTTGTGGCAGACAGGCTTAGTTGCTCTGCGGCATGTGGGATCTTCCCCGGCCAGGGATCAAACCCATGTCCGCTGCATTGGCAGGCGGATTCGTAACCCCTGCGCCACCAGGGAAGTCTAAAAGGTGTATTTTTACCCTCATTTCCAAAGTGTTTTCTTTTTGTTATTGCTAGTCAGATTTTAATGCAGTATGGGTAACAAAGGTGGCCTCTGAGATTTATGCTTTTTGGAATTTTTTTAGATTTTATTTTTAGCATAATTCATGTTTAATTTTTGTGAATGCTTTTTGGATGTTTGAAGAGAGTGACAGTTCTCTATTTTTGTTTAGAAAATTCTATATAGCTACTAGATCAAGCTTATAAGTTGTGCTATTCCAGTAACATTTGGGCTCACTTTTATTTTTGTCAACTTGATCTGTAAATTTCTGAGAAATGTCTCCTGCAGCCATGATTTCCTCTAGTCTCAGTTTTCCATAAATCCTATCCCATTTGCTTCCTTTTATCCAAGAAATCACTAACATTCCTATTTCTTCTCAATGTTATAGAGTTAATATTTAAAAAATTATTTTACCTACTATGTCTAGAGCTTGGGGGCAGGAGTAAAAATAGATGCCTATACCCAATGAACCTGCTTTTCTATTATTATTATATGTGTCCGAAATTCATATTCTAGAAGGTGCCTGTGTTGGGGGTTGAGGAGGTCTGCACAAGCATTCCAGAAGTGCTACATCCACTGCAGGTCCTCTGTGCACAAGTGTTGATGTGTAGAAGGCAGACTGGGGTCTAAAGCATGGTTCTTAGCCTAGGTCTGCATTTACCAGCTGTGTCACCTTAGCAAGGTATTTCATCTCCTCTGCTCAGTTTCCTGGTCTGTAAAATGGGGATAATAATAGGAATGGCCTTACCCGGTTGTTGTGACATTACATGAAATAATAGGTATGAGGCACTTAGAAGAGATCTGGCACAGTGGAACCCCTCAGCAAATACTTCAGAGAGACAGTCATGGGTCTACAGAGCATTTCACTGAGCTCAGCCACCTCTGAGACTACAAGAACAAGAGGCAAGGTTGAGCTCTGAAATCTCTTTGTATTTGCCTAGCTCTGCGCTGAATACAATTAGGTGCTTAATAGATATGTTTGATTATTAGGCTGAGTTGAAGCATGGTTCTTACACTTGAGGAGTTTCCACTCTAATGGAGAAAAGAGAACAAACAAAAACCCAAATTCCCAAGAACACAAATTAGATTTACATAAAAAGGCACAAATATATCTCACCAATTGCAGGCTGAGGGGTTGCTAGAATAATTAGAATCATCCAAACAAAAAAGGATTGGTTCTGTAAATTCACCTCCAACCTAGAATCAGTTATAGGTTCTTTTGAAGTATGAAGATGAAAGAAGGCCTGCGCATGGAATGTAATTTAATGTGTGTTTTTTCAAAACTTTCTTTTGTGAGTTGTGAGAGAGAAGTCACCAGAAAGGTGGAAATAAATATATTAGAACAATTTCATCATGAACCAGTGCTCACTAAACATTGCCTGAAGGCATGCTTTGTTTAGCCAATTTTACTTTAAAAGGTTTTCCTATTGTCTTACACCAGGTAGCCTCTCAATTTCATTGAAGCTGCCTGGAGACATTTGAATCTGTGGCCCCTTCACAACATTCTAAAGATGCCTCCATTCCCTTCAGAGCTTGTAGGATCATTCTGTTGAATATATTCAACTTATCTTAGAGGATTTTGTTTGTTTGTTTGTTTGTTTTTGGCCGCTCTGCTTGGAGGATTTTAGTTCCCCAACCAGGGATCGAACCCAGGCCCCAGCAGTGAAAGTGCCAAGTCCTAACCACTGGACTGCCAGGGAATTCCCTTTAATTTTTTTTAAAACCAGAGATCTTTCAAATCAATTGTGATGAATAACAAGCATGATCAAGAAAGTAATTAATTCCATTTTGGGGTCAGAATGAAACACAAATATAATGTGATCGTAAGATCTTCTGCTTATATAGTGCTCACCATATATACTAAGCATATATAGTAATCAAAACATCATCAGTTATCTAACTACTAATTTAATTCATTTTTACAAAAGAGCTATGTGAGTGAGCAGTAGAACTGGGATTAAAACAGAAGCAACATGACACAGTTTCTGTGCTCTTACCCATGGTACTGTGTGGCCATTTGTAAGTTATTAGACTGATTTTCTTGTGTGACTCATAAACTAGTTCAACCTTGTGACAGCGCTGGGATTCTCAACACCAGATACTGTAAAGCAGAGATGCCAAGTGATTGCCTTAGATTAGTGGAAATTTGAGATGGAGATTTATACTGACATTTTAAGTGCATCACAACTGGGTTTCGAGATTATTGGGTTTCATTCTACTTTCCAGTGGTGGTTTCCTCTGGAAAAATTATTTGGCTTTTTTCCTGTTTCCTTATTTATAAAAGGCAACTAGCATCTGCCCACTCCCTACTTTGTGATGATGTGAAGAATAATTACACATTGTGTGCCTGGTTTTGAAGAGCACCATGTTAGGGACATGCTATTCATGAATGATGTATTAGCCTTTACTGCATATACTTTATGCTCCTTCTGAGACTGTACTCTTGACTTCTTTCACTGATGTTGTAACAAACACAGTGGAATTAGTTTTCTTTGATCGTTGCCTGTAGTGGTCAGATAAAATCCTTTCCTGAAATATTTCTCAAGGGACACTTGTCAGAGATGGGGCAGCGTGCTAGACTGGATGGAGACTCACTCACTTCCCAGAATGAGGTGGAAGCCAGGTCGAAGGACCCAGTCACCACTGAGGGAGGGGCTTTGGGGGGGTGCATAAAGAGAACAGCCAAGCAACCCCAAACAGTGTGTCTGGGGGGCAACCACTCCTGCTCACCTCAGATTTTGGAATTTTGGGGTATCCAGCCAGGATGATGGGATCCAGCAGAGACAAATCAGAAGTCTGGCAGGGAGTGGGTCATTGTTCAGAAGATCTGACCATGACCTCCGGAGGAGGATTAGGGCAGGATGCAGGCCCCATGGAAGGGAGTTTAGCAAGAGATATATGAGGCAAGTGTGCCAAAGTGCCACCCTAGAGTGAGGAACTGGGCTATGGAGCAGGGCAGCCAGCTGTCACCAAGTAGGGAAACTGAGTCAGTAGCGTATTCAGAGAGCCTTGAGCCGACCACAGTGACGGAGGAACAAGTGCTGTGGCTCAGAATCTGCATGAACCCAGAGTTCAACCCAGGGGCAAAGGGCTCTGGGGCTGGATACCATAAAGGCCCCTCTGTACCAGTGGTATCAGTAGAGATAAGGAGCTGCAGGCCAGCTCCCAGAGGCCAGCCAGAGAAGGGATGATTTGCCTCTGAGGGGGTTGCTTTGGAGGGTGGGGTGTGCCACCACATTGCACAACTCCAAGGCCCCATTCTCACTGCAGTCTGTGAATTTTGTCCACTTCTCCCCCGCCCAACCCCTGCCGTCGTGCAGTGCACAGCCTGCTAGGCTTCAGGCAGCATTCCTGGGCTGTGGTTCTCTCTGGGGGAAGCCATCTGCAAACCTAATTGCTGGCAAATGGGGGAGTAAGCCAGCAGCCAGCACTGTCCATCCATCCACAGGTGCTGTGCAGTGCCAAGTTGCCAGATGCCATATTCACTCATCTTTCACTTTGTCTTATCTGGCCATAGAGTGAGGAAGGAAGAACTATGTAACGAGAAGAAAGAGTGAATAGAAAAATGCCATGCCTTGCCAACATGATTTCCTACAGATTGAATTAGCAGTTTTCTGCTGCACACTTTTCATTATACTGAATTCTGATACACAGGTATAACATTGTAATACTGATATAACAGAGGTAGAAAGGACACTTTTCATCATGGTCCTGTTTATTCTTATCATGGTCCGGTTTATTCTTATCATGGTTCTGTTTATTCTGTACTTAGCCTTTCCTTTTATTTTTAAAATAGGTCATTGAACATGAATGGTCGTGGAAAATTTACTCTAGTATAATTGCATATAATCCCCAAACTTCATCCAAAAACAATTCCTGGGTAGCAGAGAACTGTCACATTCAGTTGTGTTTCTTCATCACATCAACCTTTGGGGGGGAAAAAGCAATTTCATTTGCTTCATTTTCATACAGAGTAGAAGCCCAATTGTGCTTTTGTGATTAAGTTCCCTCATATGAAGAGAAAAGAATACATCTATGAAATGTGCATTGAACCCAAATGGAAAAGTTAATTCAAAATAAAAAGCAATGATTATCTTGTGTTTATTAATGAGATAAATATTTAATAAAATATCTGTTTCTATTTAAAACATGGCAATTTAAAAGCATTTTTGGACATAATAGCACATTAAGGGCTTGAGTTACTAATTGGATTAAGTACTCCGAATTTTTCAACCAATCATCTCTTGGCCATGTCTTATATCTTCACAGAAATAATGGGGGAGTTTGAGTGACAACAACCTCATCAAACCCCCTTTGCCTGTCTTAGGATAAGGCCTTATCTGCACATTAGAGTCCTAAGGCGGAGGCTTCACAGGTTGTGCTGGGAAATCTCAGGGTATATTGATGCCAGATTTCATCAACTTGTAATTTGGAGTTTTAAAACACTCAGGTTTTGGCAAGATTTTTTTAACCCACTTGTACCCTTGCCAGAAATCATCCCTCTCTTGACACCATCAGCCCTCAGCAGGACCAGGAATTCTCTTGTCAGGAACCTGACCAGCATATCAGGCCCAAGGGAGGGCTGAGCCTGGTCCCCAGTCACTGCTCCTATGGCAAGATAGATTCACTCCTTGTTTGCACCTCACACATCTTTATATCTCTCTTGCTCATGTGCCCATTTCCTCCTTTTTTTTTTTTCTGGGCAGCACTGTAGCCCAGTGGAAAGAATAGGTTCTGAAATCCTATAAGCCAGCTTCAAAGCCTGTTTCCCTTCAGATGGGGCAGGCCAACAAGCTGGAGACTCGGGGGAGAGTTGCAAGTCGAGTCCAAAGGCAGTCAGCTGGCAGAATTCCCTCTTGTCTGGGGGACATCAGTCTTTGTTCTATTCAGGCCTTCAACTGATTAGACGAGGCCCTCCACATTATGGAGGGCAATCTGCTTTATTCAGTGTCTACCAAGTTAAATGTTAATTTCGTCCAAAAATCACATTCACAGAAACATCCAGAGTAATGTTTTACCAATTGTCTGGGCACTGTGGCCCAGCCAACTTGTCACATAAAATTAACCACCATGGCATGATAGTCAAACATCCTATAACTGAGATGTCACAGGCATCTCAAGTAAGAACTGGACTCAGGCCATAACCAACCAGTACAGCTGCCCTGTGTGACTCTGGGCAAGTTGCTCAATCACTGTGTGCCTCAATTTCCTCATTTTTTAAATGGGGGTAACAATCCCTACTTCCCAGAGTCATTGAGTTCCTTATATAATACAGCTGGCTCAGAGCTGAAATACATTTGAGTTCCTTTTCAGGGCACAGAGCATGTGTTTTCCCGTCTGACTGTTGCAGTTATTTAAGTTATAGTTGTTACAGTTATTTCGGTTTCTGCTGAATTCATTTGCTATTAAACTCATAGTTTTGAGCACATAGTATGTGCCAGGCGCTGTTCTGGATGGGGGACCTAGTATTGTGAATAAACAAAGCAGAGCTCCACTCTCTGCAACATACGTTCCAGTGGGATGGGGAAGGGCAGACAAGGCAAACAATAAACAAGTAAACAAAATAAATTAAAGAGATCAGTGCCATAAAGAAACTGCCTCAAGGCAGTGGAATAGAGGCAAGAGCAGGTGAGCTGGTTGCGGGGGAGCCTCAGGGAAGAGGTGACATCTGAGCTGTCCTGTGAACAGCAGGGAGGAGCCAGCCTTGAGATGCTCCAGGGGCTGCATTCCCAGTAGAGGGGACCACAGGTACAGAGGTCCTGAGGAGGTCAGTGGACAGCAGGAAGAGAAGAAAGACCAGCGTGGAGGCTGGAATATGGTCAGCTAGCGGGAGAGTGTTGGTAGCTGAGGTCAGAGACATGGGTGCTGTAGAGACGGGGGAGGCTGGCAGCTAATGTAGGATCTTGTAGGTCAGACTAAAGGGTTGGGTTTTATTCCCAGTACACTGAGACTTAGTTTGATGGAGGGTTTAAAGCAAGGAAGTGATGCAGAAAGATTTTTAAAAGATCACACTAGCCAGTGTGTCGTACAGTACTGCAAGGGGCAAGTGTGGACACGGGAGGACTAGTTAGGAGGCTATTTCCCCAGTCTAGGTAAGAAATAGAGGTAGCTGGGACCAGTTGGGAGCAGCGAGATGGAACGACATGCGTGGATTGAGGGTGTGGTTTGGAGGTGGAGCCGTTTGTGTGGGAGAGACAGGTGCAAGCTGAGTAGAGAGAGAGTGAGTTGGGTTTGGCTTGAGCAGGTGGCAGACGGTGGAGCGATTCTCTGCAGTGGTAAAGGCAGGAGAAGAAGCACCTGTATTTCTTCCCTCATATGTGATTGGTGTGTGAGCTGAGAAAGGACAGTGCAAATTCAAGAGTTCTGTGTGACCATGTTAAGTCTGAGGTGCCTGGAGATGCCAAGCCCGATGCATAAGCCCCAAGGGAGAGATCAGGACTGGAGGTATAAACCTGGTATCTCATCACCCCTAGGTAGCACTGAAAGCCACGAAGCTAGATGAAATTAGCAAGGGGGAGGGAGGTAAAGAAGACAGCC
Organism: Tursiops truncatus; assembly: GCF_011762595.2. NCBI lineage: Eukaryota > Metazoa > Chordata > Mammalia > Artiodactyla > Delphinidae > Tursiops > Tursiops truncatus. The sequence continues at coordinate 6,659,054 of NC_047049.1, forward strand.
TGCTGAGACTAGGGTCTCTCGTGGAGGAGGGGGAACTAGCAAAGGAGACTGGGAAGAAGCCATCAATGATTTAGGTGACCCTGAAGCCACGTGGAGAAAAAAGATACTTTCAAGGAGAGAGTGGTTAACTGTTAGATGCTGCTAACAGGTTAGATGAAATGAGGACAAAAAAAGACCATTGTGTTAGACGGTTTGGAGGAACCTTGGGCACCCTGATGAGAGCAGCCTTAGGGGACCATTGGGGCACCAGCCCAGTTGGGGAGATGGCTGAGGAGAGGATGGGATGGGAGGAGGTGGATGCACGCATCAACACTTCCAAAAAGCTTTAATGTGACGGGAGCAGAGCAAGAGGCCTGGGGAGTCAAGGGAGGGATTTAGGTGGTGGTGGGAGATACTCATCAAACATGCCTAAGTGCTCATGGAGATGATCTGATGGAGAGAGAAACTGGTCCTACAGGAGTGAGGGTGTGGAATTGCATGATGAGGCAAGAGGGGCTGGAAGGCAGAACATGAGGAGGCGAGTTGCTTTCTGTAGAAGCAAGGGCACTTCTTTCACAGTGTAAGAGGGTTGGTGCAGAGTGTGGGTCCCCATGCAGGTAACTGGGCAAATTGGCTGATGGGAACAGGAGGGTGTCTCTTTTCTCAGGGAGGTAGGAGGCAATTAGGAGCTTAATGCATTTAAGGAACAGAAGAAAAACCAGTACAGCCAGAATATGGTCAGCAAGTGGGAGAGTGTTGGTAGCTGAGGTCAAAGATGTGGAGGATAGCAGATAGCAGATAGTGAATAGTGAATTGTTGATAGTGAACACGGAAGAGTACTGAGGGGTTTGAGAAAAGAGGAACTGTATGAAAGTTATTTTGGAGATGAGGAAAGGAAAAATGCCAAAGAAGTTTAGAAGAATCATCAAGTAGTGTTATGTGCTGATTTTGAGGATGGACTCAATCCAAGAGCACATTGCAGCTATTTGGCTGTTGGCCTGGGGTGAGCGGATGGTAAGCATCCCTGCAGTCTGTGCTTGGCCAGGCAGGTGAGAAGGTGCGGGAGTGGGGCAGTGAGCAGTTGGAGGAAGAGCAGCAGCAGCTGCCACCGCAGAAGCCACCAGAACGGCGATGAGGCAGGGGATGGGGTAAGACTTCTCCTACCACCTACCTCTCTCTAATCTCCTGTCCATGCTGTCCATTGACCCAGCTGAAAATCAGAGGGCAAGGAAACCAGGCATGTGGTCCACAGAGCAGGAGGTGGGGGAGAGCATAAGGAAAGAACCAGCCCAGGAGGAGAGAACGGGCATGAGGAAGATGATGGATGATGCACAGATATTCTAGTGACAGCCCCCAGCTAATAGAAGATGTGCTGCTTGAGGCTGAGAACAGTGTCGTCAGTTCTTTTCCTCCCACAAAGTTTAGCACAGGGCACTTCATGTAAAGACCCAGCAAATGCTGGACCCAATCAGGTGGTTGATGTGATTAAGTGCTCTGGCTACCTCAACTACCTATGGTTAGTGATTTACAAGATAAACATCCTCTAAATACACTGTAAGTCTCAAGAGCCCTGAGTTCTTACCTACTTGAAACCCAATAATCTCATATCTCATACTTGAATCAAGTGAATAATCTAAAACATATATTTAATTAAAACCACTTAATGCACAAGTTGCCATGTAAGTTGTAAAAGGAAAAAAAAATAGCAAACAACCTGCCTAAAGCAACAGGAGGACGGCCATAGGAACTGTGGAACACCCACTAAATGGAATTTCTGGAAATGTATAAACGATATTTATGAAAGATGTATAATAACAACAGTAAAAGTATATCCTGTGATGTTTACCGACAATGCAAACTTGCATACAGAAAATCTAAATTATGGAGGGAAAAAAGGCAAAAATTGTGTATACAAGAGATGGAGTGGAGAAAACCCCACAAAACTGAGATTGTAAATCTTTTCCCTCTTCTTTTTTTCTGTTTTACTGTATATTTCAAATCTTCAATAATTTTATTCTAAAAATATATCCTTAAGGAACCAATGGAAATCAGGAAGTAATAACACCTTTTGCAAAAGTGTCCATGGAATTTGGCAAATGGGACTCTTCCAGCATTTTCTCTCCCTGCCTCCATTGCTTGTGTATATACCTTGTATTTTTGTACCTAGGATTTCAATTCAGAAAGCTGTCTCATATGCATTAGAACTTGGTTGAAATAGTATTTGACACTTGAGATTCCAATATTTTGTAGCTCCAAACATGTCCACCACAATATGGTAACATCTAGTAAAAAATCTAGAAGAATTTAGTCGGCCATTAAAGTAGGTGATATCCACGTTCATGAGTTTCAGTGGATAATGCCACTGCGTGTTTAAAATATGACCTAATATGAGATGAAACAGGGATGGGATGTTCGGCCTGTTTTTAAAACTATCTCTGTTGGGTCTTGATTCTAGAAGAGACTCGCTTAGTTAGTTCAGGCTGTTAGAACAGAATACCATATACTGGCTGGCTTATAAACAACAGACGTTTATGTCTCACTATCCTCCGAAGTCCAAGATCAAGGCACTGGCAGATTTGGTGTCAGGTGAGAATTTGCTTCCTGGTTCATAGCTGGTATATTCTTGCTGTGTCTTCACATGGCAGAAGAGGTGAGGGAGCTCTCACGGGCCCTTTAATCAGGGCACTAATCCTATTAATGATTAGGTGGCCTAATAACCTCCCAGAGGCCCCACCTTCTAATACCATCTCACTGGGGGGTTAGGTTTCAACATACGAATTTTGGGGGGCACACAAACATTCAGTCCATAAGAGACTTTCTTCCAAGAAGCACCGAGTCAGTCACATGTGGAACAGCAGGAAGTGGGCTCCTTCTTAACCTACCAGCTTTTTACAGGCTAAGGGAACATACCAACTCCAGGAAACCCAATGCAATTTACTCTGCAGATTCCCAGAAACCTCAAGTCTCCAGGTGGTTCAAACCTCTTTTCACATTGGGTGTTGGGGGACAGTCTGAGCCTGTCAGCAGTACTGAGCTCTCATAACTTGTTCCATGCCACATTCGTTAGAGTGGATGTAACTTTTTATTATTACAGCCACTTATTTGAAGGCACATGACACCATCTGGAAGGGTTTTTCCAGGCAGTAGTAGCTGATCACTCAGGAATTCAACTATTAAAAAAAAAAATTGCTTTACTGTTTAACTCTGTCTCTCATGCTTGACAATACCCCTCATTCTGTCTGTGATGTGCCTTTCTTTTCTGTATCAGTCTTAAGGAGTAAGTCTCTTTGGGTGAAAGGTGCCTATACTTCCAGAAATTTCCATTCATGCAGACTCCAAACTAACACTTGGGAAAATTACCGATGTTATTGATTGTGTATAGCCTTATTTCAGAATCACAGTAGGTCTGAAGGAGCTTCCAGCATCACGTCCACATAACTGCCACTTATTGAGCAGAGCTTCCTTGCTGTGCACCACATGCTAAACTCTTCTTATGAGTTACAGTATTTTGCCCTCATTTACCACCCCGTGTGGAATGTGTTATCCCCATTTTATGGATGAGGAGGCTGAAATTTAGAGAGGTCAAATAATTCACTAAAAGCTCACCAGCTAGTAAGTAACAGAAGTGGACCCAGGTCTGGCAGACCCCCAAACCCTGTGTGCTTACCCTGCTTCCTCAGCATCCATCCCATGAGTGCGAGGGAGCCATGAGCCCTAGACGACCAAGGGCACATCTGTAGTCAACAAAATTAGGTCTCGGTCTATTTATCCTGAGGCGGCAAGGGAGGATGTAACCCCCCCAAAATTTGGGGAATATCTCAACAGGGAAAGGTGAATTTATGCTGGATGATTCTAAAGATGGATTAGAAAAGGGGGGCAGCTTCAGTTGCTCACTGTCAGGATGTGGGGCAGACAGCAGCTGGTATTTCACTCATCTTTGTTCTGAAGGGGAGGACTAAAGTGGGACGGGGGCTGTCAGTCACTAGAGAGCAGCAGTCCCCCGGAACCATCATGCAGAAGTCTTCTGGGCTGAAATACGGCCATGGGTAGAAACGTTTATGCAGTGCTGTCGTGACCAGTTGGAAGCATTACTTCTGTTTCATTAGGAGCATCATCGTCTTCCCATCAGCACGACTGAGCTTCACTTTCTTAAATGAAAACTATATGGCTGAGCCTCCCTGTACTAGGTGTTGGGGATGCAGCAGTGAACATGACACGCTCCTCCTCTCAAGAGGCCTAGAGGCTGGCGAGAGAGGGCCAGGGAAGGGGGTGGTCCATTACTGAAGGTGGTCTGTCTCCGCTTCGTGACCAGGCCTTAGTCCTATTTGTTAAAATCTGCTGTGCGCCTCCCTTCCTACCATCGGAAACGTTTGTGATGGTGAAATTAAAAAGGCAGACACATTGGCTCCAGCCCTATGGCCACTGCCCTGGTTATCAACTGAAATGGCCTCTCAGCAGAACTAATGGAACAGTCCAGCTCTATCCACCACCTATTCTCCTCCTTATCACCCCCAGAATGAGCTTTCTAATGATCCAAATCCTCTCACCAAATTTGAATCCTCCATCACTCCCCATAGCTTTCGGATTCAGCTCTCTTTCACAGTTCCCTGCCTGAACAGGCTTAGTTCCCATGATGCTCCAGGGGTGTCCCCTGTGCCATCATCCTGAGTCACCTGTGGTCCCCACTGAGACTCAGGCTCACATCCTTCTCTCTCTGCCTGGAAAGCCCTGCCCCAGACCATCTGCCTGCAAAGTAATCAATTATTTATCCTTCAAACGGAGCAGTGCCTCCTGCCTGAGCCCACCCCCTGGAACTTTTCCTGCCAGCAGGGAGCAGGTCTTCCTGTTTGCTCCCCCTGGACCGTGTTTAAAGGAAGTGTTCGGTAAGTAGTAGTTAATTATTATCATTTTTTTGTTGTTGTGCCTTCTCACCGGTCTCCTTACATTTCCTCTCTTCTCCCACTCTCCTCCCCCTAAACACACAGAAGGGTCTTAAAAGTGCACATCTGACCGTACCGCTCAGCTGCCTAAAATCCCCTTGCTCTTAGAGCAAAGCTCAGAATCCTTAAACTGGCCCCGGAGGCAGCACCTTCTCTGGTCCCTGTCCAGAACCAGTCCAGAACCAAAACGAGACTTTCAGAAGCTTGAAGGAGTGATGATGGTGCCTGTCTACAAAATGGGATGAAACACAAAGACAGTACTAAACCCCACAATAGACACATGGCCATTCTATAAAATTCTGATTTTTCACACAATGACCACTTTGGTGGTTTAAAAAATTTTTTTTCAAATATAATTCTTAAAAACATTCTTTCTTTGATGGCCCTGTTTTGCCAGCACTTGTGTCAGTTCCTCAGGAAGCATCCCCTGGATCCTTGCACGAGGACTGTCTCCCCATCCAGGGGGCTCACGGCATTGGCCACACTCAGCAATAAATAACTGTGGAGTCACTTGTTTCATGTCTGTGTCTCATGCAGGACACCTGTGCCCCATGAAGACAGAGATGGTCTGTCTTGTCCACCACAGTCCCCTGGTGCCTAGCGTGATGGGGACATTGACTGACACTCAGTTGATGGCTGTTGTAGATGAGTGTCTTCCTGATTGCATGCTCATCTTGTGTTTCCATCTTTATGTCCAGAAATTAGCTCAGGGTTTGTCACATAGTAGGTACTCAGTAACTATTTCCTATAAAATGAATGAATGAATGTTTTCCCCTTTGATCACACAGCAAGTCATTTTGGAACCAAGAAAAGGGAATAAAATAATCAATCCCATGTTCTTTTACTTGACTTGAATAGAAAATTTTAATCTCTCCAGAATTTCATCGTTTTCAAGTCTCAGTAGGCATATGAAATTTTTGGAAGCTCTACACTTTCAGTTTTCATCACAGTTCAAATCACCGTGCTCCATGTAAAATGGAATTTGTATTTCTTGATCAGTATGGGGACTTAGGCTCTCAAAAGAAAAACACAGCATCTCTCACTGAAGACGCTTTAACTCTACATCTGAGCGGAATCACTTCTCTCCTCTCTGAAGGAAGTCTTTGAAAATAAGTCATTGAAATTACTGACCTAGCAAATAAACAGAGCTACCCTAGACTTAACCTTCATTACTGGGCGCATGAAGCCTGCATACCCTATTGTCTGTGAAGGCTCACAGGATGTAAATGCCCTTCCAGCTGTGAGCCCTCTGGAGAGCAAGGCTTCAGCTGTTAATCTGTGCTTTCTGCCTACAGTCTCCAGCATCAAAACGCAGCCTCTGGGACATCTTGAACAAGTAAATTACTGGGGAGCTTGAGTATCTTCTTTAATAACTACTTGCTTGAGAGAGGCTGACAGTTTTAAACTGGTGCATTTCCAAGTGACCTCGTCAGGCGTTTTAACGCGCTATGGGTTGAAGATGTAAGCGCCCTGAGCCCGAGGAGCCCGCAGAGCGAGCGCGAGGACCCCCGGGGCAGCCTTGCCGGACACGGGGCTGACACTCACCTGAAGGGAGCCCCACGGCATGGAAAATTGCTCTTCTGAAGGTTTTTCCTTTAGGTTTGTCTGCGATTGTGTAGAACCCTGGCTTTTCTTATCTGAGAAGTTAATATTGCTCCTAGTCAGAGGTTTTAATAAAGTGATACAGTGAGCTCTCAAAAAAGTGATCTTCTTCAGTCCCATTCTGATTTCCTCTCCTTTTTCCTTATGCTACTTGAACGTCATGGGGTTTAATGTTCAAGATCACAGCAGGGAGAGCAGAGGCCACAGAAGAAGAGAGGGCATTTCACACAACTCCTGGGAAAACTCAAAGCTTGTTTCCAGTTTTTAAAAAGAAAACTCCTCAAAATTGCTAAGGGCAGAGAAGCCAGAAACTTCTCATCCTGGTTTAACGACCAGAACACCTTGGCTTATTCCCATTCAGATTTGGTTAGCATTCTCTTCCCAAAGAAACGGACCAGACTTAAAACAAGGACAAGGTGGACTAGTCACTAATTGAGCCTTCCTTCTCTCTCCCTTAGGGATGAGATTAACTACAAATCTACCACGTGGCTAACTAACTAACTAACCCTGCTGGTGGTTGTTAGGGTCTCTGTATCTTGGCCCAGCAGAGGGGCACAAGTGGAGAGACAACGGCACATCCCCAAATCCAGTTCCTTGAGATGAAGTCAAGGAACTGCATGTGTGCAGCTGTGTCTCCAAGCCTGTGACCGATTGTCCAGGCAGTCGATGGGCTATCTTGATTGTTCTTAGTTTGATAACACTTTGTAGAGTGCTTTGCCATATCGGTTCCTCCAGTCATTTTCAGTACTGAGTAGGGGGGCACAAGAGTCATCCTATATCATTGCTTTGAAGTCACCTAAGTAAAATATTTATGAATTTCTGGTTACAGCGCTTCTAAAAGACTCTGTGATGGTCAAGGACAATTTAAAAATAAATTTCTCTTCGTCCAGTCTTACTTTTGGAAAGGGGTGCTACAGCAGGTGGGCACGGTATTCATGAGCACATTTCAATGCTGTGGAATCCCAGCTTGTTACAAGGCTGTTACTGGACACACAGTAGCCATTCGATAAATACTTGTGGAATTGGCACTGATTAGATAGACCGCGGGTCACAACCTGTCCTGTTGCACCAGTCGTTCACAGAACAAGCGTCAAATACAGCTCTCCCAGGAGGCAGGGGTTGAGGCAACCCACTAGGGTTAAGGCCTGTTTGGTCTCCCGTGCTGAATTTTTGTTAACAGATATTCTATTCCCCACCCACTGGAGCTACACAAATTAAGAATTTTAAATACAAATAGAGTAATTATGTATTATACTTGAATAATGGACAAAGTAACTGAATAACACGTTATCTCTTAATAAATATGTTCAATCAAAACCTTAAGCGTTATTCTTTTTTTAAAAAATATTTTAAAAATTTATTTATTTTTGGGTGCATTGGGTCTTTGTTGCCGCGCGTGGGCTTTCCCTAGTTGCGGCGAGTAGGGGCCACCCCTCATTGCCTTGCACGGGCCTCTCATTGCAGGGGCTTCTCCCGTTGCAGAGCACGGGCTCCAGGCGTGTGGGCCTAGTAGTTGTGGCATGAGGGCTCTAGAGTGCAGGCTCCATGGCATGTGGGATCTTCCCGGACCAGGGCTCGGACCCGTGTCCCCTGCGTTGGCAGGCAGATCCTCAACCACTGTGCCACCAGGGAAGCCTACGTTATTCTTATTTACTAAAAAATATTAATAACCACAGAATTCATGTTAACTTGTGCCATTTTATGGAGCATAATAAAGGGTTATATTTTTATTAACGCGAGTGACCTTGCATCTGTTTAAGAAAGTCTGTCTCCTGTCCAGGATGTATAAAATTAATAGACCTTAAGGGAGAAGGTTATTAGTATCTAACTCATATGATGCAGGAAGTATCACCAGTTGAATGTAATGTCCAAAAGCCAGATATTGGTTAAATACAAAATATGAAAAAGACACTTTTAATATTTAGATGTCAAACAAAATAATATATGCTGGTTGTATTTTCATTTAGTTTTCTTGCGCGGAGATGAGTTTAAAACTAAAGGGAGTGAGGGTGTGGAGAAGCAATTTAAGAAAATCAACATATTAAAAGGCACCTACCATGAGTGTAGTAAATACATTATTCAGTAGCAAAATTTAGTGAGGCTATATTTGCTTCTGAAGTTCTTACCAGCACCAGAAAGGAATTCTTTCTCCCTTAATCTATTTTCTGCTGCCTGACTTTACCCAAGCAGTTGTGACTTATTCTACTGATCAAACAGACTGAGCAAGATAATCTATGCATGGATGCTTTGGTGTAAAAGACATCTCCGGAGCAGTTCAACTTTCTAATTTTTAAAAAACAAAAGGGGCAAAAGAGAGGGGGAGAGGAGCAACGGTGCTTAACACGCAACTAATGAAATGCTAATGGGCACAAATGAATTTTGAAGGAACACAAACATTGCTTTGAAATTAATTATACCTCTTCCATTGTCTTAAAAGAATGGAAGATTGAAACCTGTATCGCGATGTTTACTATGTTTAATTTTCAATTGTTTCTTTGATGTTTCAGATAGAAAGATTTGCACCTGCAAAGAAAAAAGGTTCTGAACAGATTGCAAACACTCTGCAAACACTTCATCAGGAATGTTAGTTGTCAGCCTACCCCCAGCACAAGGGAGCCTTGATGATATCTTGTGTGCCTTTGACTCCTTTTGATTAATAAATGCAAACAATTTTTCTCAGTAACCTCTGTTGCAATCTATGCATGACAATTAGGGACAACCTCTGGTGAAGGGATGCACTGAGGTCTGTTTTCCCTTCTTCTGCTGCAGAATAAATAGTTGGTGTTTAATGCTTTTTGACAATTAGAGAATGAAATCTCTGCAGCTATGCAATTTCAGCAACTGTTTATTATTTCTGTTCCCTGCAATGAAGGATCAATGTTTATGACAGTTTTAACTCCACTCTGGGTGGACAATTTGATTATTTCTTTCCCTGAGTTTCATGTCCTAGTATTGAATTCTTGGGTGCAAATATCATTGGATTTTCACAAAACGGATTTGTGATGTTTCCGTCAAAACAATATATTGAACTGGCGTTATAAGGAAGCCACGTGTGACTCTCATGGAATATTCCATTGTTACTTCCCAAGGCAAAGACAGAGGCTGAAACTTGTGAGACAGTCGAGTTTGGTCCTGCTCTAAACCCCGTGGCCTTCCCTTTGGAGTGGCTAGCAGTGCTTTAGCAAGATATGACGTTGTTGTAGGTGTCAGGGCACCAGGGCACGTCCAGCCTTCTGGAACTGCAGTGGCTAGACTTTTCTGCTGCCGAGGAGCCTCTGCAAAATGTGGAGATGGTGGCAAAGGGAGGGCAGGGCTGCAGCAACACACAGCTGCAGGAGACAGGTCCCCAGGGAATCTAGAATGGACAGTGGCCTGAGACTGTGCAATGCACTCAGAGCTCTGGCGTATTTGTGTACAGCCCGAGAGGTCACAGCATGCCAAGGAGGCCAGGGTACAGAGAAAAGAGCCTGAACCTTAGAGACGCTGGCACACGTGGGTGTGGATCCAGGGGTGTGATCCTGTGGCTTCTCCAGTCATCCATTCATCTTTCCCTCGCTTAGCGATTCATTCAGTTACTCAGTGCATGTTCACTGGGTCCTCCCAATACACAAGTCACCCAGGGGCAGCTGTGGAAAGCTGGTGGCCCGATGGAAAGGAGGATGCATTGGCACGTGTTTTAGTCAGTTTGGGCTGCCGTTATAGAATACTACAGACTGGGTAACTTAACAACAGAAATTTATTTCTCACAGTTCTGGAGGCTGTACATAAGTGCTCAGGGTGCCATCATGGTCAGGTTAGGGCCCTCTTCTGGGTTGCAGACAGCCGTTTTTCTCATATCCTTACATGGAGGAAGGGGTGAGGGAGCTCTCTGGGGTCTCTTTTATACGGACACTAATTCCATTCCTAAGGGCTCCATCCTCATGAACTTATCACCCCACAGGTCCCTCCTCCTAATAGTACCACATTTGAGGCTTGGACGTATTTCTTTTCTTTTTTTTTTTTTTAACTGCACCGTGCTGCTTGTGGGATCTCAGTTCCCCTACCAGGGATTGAACCTGTGCCCTCGGCAGTGAAAAATGTGGAGTCCACCATTGGACCACCAGGGAATTCCCCTAGAGGCTTGTATTTCAACATATGAATTTGGGGAGAGTACATTCAGTCCAGAAGCTCAGGCTGTGGCTGGTCAGTGGGCTAAGGACTAGACCAAGGCTTGCTCAGGGCAATGGAGGCTTGTTTGAGTGCGGGGAGGACGTGCTGCTCAGAGACAGGCTTGGGAAGTGCTGGACGTGCTGGACAGAGCTGCTGTGTGGCCAGAGGAGGCAGTGCCAGCTTCTCAGACCAGACCAGGCCAGGAAGGCCATCAGAGTATTCCCGGGGCCTGCGGAAGTTGGGACGTTGGGCAAATTACCGTAACCCCTGGACTGTCACTCTGTCTTGAAACCAGGGACCATAATACCTGCCAGGAGACTGGTTGGGTGGCTTTAATGAAATAGTGTATATAAAGCAAGTGAAACAGAGGATGTGCTAACAAATGGCAGATGTAATGACTGATACTGTCACAATTAATCTCCACTGGACGTAACACTCTTGTGAGGGTCTCACTTGGCTGACTATACCATATGTTCCTCTCCATCTCTGCAGTCTTTAATTTTTTTAATTTGTCTTAATGAACTTGGCATCTGTGTATTTGTTACCATGAGTCACCTCAAATAATTTTTAGAAATGGATGGGGGTACATTGTAAGTAAATATAGTTATCTGGGATAATAAGTAGATTGCATGTCCTACTGATGAATTGATCCATTCATCTTTTTTTCAAGGTGTTCTCTATTCAGAAAAGGATAAAATATCTGGGAGAAAAATAAGATGGAAGAGAGAAGAATTTCAATTTTATTCTTGTTTTAATTAATTAATCTTTTTATTTTTGGCTGCGTTGGGTCTTCTTTGCTGCGCATACAGGCCTTCTCTAGTTGCAGCAAGTGGGGGCTACTCTTCGTTGTGTTGTACGGGCTTCTCATTGCGGTGGCTTCTCTTATTACAGAGCGTGGGCTCTAGGCATGCAGGCTTCAGTAGTTGTGACATGCGGGCTCAGTAGTTGTGGCTCCCAGGCTCTAGAGCACAGGCTCAGTAGTTGTGGAGCACGGGCTTAGTTGCTCCGCGGCATGTGGACTCTTCCCAGACCAGGGTTCGAACCCATGTCCCCTGCATTAGCAGGCGGATTCTTAACCACAATGCCACCAGGGAAGTCCCAAGAATCTCAATTTTAGGTTATTACTTGTAATGGGATGAATTGATAGAAGAAGTACACAAATTTTATGTAAAATATTTGTGTGATATAAGTGTACTGCTGTCATTGGATAGATCCATATTATGTTCCAGCTGGCAATCAGTGTGGCAGGGGTTCAATGTGAAGAATGATTGCAGGTGATAAATACTCCATCCTTCATACACAGAGCCGATGTTCTGGACCCACCAACACTTTCATACACTGGCGCTTTCTAACTCATGATATCGGAATTCCAAGTGACTGTGGGAAATGAGAGGCCAGCATATGTGAGCCCACGTGGGACCAGGTGGGGCCCGAGAGATGCAGTCCTCTTCCAGAGGGCGGATTTGGGAGGGAATGTCCAAGAGCAGGAGTCAGACAAGCTTAAGCTTGCATCCCATCTGCCACTAGCTTTCCAGCGATGTGACATTGCAAAGAAAGACTTTTAGCCTCTCTCCGGCTCAGTTTCCTTATCTGTAAAATGGGTGAAAATAACACCCACCTCAAAGCATTTTACAAGTTAAGATACTTGCTGAGCACCTCATCCTTAGTCTGGTATACAGTTAATATGTAATAAAAAAATTCTTTTGAAGAAAGATAGCGATAATAATACTCTCAAATTTGGCCTCGTTAATACAAGATTTCTACTGATATTATAAGCCTTGGAGATGCTTTTAGAAAATAAACTTTAAAGTAAATTTGGATTAATGAAATGAGGTGATAGAAGCCTAAGAGTCATCTTGGATCTGAATTAGTAAGTGAACAGCCACACGTCCTTATGCGGAGGATAATTACTCAGGACGAGCTGCATTTGGCTGACGCAGGTTTGGCCTTGGCCGGGCAGCAGTGATGCGGGGTTTTGAATTTTGGCTGGGCCATTCTTGGTTGAGATTGAGGCAAGAAGGGGGTCGGCAAGGACTGTGTTCTTCTACGAGATGTGCCCCCAGGAGAGAGACATGCTCCGTCTAACCCCTGGTAATAAGCCCCATGTGAACCAGGTGCTTACTCAAGTCCTGTCCTCAGGACGACCCCCAAGGGAGGAACTATTATTCTTCCCATCTCACAGATAAAACGGAAAACAGACTTAGGCTCAAGGGCACACAGAACAGGTAGTGTGAGGTTTGACCCCGGGCGGGGGGCGCTCTTAGCCATTGTCCCTCCCCAGGTGGGTACTGAGCCTGCGAAGTTGTGTTATGAAGATAGAGGCGAAGGTGTGTTATGAAGATAGAGGCGAAGGTAGCATGCCAGTGAAGACATTCCACAGAGACGAGCTACATCACCGATTTTATTTCATAGTTACCAGCGTCAATGTAGAGAGAAATAATATTAAGTGTATAGCAATAGATAAAAATACCTTTAGAAAAGAGAGATAATTAAGAAGTAAGGCTGGAAAAAGCTGGATTATTTGAAAGAAAAATTGTTAGGATGAAAGGAGATACCCTCTGAGCAGCCAACAGAAGAGTGAGGAAAGCAGTTCTCCGGGTAGGAGGAGAATGTGCAGCCTTTGGGAAGTGTTGACTTGGGACACACTAGTAACAGAAGAGTCTGCGGCCGTTATGGATTGAGCCCGCCATGGGCTCCTGGTGTGAACTTGTTATCGGAGTATTTTATAGTCCACCTGACCAAAAAGAGCAACTGGACTGTGAAATGATAGAGCAAATAAAAAAAGCCGTAAAAGAGCCAGAGTGATAGTAATGGGAGATTTTTAAGTACCTGAGCACAGAGCAGAGTGCATTAAGTGGATGAAATAAAGCTTGAAGCGTGTGTGGAAGAGGCTTTGGGGATGGGAGAGTGGGAGGTGGGGAGGAGGGTGGTGAGGAAGGAGGGAAGTTTCTCTGGAGGGAACTGTTTAACTCAGCATCTAATGTATTACTGCCTAACACAGAAGGTATAATGAAAATGAGCATCTGCATTAGCAAGTTTGTTCCCATGGCAGGTCAGCCCAGTCCTTTCTCTTGGCCTCTGCCCCCAAGGAAAGTCTTCTGTGTCTAGCTTTCTGCATCCTTAGAACGTTCCTGCACAACCTCCAGTTCATCCAACCCACAACCCAGGCATTTTGAGGGGGTGGGGGGGACTGGAATCCCAAGATCAATGTCAGCATCGATTCCTAAATTCACCACATTGCAGCCTTGTTCTGATTGCACTGGTTAGTGTATTTATTTAAAATTTAGATTACATTTCTGGATTATAGTTTTAAAACATGTTTCTGAATACGTCTCAGAGTGAGTGCTTCCTATACCAGTAAATTAATAAATGCATTTCTTCAGGGTGACCGCCAGGCCAGCCATGTGTCAAGCACTCATGTCCTGCACTGAGGGGCTCAGGCTGCAGGACAGGATGCCCCACACTCACACCTGCTGAGGCAGAGGTGGGCCCAGGAAGCCCCACAGTAAATCCTCGGTGATCGGTGATGGGTGAGCAGTGAAGCAGTGAGCGTGGGGTAGTAAGGGAGCTCGGGCAGGAAGAAAGCCCCTGTCATTCTCTCTGCTTTCAGGATGGTTAGTGAACCGAGCTGCCCCCGGCCCTGGGGTAAGCCTGATCTAAACTCTCAGTCTGAGTGTTGAGAAATGGAATCCCATTTGCCAGCCCAAAGGCCCAGAAAACAGGACAGTGTGGGTAGTTGCTCAGCCCAGCTGTGGCTGAGAGTGCCGTGTGTTAACACGAGTTGATTATTTGAGGGTGTAACAGAGATGCCAAATTCTGAGCTTGTGGATGCAAGAGGCAGAGTGGATGGGGAAGAGTCCAGGGTCCACACTGCCACACAGGAGCACCAGGCATGGCGCGGGAGGCCGGGATCTCCTCGGGGTCAGGTCTCGCCTCTGCCCTGGTCCACTATTCCCTCTCTGAAGAGTGATGACTGGGCTCCAAGGTTGTCGGGAGGAGAAAAGTCTCCCCGCATCTCCCTTACCATTTGGTTCAGTTTCCTTTGTTTGTAAAGCACTTTGTTCTAACACACCAGACTCCAAAAGACTGCTTAGCTTTCCCCTTCACAACACAAAAATAAAATGCTGGCAAAATATTATTTTAGCTATTTGTTCTGAGATGATGCTTTCCATTTTCAGGAAGTTAATAATGGGCTCTGAGGGGATTTTTCCTGGGCCCAGTAGCAATGTTATAAAATTAAACATCCATGTGAGTGAAGGAAATTGAAATAATTATCTTGCAGAGTGGAGGGAAGCCTCTTCTGCTCCAGCGCGCACCCTCAGCCCGAGCGCGGCAAGGTAACCCCTAACAACCTCACTCCAAAGCGTAATTCCTCTTCAGCGTTAGGCGCCCACCAACGTTTTGAAGCTTCATCCCTCTACATTATGCCTCCAGTAAGCACTCTGCTTTTCCTGGTGGCCCTCCAGGACTTTGTGAGGCAGAAGCAAGAGCAGCTCAGGGGTTATGTGATGGACACCACATCCCTTTAGGTACCACCTGAGATGGCCCCTGGCTCCGCCTCCCATCACCTGCCTGGTGCTCACTGCTTCCCTCACCTTCCGTGACCGAGGCGGCTGAACACAGAGACTGAGGTTTAGGGAAGGAGATTTTCTTGTCCTGTTCGGGCCAGTCTCTAAGAATGGGCTAAACAGCAGTACCTGGAAGTGTTCAGACTGGAGACCAAACTACATTAAGGGCTTCTAAGTGGGAAGGGTGTGGGCAGTGGACCCCAGGATGGCTCACTGCACGGCAATGTGCCTTTGGTCATGGCGCGGAGGGCTTCATTCCCTCATTCATTCATTCATTCATTCAGGAGAGTCCTGGCTCTGTTTTTTACTGGCTGTGAAATCTTAGGCAACTTCTGAATCTGTTTCTCCATTTCTTTTTGTAAGTTTCAGGGACTGGTGCCTACCTCAATTGATTGGGAAAATTAGAAGAATTCAGGTGAAACCCTTGGAACAGTGTTTGGTGTGTAATAAACACTCAGTAAATATTGACCATGATGATGACTATGGTGATTGTATCAGCAGGGGTCCAGTCAGGGAAACAGAAACTACACTAGTTATCTTAACAGAGAGAATTTAATATGAGAAACTGGTTAGCAAGGATTGGTGGACAGAAGTGAAGGGGAATGCAGGTAGTAACTGCAGGAAGCAGCCACCACCCACTGGGGCTGGGGGAACATTGAGATGATTATGCATATAATATATATATAATTATATACATTATGCGACCTGTGCCCTTGGTGGAGAGAACCTACAGAGCTGGGACTCAGACCTCTGGGTTGGGGAGTGAATGCCTAAGGGCATGATGAAAACCTCAGGGAATGTAGAAAGGAAAAAAAAAAAAGAAAACGAAACCTGGAAACTGCTTGGGAAACTCTGGCAGGAAGAGCCAGCAAGAAGGAGCAAATCCCTCCTCCCTCCTCCTGCCACCTGCCGCCTGCCCAGGCTCTCTCTAGCGCCCCCTATTGAGACCAGCTGGCAAAGGAGAGCTGGTGTTTGCAGAAACAGCCCCCGACTCCAAGGGGAATATGGCGGCTGGGTTTGGAGGTTAGACACAGAGCTTGATAACAGACACAGTGCAGGTGGGGATGATGCCAGTGAAGCAGGTTATATCAGGGAACAAACCCGAAAGGGTCTCTGCCCTTTGTGCAGCTTAGGGCTCCTGAGGTGGGCAGATATTTATACACAGAAATAAATAGGTCATTACACAGTTTGATGAATTCTGAGAAGGACACGAAGAGTAGGACAAATTTGGATGGGGTGACCTGTGAATGCCTCTCTGAAAAGTTTGTTTAAGCTGAGATGTGAAGTTCTCCACCTACAGAATGTGGGGATGGGGTGGGGAAGGGTGTTTTCTAAGCAGAGGGAACACAGACAAGTAGCCAGAGGTGGGAAGAATTTAGTGTCCCAGTGGGACTTGGTCTCTTGCTAGGTCCAGATGTTCCTGGTAAAAGGTTCTTATCTCTCATGGCAGAAAGAATTCAGAGACGAGACAGGGAAGTTAAGAAAGCAAAGTGAAAATTTAAGTGATAGTACACTCTTGAAGAGAGAGCAGGCAGTTTCAGGTGAATAGCTGCCCTGAGTTTCTTTGGCAAGCTGTGTATGTGGGGCATAGAAATGAAGGGGCAGAATGTTCACTGGAAAGGGAGGGGTTTGGGGGTTGTATTCCCTGGGTTTCATCTCACCGCCACCTTCCCCAGGGGAGGAGGGATTTTCGTCCTTATTTAGCTTTGATCGGAAGTGTCATGGCTTCGGTGCCTGATGGGTACTTATTATCTGCAAGTCTCATTTTATTGTAATGAAGCATAATGAGCAACAAGTTACACTGAGGCGCTGGAGATTCCCGCCTTTTCCTACCTTTCTTTGTCTGTCTCCAGGACACTTATTACCCTAACGTGTGGTTTACTGTCAGTCTGGAAGTTTCTGCTTTTCTTTGCCCATGGACCCCTGCTGTTTGCAAGCTGCATGGTTTCCTGCCGTTTGGCCCCTGTGCCCCTTTCTCTGTTCATATGTAGCTACCTGCCTGCTGTGACACAGACAGAGCTGAGAGGAGGGGTGGAGGTTCTGTCCAGCTCCCCCTTGACCCCGGGGCCCCCAAGGGCAAGGGACGCTTCCTGGAGCTTCGGTTTTCCATCTCTGCAGAGGGCAATATCACCCTCACTCTCCTCCCAGAGATACTGTGTGTGCAAATGACATAATGGATAGAAGTACTTTTTCAAAGCACCATGCAAATGCAAAGTAGAGATACCATTGTCTAGAGCTCACATCAATCTGATGTTTCATCATGGTAGTAGGGATCACATTGGAAAAATCCATTAGTGGAGTCTCCTGTGCTAGAAGATTCCAGTTTGGATTTTAGCCCAACCATGGACAATTGTAAGCTGTCCAGCTAGTACATATTAAATGGCCCCGTTTGCTGACTAAAGTTTGTTTACCTCGATGGCTCTTAGTTTCCACAATTGCTAATCTTTCCGCATAAAAATACCTGCGGCAGCCCTGCTCCCAGGGCCCTGCATTTATTTGCTTCATGTGTGTTGGTTTTTGTCATACTTCTGCTAAGAACAGTTTGCGTAATAAGATGGAATGCTTTACTTTACTCCATGGTAACACGTCTGTTCTTGGAATCAGGATTCACTCGTTCATTTGTTTGTTCAATAAATACTTGAGCACCCATTATGTGTCAGCACAGATTCTGAGTTACGATGCTTTCTTAATAAATCTTGTTTCTATTTCAAAATGTTCTCTTAGATTCACATGTATAAAACTCCACAAATCCATTTATCAAGGAAAATTTGGGGACCAATGGTTAGTTTTCAGTCTTGGCACTGTTGATGGATCTGTTGGATAATTTCCAGCAAGTCATTAGGAGTAAGTATCCTCTGTGTTCCATGACGTGCTCGCTGTTCAGCCACATCTATCCCCACACCAGGCAAGTTCTGCTTTGCAGCATTTTGTGAGGGCTTCTCTCCCTGGGGAGAGTGTCCAGTGGCCCGCAGGTGGGTGGTTCCTGTGAACCTTACTTCCCAGATGACAAATGAGTTTTGAGCCAAGAAGGACAGCTGGGACTGGAGGCCAGGTGAAGCTGGGAAAAGTCATTTGCTAGATTCCACCAAGAAGGACTGAAACCAGAGGACATTGTCAAGTGGCCACATCCCCAGGAGAAAGCCGGGGTGGAGGATGGGGAGGGGTCCCAGCTCAGCATTTGGCACTGGGGGCTCAAGCGGCGATGTTTAGAGCCAAATACATGGAGCCTGCTCTCTATCCTTGGGACGTTAGTTAATGAGGGGTGTTTATCTCATTTACTGCTATGTCCCAAGCCTTTTATGGCCACCCCGTGCATATCTGAATGTGCCAGCAGTCCGCGCCTGAGTACCTCCTGACATTTAGTGCATGCTGGTGACATTTTTCCCAGCAGTCACCAGATCCTGAATTGTTTTAATGAACCATTCCATTTTACCCACCAGGATGCCGCCTTACCTGAGTTGTAACCCAGACACAGCCCTCACTCATCGTTCCGGCTCGGTGGGGACCAGTCAGCACCGCCAGGCTCTTTGTTTTCCCAAATCCGTGGTTGGGGCATCTGCAGATTAGCTAATGGAGGGTGCTCCGTCTTGCCAAATGTTAATGGTGTAAAATGTGATCATTTTGCTGACAAACATAAACAGGTTTCATTCTGACTTGCAGTAGAAATAATCCCTCAGTTTTGCACCCTGGGAACAATAGATTTTGTTGATGTTGATTACTCCATTTCTAGCTCCTTCCAGTGATACAGTGATTCTTTCAATTGCAGCTTTGAGGTGATATGTATGTGATGTTTTCTCATTAGCACCCTCATGATAGATACAACGAATTCCGTGTCTGTATTGCACCATCTTATAACCGCAAATAAATCTGTTAGAGCAGTAGCTGCAAAGACATTTACTGGCCCACTCTTGCCTGCTCTGAGAAGTTTCTTTTCCCTCCTCCAAAGTCATGAAGAGCTCAGAGGTCTGTGAGATGATGCTCCACCCTCATGTGTTACTTTCCTGTTCAGTGCAACTCACCAGGGAAATAACTTTTCGTTTTAACCTTGGGTTAATATTAATAGTCTGGGAATTTTTCCAGAGAAGATCATTTTACACACCTCTCCACTTCTGCAAATGTATGCAAAATGTACCCTCCATGTAGCTCTCATTATGACATTTCTCCCCCAATTCTAGTGAAAGACCTGTTTAAAATTACATAGGGATTTGGCATTAGATTTCATACTTAAGGAGCCCACTGGTAGGACTCTTTTTGACGGCCTCTAAATTCACAGTGAGGAGTTCATTAATTTATATTGTGTCTCTACTACAGTCCTAGGCCCTGGGGAGACTGAGGGGAGCAAAGCCCTCCTCAGGGAACCTACAAGCTGGTGGGAGAGATGGAAAGGTCATGCTGATTGCAGCATGATCACGGAAACCTGGTGAGAGCTGGACGGGAACAGGGGCTCCAAGGACAGGTGACCAGGTACCTGAGGTCGCTGGGAATGTCAGGGCAGCTTCCCTGAGGGAATTCCGTATGGGCAGAGTTCTGAGGGCTGCATCGGCCTGACAGTGAGGGTGAGGAAGCTCCCAGGTAGAAGGTGAGCAGAGGTCCAGGGGATAGGGGAGAAGGGAGAGAGGAAGCCTCTGTATAGGAACAAGCAGAGGCAGGAGGCTGGGACCATGCAAACCCCATTGGTCCTGGTGAGAACTTGGATCTCCATCCTAGGAGCAGAGAGAGGCAGAGGAGGGAATGGGTGGTGGAGACACCGCTAGGTTTCTAGTTTGAAAACAATCACCCTGGTTTTGGCTGGAAAATGGATTGGGGATGTTCAAGATGGCATGTGGCTTTCTTAGGAGTCCAGGAAGGAAGTGGTGGTAGCTTGGACTGGGGTTTTCGAGGAAGAGGAAAAGGTGCACATGGATTGGGAAGGCATTTGGGAGGTAGGATGGGCAGGACTTGGTAGTGGATGGAAGAGGAAGTGTTAAGGATGGCTCTGCCGTGCTTGGCTGGTGCAGCAATTCATTGAAACAGGCGACACTGAAAGAGGACCTGGTTACAGAGAAGGACTGTGAGTTCGAGGTGCCTACATGATATTTCAATACATCCTTTGGTTTTCTTTATGAAGTTCTGACTCTGAAATTAGTGCAAGTAACATTACACATTCGTGTCTGCTCCTGGTACACAACAGTGGACCCTGCAGTCAGGATTCTGGCTCCCAGCGTTGGTAGGACAGGCAAGAATTCCCAGTGTAGACAGAGCTTCTACAGAGGGGTGAACCCTGGGCTCCGCATGCAGCAGGGCGGGCAGCATGGAGACGGTGGGTGGTGGTGGGCGCATCAGTGCAGAGCCAACATCTCCACTCCGCAGTTCCCAGAGAGAAGTCTCTCCCACACGGCAGCGGGGATGGGACAAGGAGAGGGGTGACACTCACGTGGCCCCTCTGGATCTGTCTCATCCCGTGTGGTGTGACACCTGGGCAGGTTCTACCCTGAGGAAGAGGCCAGCAGTTTGGGGAGGTAATTTTTTTTGGGGGGGGGCGGATTTATTAGGGAGCCAGCCTGAGGATCAAGCTACGTTCTCCAGGAGGTTTTATCAACCATCCAGCTGGTACTTTGATCGACTTCAGTCGGAGTCACAGCGTTCTGTCCCTCACACTCCAGTAACACTTGGCTGCATTTAGTTCTGGGCTTCCCTCAAATCCTTCCCTCTGCCTGGAATGCGCTGCCCCCAAGGCCCCACCTCCGCATCACGCCCTCCCGGCCCTCTGTGGCCTCCACCCCCAGGTGGTTTGCACGCCCACCTGCCCCCACTGCAGACCCCTCTCGCTGAGCCTCCGCGTCGGTTTCTGAAGCTTCACGTATGTATCTGTCACCACCACGCGTTCCGGGTTCCGGAGACCGTCCGTGTCACCTCGCCCTGTGCCGGCTCTCACTGTTGGCCCAGTAACTGACGGTGGCCATTGCTGTAGGCACAGAGACGGGAGGACAGATTTCAGTCGAGCTGCTCAGCTGCCCCGGGTGCCTAGAGGAAGCGTCCGTGAGTCCTTACGCAGTGCTGCCAGCTCCCGTGGCAATGCCCAGGGGAGAAGACGACAGGACGGAAGGACGGATGTGGGTGCTGACCAGGGCGGAAACTGGATGTGAGCTCTGCCCAGCGCAGCGTCTCCTTGTGATTCTGGGTGGCTTGGCTGAACAAAAAGCAGAAAGTAGAAAGCGCGGCAAGACTTGCTACTGGCGGTAGGAGTCTCGGAAATATTTACTGGGAACGTTACTACGTTGTAAACACTAAGCATCCTACAGGCATTATCTCATTTAATCCCCACAACAACCTGTGAGATGTAAAAGCCCGTTGTACGAATGAGGCACAGAGAAGTTAAGTACCTTGCCCCGGGTTACACAGCTCAAGAGTAGGAGATCTGGACTCCAGCCCAGACTGCCCGGTGCCAGAGCCTGCACTCTGGTGTGACCTTCACAGGAAGGGCAGTGGCTGAGACATGCTTTAAAATGGGAAAAGCCTTGTCTCCAAGACGGGAAGCCCCTGTGTTATTAAAATCAGATTATAACTGCACAAGCTTTTCATTATAAAGGTTGACATGGTTTCCAAACAATGCAAGGCAGGCAGAGCCCAGATTTCCTTTCCTGGAGAGAGACCCAGGGGTGTAAGAGGTGAAAGAAGAGGTTAGCTGTTTGGGGAGCCCAGACTGGGGACTGGGTCTGGACCTGCAGGACGAGCAAGCTTTCCCGGGATGACACAAGAGAAAAGTCTGAGGGCGTCCAGGTTGAGAAGAAACGTGATGTCTGGTACGAAGCACGTGCTGGAACTGAAGGGAGGAGGCTGCACAAGAAAGGTGTACGTGTTTCTAGTGTGGGCTCGTGAATGAGGCACCCACCAAGGGGGTGGCGAGTGTCATAACGGGAAGGCCCTGAGGGTCAGGCAAGCATGGCACCAGAGAGCATCGCCTGTCTTAATCCCTCACCTGCCCCCTTCATACTCCGCTGTGTGCCAGCCAGGCAGGTTGCGCGTGGCACCCTGTATCCCCGCCCAGGGACAAGGCGGGGAAAGCGAGGTCCTGCCCAGGGGAGCGTGCAGTCCAGATGCTGGGTGATTGTCAACTCATGGCACTGACCTTTGGGTGTTAGCTCATCAGTTCCCACAGAGAGGTAGATACTATAAAGCCCCTTCATGTTACAGATGAGGAAGCAGAAGCTCACAGAGGCTGAGTTATCTGTCCACGTTCACAGAGCTGACAGTGGTGCAGCAAGTGGTGGATGTAGGGCCCAAACCTGCACGTCTGGCTCAGAGCCATGTTTTGAACTGCAGTGCTGAGCTGCCTCCCTGCCCAGGACACAGCAGACCACCACGTTCAAATCCACCCTCCCATGAAGGCTGCTCGGGACCAGGGCCAATAAAAGGCAAGGCAGAGACTGAAATCGTCTCGTGGAACAATCAGGCTAATGTGACTAAACGCCAAGGTGATGAAAAGGCAGCGAATTTAGCCCAACAATGGAGAGGAACCATCATGAAATTCAGAGGTTTTCTTGGGAATCAGATGTTTTTCATGCTACAATATCATTTGGGAAAAAAAAAAAAAAAAGAACATAGAAAACGTTCTTAAATTTCCAATTTCCTATTTAGAAACATTATGTAAAGAGCACCAGCAGAGCGAAATGAAAATGAACTTGAGAACAGATAGGATGCTAGGCAGAGAAATTTCTTGGCAGGGGAAGGAGAGAAAAGGAGCCGATACACACGCACATTGTGGTGCATTCGACCTGAGTGAACAGTGTTGGGAGAGCACTTAGTTCCAGGGCAGAGGTGGACATGGAGGAAAATGTACCGAGAAATGAGGGAATGCTCCAGTCCCGAAGGTGAACAGGGACCTATCAGGGAAAAGGTCTTGGTTGAGGAAGACAGGGCCTTCGGGTGGGAGAAGAGAGGAAGTAACACAACGCAGCTGTGGGGCGGCTGGTGAGTTAGAAGTTCCTTGGAAGAAAACCAGACGGATCTGAGATTGTCTGAAAGTACGATGCAGGTGAAGGGTTACGTTTTCACTGATGCACGATAAATTAGCTGAGAGGCTTCGAGAGTCAGGACAAGTGAAGGGTGAGAAAGGACAGTGGTGGAAACGAAGGCGTGACCATATAGTGCAAAGCGTGTTGCCGTGAAAGGAAGCAAAACAAGGAAGAAAACACAAAAGCCGCCACCACCCCAACAAAACCAAACCCAGCAACAAAATAAAATGAACACTTTTTAAAAAGGGTGCATGTCCACCTATTTTTAAAAGGTATGGGGACTTCCCTGGTGGCACAGTGGATAAGATTTCGTGCTCCCAATGCCAGGGGCCCAGGTTCAATCCCTGGTCAGGGAACTAGATCCCACATGCCTGCCACACCTAAGAGTTCGCATGCCGCAACTAAGGAGCCTGACTACCTCAACAAAGACCCTGTGCAACCAAATAAATAAAATAGTTTTTAAAAAGGTATGGGGACTTCCGGGGTGGTGCAGTGGTTAAGAATCTGCCTGCCAATGCAGGGGACATGGGTTCGAGCCCTGGTCCAGGAAGATCCCACATGCCGCGGAGCAACTAAGCCCGCAAGCCATAACTATTGAAGCCCACACACCTAGAGCCCGTGCTCAGCAACAAGAGAAGCCACCACAGTGAGAAGCCTGCGCACCGCAACGAAGAGTAGCCCCTGCTCGCCGCAACTAGAGAAAGCCTGCGCGCAGCAACGAAGACCCAAAGCAGCCAAAAATAATTAAATTTATTAAAAATAAAATAAAATAAATAAAAGATTTTTTGTTTTTTTTGCGGAACGTGTGCCTCTCACTGTTGTGGCCTCTCCCGTTGCAGAGCACAGGCTCCGGACGCGCAGGCTCAGCGGCCATGGCTCACAGGCCCAGCCGCTCCGCGGCATGTGGGATCCTCCCGGACCGGGGCACGAACCCGCGTCCCCTGCATCGGCAGGCGGACTCTCAACCACTGCGCCACCAGGGAAACCCAAGTTTTGTTTTTTTTTTAAAAGGTATGGAATAGGATACAGATAGTACTATGGAATGGGATATATATAGGTATGTATAAAACTTGAACACATGGTTATACTTTAAAATAAGAGCTACCACAGCTGAGAGAAAGCATTTCACGACTTGGTGCGGGGGGATGAAGTTACATGACCAAGGTCCCACCCCAGTAATTTCTCTTGTTAGCCAGTTTCCACTGGGCCTTTCAAGTTGGGTAACTTTGAAATGTAGTATTTAAAAGACCGATAGTTAAAATAAAGTAGCTAGATCAGGAAAAAAAGCATGGGAAAAGTTTTTAATTGTGGTAAAATATACATAACAAAATTTACCTTTTACCCATTTTAAAATAAGTGGAATTAAGTGCGTTCACGTTGCTGTGCAAGCATCACCATCATCCGTCTCCAGCACTTTCCGTTCTCCCAGACTGAAACTCTGTACCCGTTAAGTCAGTCTCCACTTCTGCCAGTCCCTGGAAGCCTCTATTCTACTTTCTGTCTCTATGAATTTGACTATTCCAGGTACTTCCTATAAGTGGAATCACAATATTTGTCCTTTTGTGTCTGACTACTTTCACTTTGAATAATGTCCTCCAGTTTCACCCTGTTGTAGAGTGTGTCAGAACTTCATTCCTTCTTAAGGCTGAATGATATTCCATCATATGGAGAGAACGCATTTTGTTTATCCACTTCCATCTTTTGGCTAGTGTGAACAATGCTCTTATGATCATTGGTTTACAAATATCTGTTCAAGTCCTTATTTTCAATTCTTTTGGATACATACCGAGAATTGGAATTGCTGGATCATATGGTAATTTTATGTTTAATTTCTTTAAAGAACCACCATACTCTTTTCCACAGCAGCTTTATCATTTTATATTCCCACCAGCAATGCACGAGGGTTCTAATTTCTCAACATCCTTGCCAATATTAGTTGTTTTGTGGGCTTAAAAATATTTCTTATAATAGTCATCCTAATAGTTGTGAAGTAGAAACTTATCTTAGAAAAGCATGGAATTTAAATCTTTTAAAATCATTAGAGAGATTTTGTATTCAGATTGTACCAAATTCAATTACAGTCTGACAACCTGGATATCCATCTTACCATAAAATCTGGAAGCAATAACTAGCCTTGGGCGGAATTTTGCATTTTTCAAACGCATGGTTTTTGTGCCTGGAAAATATAATAAGGTATAAGATTGGAGCGATGGGTGGAATTATTGTTATTGTGTTGTTATGGTCCTCATTTTAAGGAAGAGGAAACTGCGGCAGTAAGAGTACACAATGATTTTCCATCGTTACATAGCTAGTGAGTGTTAGAGGCAGGATTGGCTCTCAGGGCTGTTCTGCTAGATGTCATATTCCTTCCCCGATACCACAATGTAGGTAAATCCCACATCTAGACAAATTCTAGAAATATGGTTTGTACATATGGTAATATGTAAATATTTATAAATGACTTACATGTGCATATGAGTAAACACACACACCTGTCTATTCTGAGTGCAGGGTAGGCTTTTAGATACAAGGTAATCAACCCCTCTGTCCTCAGATTGGTCAACATTCCATTAGATAGTTAAACGTAAACCAATTCTGAAACAAACTTGAATAGAAAATCTGCGATGGTAAGGGTGAGAGAGGCTATATGTAAAGCATGTTTAGCTTTATCAAAGGCAGCTATAAGATCATGTAAATTAAAGCATGTACGGACACCAAATATTACTACTCATTAAGTCACCAAATCACAGACCACCACCAGGCCACGTAGCATAAAGCAAGAACAGGTAAATGGAACATTGATGAAGCACAAAATCAAAGTTTGATTGACAAGTCATTAGCTACTTTTAATGCAGTGCTTCCACATCTTTCATTCCCTCCCTACCCCTGCCACCCCCTCTTTTCCCTTCCCCTGAAAGAATAGGTGTATACTAATAGAAAGACAACAAATTGGGAAGTTGGTGACAAGACTAAAGGAAAAGTAGGAGATAAAAAGGAAAAAAGGGCTGTTACTGTCATTTTGCAGGCATTATCTCAAGTACTGTAATTTGCAGGTCCTCAATGACTTCTTAGTTCTTTCTTCTTGGTTCTTAGTTCACACCAGGTCTCATACATGAGGGTCCCTGCTTATTTCAGCAGTGCTGGCTGAAAATTGAGGGTTAATTTAGCTGCAGATCAACAGCATCAGTGGCGCTGGATCCTGCAAACTCAGGAAGAATTTTCTTTAGTTCACTGTACCTGATTTATAAAGGCTCTACTTTGCTTCCAGGAGTATAATAAATATTAATTAACTTGCAGCAATCTTACTTAACAGTTTTATAGTAGCTTCATAAAGCATAATTAAGATAACAGACCAAAGACTATATCAATACTAGCTATTATTATCTTGCTTCATTAATTTTCAAAAATACAGTGTCTAAGCAATATCTTAATCACCTACATAAGTAGAGTTTAGTCATAGTACTTGCCAAGGGACACTTTCCAAGGTACAAGGGAAGTTAGCACGTTTCTGGATTGGGAAGCAAGAGTGGAGGAGGAAAATTAGTGAGTATGTGCTCATCAGCAGCACCTCTCATAGATATTATGATTTCCAATAATCAGATGAAGAGACTGAGGCTCAGAGAGGCCACTTGCCCCAAGGCTGTGCAATGAATAAGTAGCAAAACCCATTCCTCACTTCCTGGAACACAAAATCCTGGGCTCCTGGAAAACAGTGATTTTTCCCAGAGTGCACCCTCAACCAGAGGCCCAGGGTGGCTTTCTCTGGGGAGAAATATGGGGAAATATGAAAAGCATGAACACAAGGAGTATTTAGCTCAGTGTGCAAGGATGGAGTGTGATTGAATGATCATACCTCAGGGGTGTGAACGGTTATTTTACAGAAGATGGTTATAAGCTTTGCTTCATTGGCTTTCAGAGGAGAAAAGGAAGGGAATGAGAGAAAATGGAGTCGTTAAGGATTTGGAGTAGATAAGGAGGAATTGGCAGTGAAATCGGTACCAGGGAAGTTCAAATGCCCCTAGGTAAACTGTGAAAATAAAATAGTTTTATTGGGTTGGTCCTGCCTGAAGGTATGCTAGACAAGAGGAAAAAGTTGCAGGTGTACAACTCATTTTGAGCCAAAGTCTCTGAGATTTGAAGCTATTGGAGGAGAGAGGGAAAAGATAGACACACTTACTGCACAGGGGTGTGGGAGATCCATGGGAACAGTCCTCTGATATCCCATGTAATGATGGGATTCATAAACTCTGCCTAGTGTCTCTTAATCTTAAGCAAGAATCAGCTTATTGCTTCCTCAGTGATAGACTGTGTATGTACAACAAGGGAGGAGAACATGTAATTTTTTGGAAATTTCCTATTTGAAGTCCTTGTCTGTCCAGAAATTATTCTTACTTTTGGGGGGACACATTTGGGGAGTATAGTTTACATACAATAAAATTCACCCCTGTTAAGTACACAGTGAATGAGTTTGGGCAAATGTACATAGTCACATAACCTCCACCACAATCACGACATAGAACATATTCATCACTCTAAAAGTTCCCTGCTGCAGTCAGTCCGCCCCCGCCAACCCTGACCCCTGGCAACCTATTTGGTGTCACTATAGTTTCACCTTCTCTAGAATTTTATATAAATAGAATTGTCAGCCTATATTCTTCTATGTCTGGCTTCTTTCGTTTTTTTTTGAGATAAATCTGTATTGTTATATCAATAGCTTGCTCCTTTTCATTGCTGAGTTATACTCCATTGACTGGATAAACAACAATGTTTTTATCCATTAACCGTATGAAGACATCTGGGTTGTTTCTAGTTTTGGGCTATAATGAATAATGCTGCTACAGACATTCATGTACAAGTCTTTGTGTAGACATCTACAAGTGGTATTGATGGTCATTTGGCAAGTACGTTTACCTTCAGTAAAACTGCCAAACTGTTTTTCAAAGTGGCTGCACCATTTTTTATTTTCATCAGCCATGTATTAAAGTTCCACTTGTTCCACATCTTCACTAATACTTGATATCATTAGTTGTTTAACCATTCAGATGGTTGATTAGTGGTCTCTCATTGTGGTTTTAATTTGTTTCTGTGAGCATCTTTTCATTTGTTTATTGGCCATTTGTCAATCTTCTTTTATGAAATTTCTGTTCAGATCTTTTGCTCCTTTTTTTTTTTTAAATTGGGTTGTTCGTTTTTGTTATTATTATTTGTGTTGTAAGAGTTCTCTACATATTCTTAACACCAGCCGCTTGTTATATTTGCTTTACAAATATTTTCTCCTGGGCGGTGGCTTACCTTTTCATTTTCTCCACTTCGATGAAGAACAAAAGGGTTTTTTTGTTTTTAGTTTTTTTATTTGTTTGTTTTTGTTTAGCTTTTTAAGAAATCTTTTTAAACCAACAGTCACAAATGTTTCTCTGATGCTGACTTACAGAAGTTTTATAGTTTTAAGGTCATACAGTTATGTCTATGATCTATTTTACATTAATCTTTTAATATGGTGAGAGAGAAGGATTGAGTTTCACTTTTTCTATACGGCTATCCAACTGTTCTTTTGAAAAAACCCAAAGTTCACATTGAATTACCTTGTGCAAAACAATTAACTGTATAAATAAGAGTCTTGGCCTATATGTCTATCCTTATGCCAATACCATACTGTCTTCATTTCTGTGACTTTATATTAAATCTTGAGATCAGGTAGTGTGAGTCCTCCAACCTTGTTCTTTTTAAATAATTATTTTGGCTGTTCTAGGTCCTTTGAATTTTCATATAAATTTTAGTTTAGCTTGTCAGTTTCTACAGAAAGAACTGCAAAGAATTTGATCAGAATTCTGTTGAATCTGTAGATCAATTTGGGGAACACTGACATCTTCACAATATTGAATCTTCCAATCCATGCACATGTTATACCTCACCTTTTCTTAATGTTTTTAAATTTATCCCACCAGTATTTTGAAGTGTATAGCTCTTGTACATATTTTAGTAAATTTATGCCTAAATACTTCATATTTTTATACTGCTGTAAATGATACTTAAAATTTTATTTTTCGATTGTTCATTGCTAGTACATAAAAATATCATTGAATCTTATACTGACCTTATATTTTGGGATCCTACTAACATCACTGATTAGTTCTAGTACCTTTTTGGAGATCCCTTGGGAATAATTTTTTTATGTACACAATCATGTGTCCTGAGAATAAAAAATAGTTTTACTTCTTCCTTTTCGATCTGTGTGCGTGCGTGTGTGTGTGTGTGTGTGTGCACCCTATGGCGCTTGCTAGGATTTCCAGTATAAGGCTAAATAGATGTGGTGAGAGCGGACGTCCTTTGACCATCCCCGATTTCAGAGAGGAAAGTGTTCACTATTTCATCATTAAGTATGATATTTGCTGTAGGTTTTTTTGTAAATTCTCTTTATCAGTTTGAGGAAGTTTTATCTTATTGCTGGTTTGCAAAGAGTTTTCAGAAACAGGTGTTGTATTTTACCACGTGATTTTCTGCCTCTATTTAGATAATTGTATGGTCTTCTCCTTATTCTTTTAATATAATGGTTTACAGTGGTTAATTTTCTAATGATAAACCAACCTTGCATTCCTAGTATTTGTTTTGTTGTTGTTGCTTTAGTGGATTCGATTTCCTAATATTTTTTCTTCTGATGTCTTTCTCTGGGTTGGTATCAGGGTAATTCTGGCTTCATAAGGTAAGTTGGATGTGTTCTCTCTGTATTTTCTGAAAGATTTTTTATAAGATTGGTATTATTTCTGCCTTCAGTATTTGATAGAATTCACCAGTAAAGTCATGAGTGGCTAGAATCTTCTCTGCAGGACTGATTTTAATAGAGAATTCACTTTTTCATCTTTTTAGTTTCTTCTTGAGTTCATTTGGTAATCCATGTCTTTCAAGGGATTTGTACATTTCATCTGTTATCACACTCATTGGCATAAAGTTCTTCCTAATATCAATAGTTCCTTCTTTTTTTAAATACCCGTGGAATCCCTTCTCTCATTCATCATAATGGTACATTTTGCGTTTGTTCTGTCTTTTTTTTTGAATTTTATTTTATTTATTTTTTTATGCAGCAGGTTCTTATTAGTTATCCATTTTATACATATTAGTGTATATATGTCAATCCCAATCTCCCAATTCATCACACCTCCCCCGCCACCACTTTCCCCCCTTGGTGTCCATACGTTTGTCCTCTACATCTGTGTCTCTATTTCTGCCCTGCAACTGGTTCATCTGTACCATTTTTCTAGGTTCCACATACATGCGTTAATATACGATATTTGTTTTTCTCTTTCTGACTTACTTCACTCTGTATGACAGTCTCTAGATCCATCCATGTCTCTACAAATGACCCAATTTCGTTCCTTTTTACAACTGAGTAATATTCCATTGTATATATGTACCACATCTTCTTCATCCATTAGTCTGTCGATGGGCATTTAGGTTGCTTCCATGACCTGGCTATTTGTAAACAGTGCTGCAGTGAGTATTGGGGTGCGTGTGTCTTTTTGAATTATGGTTTTCTCTGGGTACATGCCCAGTAGTGGGATTGCTGGGTCATATGGTAATTCTATTTTTAGTTTTTTAAGGAACCTCCATACTGTTCTCCATAGTGTATCAATTTACATTCCCACCAACAGTGCAAGACGGTTCCTTTTTCTCCACACTCTCCCCAGCATTTGTTGTTTGTAGATTTTCTAATGATGCCCATTCTAACTGGTGTGAGGTGATACCTCATTGTAGTTTTGATTTTCATTTCTCTAATAATTAGTGATGTTGAGCAGCTTTTCATTTGCTTCTTGGCCATCTCTATGTCTTTGTTGGAGAAATGTCTATATAGGTCTTCTGCCCATTTTGGATTGGGTTGTTTGTTTTTTTAATATTGAGCTACATGAGCTGTTTATAAATTTTGGAGATTAATCCTTTGTCAGTCACTTCATTTGCAAATATTTTCTCCCATTCTGAGGGTTGTGTTTTCGTCTTGTTTATGGTTTCCTTTGCTGTACAAAAGCTTTGAAGTTTCATTGGGTCCCATTTGTTTATTTTTGCTGTTATTAGCATTACTCTAGGAAGTGGATCAAAAAAGGTCTTGCTGTGATTTATGTCAAAGAGTGTTCTTCCTATGTTTTCCTCTATGAGTTTTATAGTGTCCAGTCTTACATTTAGGTCTTGAATCCATTTTGAGTTTATTTTTGTGTGTGGTGTTAGGGAGTGTGCTAATTTCATTCTTTTACATGTAGCTGTCCAGTTTTCCCAGCACTACTTATTGAAAAGGCTGTCTTTTCTCCATTGTATATCCTTGCCTCCTTTGTCATAGATTAGTTGACCATAGGTGTGTGGGTTTATCTCTGGGCTTTCTATCTTATTCCATTGATCTATGTTTCTGTTTTTGTGCCAGTACCATATTGTCTTGATTACTGTAGCCTTGTAGTATAGTCTGAAGCCAGGGAGTCTGATTTCTCCAGCTCCTTTTTTTTCCCTCAGGACTGCTTTGGCTATTCAGGGTCTTTTGTGTCTCCATACAAATTTTAAGATTTTTTCTTCTAGTTCTGTAAAAACTGCCACTGGTAATTTGATAGGGATTGCATTGAATCTGTAGATTGCTTTGGGTAGTAGAGTCATTTTCACAATCTTGATTCTTCCAATCCAAGAACATGGTATATCTCTCCACCTGTTTGTATCATCTTTGATTTCTTTCATTAGTGTCTTATAGTTTTCTGAGTACGGGTTTTTTACCTCCTTAGGTAGCTTTATTCATAGGTATTTTATTCTTTTTGTTGCAACGGTGAATGGGATTGTTTCCTTAATTTCTCTTTCTCATCTTTCATTGTTAGTGTACAGGAATGCAAGAGATTTCTGTGCATTAATTCTGTATCCTGCAACTTTAACAAATTCATTGATTAACTCTAGTAGTTTTCTGGTGGCATCTTTAGAATTCGCTAGGTATAGTATCATGTCATCTGCAAACAGTGACAGTTTTACTTCTGCTTTTCCGAGTTGGATTCTTTTATTTATTTTTCTTTTCTGATTGCCATGGCTAGGACTTCCAAAACTATGTTGAATAATAGTGGCAAGAGTGGACATCCTTGTCTTGTTCCTGATCTTAGAGGAAATGCTTTCAGTTTTTCACCATTGAGAATGATGTTTGCTGTGGGTTTGTTGTATATGGCCTTTATTATGTTGAGGTAGGTTCCATCTATGCCCACTTTGTGGAGAGTTTTTATCATAAATGGGTGTTGAATTTTGTAAAAAGCTTTTTCTGCATCTTTTGAGATGATCATATGGTTTTTATCATTCAATTTGTTAATATGGTGTATCACATTGATTGATTTGTGTATATTGAAGAATCCTTACATTCCTGGGATAAATCCCACTTGATCATGGTGTATGATCCTTTCAATGTGTTGCTGGATTCTGTTTGCTAGTATTTTGTTGAGGACTTTTGCATCTATATTCATCAGTGATATTGGTCTGTAATTTTCCTTTTTTTGTGATATCTTTTTCTGGTTTTGATATCAGGGTGATGGTGGCCTCATAGAATGAGTTTGAGAGGTTTCCTTCCTGTGCAATTTTTGGAACTGTTTCAGAAGGATAGATGTTACCTCTTCTCTATATGTTTGAAACAATTCATCTGTGAAGCCATCTGGTCCTGGACTTTTGTTTCTTGGAGTTTTTAAATCAGTTTCAATTTCATTACTTGTGATTGGTCTGTTCATATTTTCTGTTTCTTTCTGGTTCAGTCTTGGGAGATTTACCTTTCTAAGAATTTGTCCATTTCTTCCAGGGTGTCCATTTTATTGTCATACAGATGCTTGTAGTCTCTTGTGATCCTTGGTATTTCTATAGGGTCAGTAGTAACTTCTCCTTCTTTGTTTCTAATTTTACTGATTTGAGTCCTCTCCGTTTTTTTTCTTGAAGTGTAATTTGCTGTTTTTGGTTGGAATGTCCTATAAATATCAAATATATCTGGTCTGTTGTGTCATTTAAAGGTTATGTTTCCTTATTAATTTTCTGTTTGGATGACCTGTCCATTGGTGTAAGTGAGGTGTTAAAGTCCCCCATTATTATTGTGTTACTGTCGATTTCCTCTTTTATAGCTGTTAGCAGTTGCCTTATGTATTGAGGTGCTCCTATATTGGGTGCATATATATTTATAATTGTTATATCTTCTTCTTGGATTGATCCCTTGATCATTATGTAATGTCCTTGTCTCTTGTAACATTCTTTATTTCAAAGTCTATTTTATCTGATATGAGTATGGCTACTCCAGCTTTCTTTTGGTTTCCATTTGCATGGAGTATCTTTTTCCATCCCCTCACTTTCAGTCTGTATGTGTCCCTAGGTCTGAAGTGGGTCTCTTGTAGACAGCATATATATGGGTCTTGTTTTTGTATCCATTCAGCGAGCCTGTGTCTTTTGGTTGGAGCATTTAACCCATTAACGTTTAAGGTAATTATTGATATGTATGTTCCTGTTACCATTTTCTTAATTTTATGGGTTTGTTTTTGTAGGTCCCTTTCTTCTCTTGGGTTTCCCACTTAGAGAAGTTCCTTTAGCATTTGTTGTAGAGCTGGTTTGGTGGTGCTTAATTCTCTTAGCGTTTGCTTGCTTGTAAAGCTTTTGATTTCTCCATCGAATCTGAATGAGATCCTTGCTGGGTAGAGTAATCTTGGTTGTAGTTTTTTCCCTTTCATCACTTTAAATATCATGCCACTCTCTTCTGGCTTGTAGAGTTTCTGCTGAGAAATCAGCTGTTAACGTTATGGGAGTTCCCTTGTATGTTATTTGTTGTTTTTCCCTTGTTGCTTTCAATAATTTTTCTTTGTCTTTAATTTTTGTCAGTTTGATTACTGTGTGTCACAGTGTGTTTCTCCTTGGGTTTATCCTGTCTGGGACTCACTGTGCTTCCCGGACCTGGGTGGCTATTTCCTTTCTCATGTTAGGGAAGTTTTCGACTCTAATCACTTCAAATATTTTCTCGGGTCCTTTCTCTCTCTCTTCTCCTTCTGGGACCCCTATAATGCAAATGTTGTCATGTTTAATGTTGTCCCGGAGGTCTCTTATGCTGTCTTTATTTCTTTTCATTCTTTTTTCTTTATTCTGTTCCAGGGCAGTGAATTCCCCCATTCTGTCTTCCAGGTCACGTATCTGTTCTTCTGCCTCAGTTATTCTGCTATTGATTCCTTCAGGTGTATTTTTCATTTCAGTTATTGTATTGTTCATTTCTGTTTGTTTGTTCTTTAATCTTTCTAGGTGTTCTTTAATTCTTCTTGGTCTTTGTTAAACATTTCTGCATTTTCTCAATCTTTGCCTCCATTCTTTTTCCAAGGTCCTGGATCATCTTCACTGTCATTATTCTGAATTCTTTTTCTGGAAGATTGCCTATCTCTACTTCATTTAGTTGTTTTTCTGGGGTTTTATCTTGTTCCTTCATCTGGTACGTAGCCCTCTGCCTTTTCATCTTGTCTTTCTTTCTGTGAATGTGGTTTTAGTTCCACAGGCTGCAGGATTGTAGTTCTTCTTGCTTCTGCTATCTGCCCTCTGGCGGATGAGGCTATCTAAGAGGCTTGTGCAAGTTTTCTGATGGGAGGGACTGGTGGTTGGTAGAGCTGGCTGTTGCTCTGGTGGGTGGAGCTCAGTAAAACTTTAATCTGCTTGTCTGCTGATGGATGGGGCTGGGTTCCCTCCCTGCTGGTTGTTTGGCCTGAGGTGACCCAACACTGGAGCCTACCTGGTCTTTGGTGGGGCTAATGGCGGACCCTGGGAGGGCTCACGCCAAGGAGCACTTCCCAGAACTTCAGCTGCCAGTATCCTTGTCCTCATGGTGAGCCACAGCCACCCCCCGCCTCTGCAGGAGGCCCTCCAACACTAGCAGGTAGGTCTGGTTCAGTCTTCTATGGGGTCACTGCTCCTTCCCCTGGGTCCCGATGAGCACACTACTTTGTGTGTGCCCTCCAAGAGTGGAGTCTCTGTTTCCCCCAGTCCTGTCAAAGTCCTGCAATCAAATCCCGCTAGCCTTCAAAGTCTGATTCTCTAGGAATTCCTCCTCCCATTGCCGGACCCCCAGGTTGGGAAGCCTGACGTGGGGCTCAGAACCTTCAGTCCAGTGGGTGGACTTCTGTGGTATAAGTGTTCTCCAATTTGTGAGTCACCCACCCAGCAGTTATGGGATTTGATTTTATTGTGATTGCGCCCCTCCTACCATCTCATTGTGGCTTCTCCTTTGTCTTTGGATGTGGGGTGTCTTTTTTTGGTGAGTTCCAGTGTCTTCCTGTCTATGTTTGTTCAGCAGTTAGTTGTGATTCCAGTGCTCTCGCAAGAGGGATTGAGCACACGTCCTTCTGCTCTGCCATCTTGAACCAATTTCCCTTCTTTCTTTCTTTCTTGATCAGTCTAGGTAGATGTTTATTAAATTTATTGATATTTTTCCAAAAATAAGCTTTTGGTTTTAATTATTTTGTCTTATGTTTTTTGTTTTCTGTTTCATTGATTTCCACTCCTCATTATTTCCTGCTTTCTACTTACTTTGGGTTTAATTTGCTTACCTAATTCTAGCTTTTTAAAATGGAAGCTTAGGTTACTGGTTTGAGAACATTTTGTTTCTCTAACATAAGCATTTAAAGATATTCATTTTACTTTATGCACTGCTTTTACTGTATCTCACTAATTTTGATAAATTGTGTTTTCATTTTCATTCAGCTCAAAATATTGTCTAATTTCTCTTGAAAGTTTTTCCATGATCCATTGATTATTTAGAAGTGGTTAACTTCCAAATATTAGGGGATATTCCAAAGATCATTCTGTTATTGATTGCTAGTTTAATTCTCTTGTGATTATTGTTTTAACATTTTCAAATTTATTGAGACTTGTTTTACAGTTTATCTTAGTAAATGTTCCACATGTCCTTGAAAAAAAAAAGTGCATTCTGCTCTTATTGAATGGAATAAATGTCAACAGGTCCAGTTGGTTGATAGTGTTCATCAAATCTTGTCCATCTTTACTGCTTTTTTTAAATCAATATTAAAATGGGAGTATTGAAATCTCCAACTATAATTGTGGATTAGTCTATTTCTGTTTTTAGTTCTGTCCATTTTGCTTCATGTATTTTGTAACTCTGTTACTATATGGACCCACATTTAGTGTAACCGTTGTATCTTCCTTGCTGCTGTACCAACCTTGTTGCCATTATGAATTATCCATCTTGGTCTCTAATAATTCTCTTTGACTTAAAATTTATTTCTTCTAACATTAATATAGTCACCGCAGCTTTCTTATTTTTTTCTGTTTGAATGCTATATCACTCAGGGTGTGATTTTAAAGCAACAACAATAAGAACCAATAAGAATGACAGAGAATATGCAATTTTTCTAAGGGATTTGACTTTAAGTAATTATAGGGGATCATCAGACACTTTATGTCCATTTGCTGCCTCTGCATCTCAGCATGGGCTTGGACCAGAGAAGCTGCAGGGACCTGGCCGGAATGATGGAGCTGCAGACCTAGCTACACCCACCCCATCAACAAGGTGAGCTGGTAAATCAGCCACAGTGTGTACGAGCTACAACAGCACCTAGTGCCCTTGCATCCACCTTACGAGTGTTAAAAGAACATGCTTGCCATAGCTCAGAAACTAGCCAAGGATTTAGACAAAGTTTGTGCTCAGACTTTAGGACTCTCCATGGCCACTACACTTCCAGTTTCCCTGCCAAGTTCAAGTTCTGCCCTCTGATGAATACTGAACTTTCCTCAGGAGACTCGCATCAAACTCATTTCTACCCCTGAGCAGCCAAATGACTTGTTGACATCCTGACATTCAGATTCCCCATTTGTAAAGTCAGGCATTGAGGGTGGGATGAGGTGACCCCCCCAGAGCCCTTCCAGTTCTAAGCAAACACTAAGGAAACTCTGAATAAACATGTATGCCCTCAAGATCAAGAAAGATCTCATTTCATCACCTGATGTATTAAAGACCACCTGACCCTACACGGTCTTATTTCTAACTTGCAGTCAC
This sequence comes from Tursiops truncatus, assembly GCF_011762595.2. NCBI lineage: Eukaryota > Metazoa > Chordata > Mammalia > Artiodactyla > Delphinidae > Tursiops > Tursiops truncatus. The sequence continues at coordinate 6,696,303 of NC_047049.1, forward strand.
TTCATTTTCAGACCACTCACAGTCAAAATGCAGATTGTTTCAATTACCCACATGTATTAGAAAGACCACTGAGGCGAAAGGAAGAGATTAGCCTGAAAGACCTTTTAGGTTCGAGTGCATAATCCAAATTCCTATGGTATTTTACTACCCCAACTGTAGTGCTAGGTAGCTTTGGTCAGTTAATCTGCTGTTTTGGGTCTCTGTGATTCAATAACACCCACATATCTTCTGAAAGAAATTCAGTCTTGAAACTCTATAGGGTACTGTTTTTCTCATGGCCACTGGGTAGCTGACTTTATAAATGAACTGAGTAGTATGTTCTCAACATAAACAGTACAAATTCCAGGAATCGTGTTAAGACAAACATCGCTGAGGTACACTGAGCTTTTGTTACTTTTTATATGGAGCAAGGACTTCTTTATCCCACCAGACTTCATTGTTGGATTCAGTAGAATAGAACAAAAATATCCTTCTATGGTTCTGCTGAATCTAATTGTTTATAAACAAGTTTACTTGGAAGCAAAGGATTCTGAGCACTTCATGCTTGTTTGGTAATTTATTTGTAGTATTTGTGTATGTCAGGGACTCATAACTCAGAAATTCCCAAACAGTTCAGAAGGCCGTCCACCCGCTCTTCTCAAATGCATTGAAATGACTTGTTTTTGGTAGTGCGCTGAAGGCAGAATTATGCTTAAGTTTCGTGGGCTGAGAATGGGTGAACGGGAGTGGGAGGGAGGACTGGGGTGCGTGGGGCTTGCCTCCTCTTTAGCAAGCTCTCTGAGGAAGAGAGTTTCTCATTCCAAGCTTTTGTAAACTTCGTTGATAAATGTCAGACTACCGCAGTAATCTCCAATAGGTAGCACATGAGCTTTAAAAAAAGCCCGGGGCGGGTTGCGGGGGGAGGGAAGGTGGGGCAGGGAGGTTTTATTTTCAAATGCAAACCAATTTTTTGCAAGTGACAGTGCATTTTGACACATTTTCTGACTTAGCCAATAGTTTAGGCCCATAGCTCTTTACCGGGGTTATAGTTCCTTCATAATAATTTATTAGTCCTAGTCATGAACATGTTATTTTACATCACAAAAGTTTGTAGTATTACAAGAGCGGAACAGTACCACCAGATACTGTTAAAAAGAATGAGGAAGGGCTTCCCTGGTGGCGCAGTGGTTGAGAGTCCGCTTGCCGATGCAGGGGACACGGGTTCGTGCCTCGGTCCGGGAAGATCCCACATGCCGCGGGCGGCTGGGCCTGTGAGCCATGGCCGCTGAGCCTGCGCGTCCGGAGCCTGTGCTCCGCAACGGGAGAGGCCACAACAGTGAGAGGCCCGCGTACCGAAAAAAAAAAAAAAAAAAAAGAAAGAAAGAAAGAATGAGGAAAAGCTGTATATACTGACCTGGGAAATGATATAATTTTAAAGGACGAAAACGATTTGCAGAACAATACATATAGCACAATTCCCTTTTATTTATTTATTTATATTTTACCAGGGATATTCTCTTTTTTTTTAATAAGTTATAAATATTCTTAAATTTATCAATGTTCACCAAAGAGCTCCCAAAGTTATTAAATCTTCTTCATTTTTCAGGAATTATTAATTCCCAGAGCAGACCACCATTTCATATCTTAAATCCCAGGGCTCTCATGCATTCCTTGTGGGCCTCAATTAGGGGTCCACAGTTCTCTTCTCCTTTCTCAATGATGCACGCATCGTGCGCCTTCTTGGTCTCCGGGCAGGCGCAGCAGGGCTTCAGAGGCTTCTTCTCCTGCGACTCGACGGGGCAGGGCTTGCGGCCGCCAGACCCAGCATTTTTCGCGCCAAAAGCAGCAACTAGTACAGACGCCCTAAACTCTTCAGCCTCCGCAAACGCCGCCGATTAGCCCCTATTTATTTTTTTTAAGTGTGCATGTCTATAGTCATATCCTTTCAGAAAAAATAACTAGGAGGGTACACTCCAAACTATCATCAGTGGTTATCTGTCAGGGGTGAAATTAGAGGGACTGAAGGGCTCTTTACTTCACCTATCAAGTGTGAGATTGTGATGATTTTTTTCCCCAATGTATGCTTTGACATATTTTTCAAATTGAAAAAAAAAAGATCTTCCAGAAGCAGAAAAACAGCATGTAGAGAGGAGCGAGTCTTGAGCCCAAAGAATTTGCAGCATCAGGGAGACTAAATGATCCCCCAGCTGAGGCAGTGGGTGAAGAGGGTGTGGGAGCTGGGAATTCATCTGGATGACCTTGGTGTGAGGGGCACAGCTTGGAAAGGAAGGTTCGTGTTTGGGAAACAGAGGAGATGGGGACACTTTCAGCCAAGGTGTAGCTAGGGTTTCTCGGCCTCAGTACTGTTGACTTTGGGGGCTGGATCATTCTGTCCTCTGCACTGTAGGATGTTTAGCAGCAACCACAGATGCCAGTAGCGCCCCCAGCCCCAGCTGAGATGACCAAAAACATCTGCAGACATGGCCAAATGTCCCCTGCGAGACAGAATTGTCCCCAGTTAAGAATGACTGGTGTAGGCAGTACGAATGTTGGGACAGGAGCTGGGGAGAGAAGCTGAGAGTCAGAGGTGGAGATTTGGGCATCATCAGCACATAGACCTCCAGAGATTGATGAGATCACTCAGGATAAGACAACAGGGGGCCAGGGAGGGCCCCAGGAGCCTGAACATTTAAGAAGCAAATTCAAAATGTGTAATAGTGGGACTTCCCCAGTGGTCCACTGGAAAAGAATCTGCCTTCCAATGCAGGATGCAGTTTTGATCCCTGGTCAGGGAACTAAGATCCCACATGCCTCGGGGCAACTAAGCCCGCGCACCACAACTACCGAGCTCACACGCCTCAACTAGAAGCCTGCATGCCACAAACTACAGAGCCCACGCACTCTGGAACCCGCGTGCCACTACAGAGCCCATGTGCCCTGGAGCCTGCACGCCACAACTAGAGAGAGAAAACCCACATGCCACGACTAGAGAGAAGCCCACGCAGCACAACTAGAGAGAAACCCATGTGACACAACGAAAGATCCCTGCATGCCACAGCAAAGATCCCGCATGCTGCAACTAAGACCCAATGCAGCCAAAAAAAAAAAAAAAGTATAATAGTGAATAAGCTAGAGAAGAAATACCAGAGAGGCAGACAGAAGCAGAAGAGCATGGTACCTAGAAGCTAAGTGGAAGATGGTGGACACAGAGCTGTCAGTGCTGGCAGGATGGTGTCATGGACTGAATGGTGTCCCCCCTAAAATCCACATGTTGAAGCCCTGACTCCCACTGTAACTGTATTTGGAGGTAGGGCCTTTAAGGAGGTAAAGTTAAATGCGGTTGTAAGGGTGGGCCCCTAAGCCAATAGGACTGGTGTCCTTTTAAGAAGAGAAAGAGACACAAAGAGTGTGCATGTACAAAGGAAAGGCCATGTGAGGACACAACGAGACGGTGACTATCTGCAAACCAGGGAGAGAGGTCTCACCAGAAACCAAACCTGCCAGCATCTTGATCTTGTACATCCAGCCTCCAGAACTGTGTGAGAATAAGTATCTGTTGTTTAAGGCCACCAGGTTCTGGGTCTGTTACGGCAGCCCAAGCTGACTAAGACAAATGAGGATTCAAACATCAGGAGGTCACCAGCGTTCTAAAGGAGAAGACTGTCCATGGAGCTGAGGAGTAGAAGTCAAATCATCACCAGGTCAGAGAAGCGGAGGTGCAGAGAGATGGTGCACGTGGGAAGCTCAGGACGGCTGGGTGTTTGGGATTGACATGTCCACACGGCTATATTTAAAATGGATAACCAACAAGGACCTACTGTACAGCACAGGGAACGCTGCACAATATTCTATAACAACCTTATTAGGAAAAGAATTTGAAAAAGAATAGATACATGTATATGTATAACCGAATCACTTTGTTGTACACCTGAAACTAACACAACACTGTTAATCAATTCTACTCCAATATAAAATAAAAAGTTTAAAAAAAAAAAGAAGGCTCGGTGTAAAAGGAAGGAGGAAGGCAAAACTTTGCAGTCATCAGCAAGAGGCAGAGTGAAGGGAAGCTTTTTTAGAGTCAGGAAGACTTGATTTTTTGAATTTTCCCACAGCTCAGTGAGGGTTCTCAAGATAACTGTCCAAGCTCTTAATCTACTGATAATATGTACTTGTAGCCCCAGTGTCCATTTCCCATTATTCTGAATATCTTCAAAACTGCCTTCTGAGGGACTTCCCTGGCGGTCCAGTGGTTAAGGCTCCACGCTTCCAACGTAGGGGACACGGGTTCGATCCCTGGTCAGGGAACTAAGATCCTACATGCTGCCCTGCATGGCCAAATTAAAAAAAAAAAACAAATGCCTTCTGATTATAAATGTGATATATACATAATGTTTATATCACATTATATGTATGATGTATACACGTATATATATATATGCACACATATGTGCATTTGCAAAAGTTTTGTAAAGAAAGCATGAAGAAGAATACCACCAATTTCCCCGCTCAGCAGTGAAGACATACATTTCACTTCCATTGTTATCATATTAAAGATTTCCTTCCAGTCTTTTCTCTGTATATTTTAACACAAAATTGGGATCATACAATATACAGAGTTTTGAACCCTCCTTTTTTAAACTGGGCATTGAGTCATAGGTATTTGCCTTTCATTAAATATTTTTCAAATTTGATTCTTAATAACTACATGAAAGACCAGCATGTGAAAATAACATGATTTAACTGTTTTCCTATTTTAGAAAGTTAGATTATTTCCCAATTTTCAGCACTATGAATGCGCAACGATAAACCTTCTTTACATAAATTTTGGTGCACAGCAGTAATATGCCCTTCCATTTTTACCCTGGTTATGAATCAGATGACTCTGAGAAGGCATTACCACACATTGTTTTTTGCAGTTTCATCTTTAAGAACGATTCTCAATCCTTCATGCAGCAGATCCTCAGATTGCCTATCAGAAAGAAACCTGCCGTTAAAAAGATGTGCTCGCCTGAGCAGCCCCCTCACTGATTTATTCCCTGCATTTCCTTTTCATGGTTTTTAATTAAATTTTCAACATGAGCTTGAATTAGAACCCTATCTAGAAAACCAAAACTTTTAACAGAATGTTTAAGGCATCTAAATCACCTTGGTGAATTTCTGTGATCACCTGGAACTAGTTGAAACAGAACATCCTTTTTACAGATGAACAAGGCTGAAGAGTGTTCTCTGTCCCCATCCTAAGGAATATTGCTCATTGGCACATCACCCTATGCAGCCTAGGGAAAGATACTGCCTCGGCAGCCAAGGGAGTGACACACACACACACACACACTCACACACACACCACACACACGCGCACACACACACACACACACACCACACACACACACACACACACCACACACGCACACCCACACACCCTGGTAAAAGTCCCCAGGATTCAGAACCTGGTGTGAGGAGCGGGGCAGCTCCACAGAGCAGAAGCAGGTGCGAAGTGCACTGGCAAAGATTTTGCTGTTTGCTTTGGTTTGGGGTTTGGATTTGGGTTTTGGCCTTTCCCATTCACCTCATTCCCTGCACGGCACAGCTGGATCCCAACAGAGTTGCAAAGAAAACAGAGGAATTCCTGCTACTCCACTGCCTGTTTATACTCAGATTCCCACCACATGCTGAGAGACTCACACATTCTCTCCAGTCACTTCTGTTTAAGGGACAGTTTTACACCTGGGGTCCTCCTGGTCCTTGAACCAGAGTCAGTAGCAGCAAGATCACAGCCTCACTGGGAGGGAGAAAGGTGAGGCCTGGGGGTCCCTGAGCCATACGTTTGCCTCTGGCAGTTTCCAGGGTTCATAGGCTTTTGTCCCTGCCCTTTGGTATCCTCTTACCTGCGTGGTTCCAAAACAGAGCTTGCTCTGAGGACCTCAAATCACTATTCCTAGAAAAATGGTACAGATGAACCTATTTGCAGGGCAGGAATAGAGACACAGACGTAGAGAACAGATGTGTGGACACCGGGAGGTGGGGGGAAGGGGTAATGAATCAGGAGATTGGGATTGACATATAGACACTACCATGTGTAAGTTAGATAGCTAGTGGGAACCTGCTGTATAGCACGGGGAGCTCAGCTTGGTGCTCTGTGGTGACCTAGATGGGTGGGATGGGGGGCAGTAGGAGGGAGGTCCAAGAGGGAGGGGATATATGTATATGTATAGCTGATTCACTTCATTGTACAGCAGAAACTAGCAGAAACTAACACAACATTGTAAAGCAACTATACCCCAATTTTTAAAAAATCACTATTCCAGATCCCCTACACACACACACACACACACACACACACACACTCACATGTCCATATACTCACACACATGTTCTACATACATGCACACACCCATGCACACCCGCCCACACAGGGGCATGCATTGCGTTGTTGACACAGGACATCTATGAACCTGAACTTCTCCACCTTTAAGGAAACCTTGCCACCAACCCCACTTTTTTAACATAAGTATAGTTGATTTACAATATTATATTAGTTTCAGGTGTACCACATAGTGATTCAATATTTTTATAGATTAAACTCCATTTAAAGTTATTACAAAATAATGACTATATTTCCCTGTGCTGTACAATATATCCTTGTTGCTTATCTGATTTATACGTAGTAGTTTACATCTCTTAATCCCATACTCCTCTCTTTCCCCTCCCTCCTTCCCTCTCCCCACTGGTGACCACTAGTTTGTTCTCTATATCTGCGTCTGTTTCTGTATTGTTATACACATTCATTTGTTTGTGGTTTTTTTTTTTAGGTTCCACATATAAGTGATCACATAGAGTATTTATGTCTTTCTCTGTCTGACTTAGCATAATAATACCCTCTAAGCATAATACTAATTAATAATACCCATGAAGCATAATACCCTCTAGGTCCATCCATGTTGTTACAAATGGCAGAATTTCACTCTTCTTATGGCTGAGTAATATTCCATTGTGTATATGTTATATATGTGTATATATATATTATATATATATATATGTCATATCTTCTTTATCCATTCATCTGTTGATGGATACTTAGGTGGCTTCCATATCTTGGCAATTGTAAATAATACTGCTATGAACATTGGTGTGCATGTATTCTTTCAAATTAGTGTTTCATTTTCTTCAGTTATATACCCAGGAGTGGAATTGCTGGATTATATAGTAGTTCTATATTTAGTTTTTTGAGGAACCTCCATACTGTTTTCATAATGGCTGCACAAATTCACAATCCCATCAGCAGTGTTGGAGGGCTCCCTTTTCTCCACATCCTTGCCAACATTTGTTATTTATAGACTCTTTGATGATAGCCATTCTGACTGGTGTGAGGTGATATCTCATTGTGGTTTTGATTTGCATTTCTCTGATGATTAGTGATGTTGAGCATATTTTCATGTACCTGTTGCGCATCTGTATGTCTTCTTTGGAAAAATATCTATTCAGGTCTTCTGCCTATTTTTTTTTCACTGGGTTGTTTGTTTTCTTTGATATTGAGTTGTATGAGCTGTTTATATATTTTGGGTATTAAGCCCTTATCAGTCATATCATTTGCAAATATTTTCTCCCATTCAGTTGTTGTCTTTCCGTTTTGTTGATGGTTTCCTTTGCTGTGCAACAGCTTTTAAGTTAAATTAAGTTTCATTTGTTTATTCCACCAACACCAGTTTTAAGAGGTTTTATGATTAGGGGATGAGCGAGGTGTATTTCTTCTGAGTAAGTACAGGTTTTTCACCTGTCAAGCTCAGGATCCCCCACCAGCCCTTACCCTGGACATTATTATCCTCACTATTGGCCTCTGTGTTTTGGGACCAGATTAAAAACTGGTGTGAATAACAGCTAACATTTGGTGAGGACTTCTATTTCCCAGATGCTGGGCTAATCAGTATTATCTGATTTAATTTTTACCCTGCCCCCCAAACACTAAGATACAGATATTATCATGATCCGCATTTGACAGCTGAAGACACTGAGGTATTGAGAAGTCAAGATGCTCAAGGTTGCACAACAAGAAAAGTGGTAGAGTTGGGATAAAAACTCAGATAAGAGCTTGCAACCACTGTGTTTTTTCACATTAACGTCTGTTAGGTTTGTGTCCAGCCTCCATTTACTCTTTTCTCAGTAACTTCACGCAGTTCCCTTCTGGGGAATGTCACCCCCAGTCCATGCACTTCTGGTGGCCTTATCCACGCTCCTGGCTCTGAGAGGAGCACATAACCTAGATGTAAGGCAACTAGCGCACATTTTCCCCTGGGTCTAGGGTTGCTTTGGATATGGGCATGCAGCCCAGTCAGAGCCAAGAGGGTGCATGGGGGTTTCCTCTAGGCTGCTATGTCCCCACTGGGCTTGAGTGGAGAAGCACCAAGTCCAGGAAGCTGCTGTTGGCCATCTTGGGACCCTGGGGACAAAGCTGACCTGGGAAATAGTGGAGGAGCTAAGAAGAAGAGGTAACCCAAGTCCTGGTCATATACTGAACCCCATAACAAAACCAACCCAAAGTAAGCTTTATTCCTGATTTATGTAGTCATATGCACCAATAAATTCCCTTTAAATTTTTAGCTGGTTTGAATTGAGTTTTCTGCCCCATACTGCTTGGAGTCCTGACCGATTGGTGGGTCCTCGCAGCTCTCCTATAAACCACCTGTGTGATGTCACTTGGGAACTTACCTGCCTTCCTGGGGACAAGGTTTCCTCCCCGCAAAGTGGGGTGAGAGCACATTGTCCTTGGTAGGTCCTGGCAGGAGTGAAACCGGGAAGCAAGACAGAGCAGAGGCTGGTTTTTCTCCATCTAGAACAAAACTTCATGAATTCCTTGGGTTGACCTTAATTCTTTTTATTATAATATTACTCAGATATGTGCAAACATAAATTAGGTACAATTTCCTTATGGTTATAGCTCTTATACATCTATAAAAACCAAAGCAAATTTAAAGATTCAATACAAACAAAACCAGGAAACTATAGAAGTCCAATTAAAAGCTTGAGTTTAACGTGACAAATGATGTTGCTGTGCCCGAATTAAACCGCCTGACTCTCCTTGGGGTGCTCCTGGGCAGGCGGGGCTGGGGGTTCTCAAGGTCTCGACTCCTGAGTGTCTGCCTCTGATGCCCCCTCACCTCCCTCTGTCACAGGAGCTTTTCCAAGTTCACCTCCCCGGGATCCTGAACTTGCCTGGCATGTCATGACATCATCTGGGCTTCACCTGGCGAGAGGTGTTCTTTACGTGTGCCGTCCTCTGTTTGCTCGTGGTTGGCCCTGACCCCAACTCCATCCTACCCACAATTACAAGGCTGGGCACTGGGCACAGCATTTGGTTACATGGCAAGTTTCCGTAATATGTTGACGTGGGTTTTAGGAGAGTATTGTCAGAATAAAAGAACAAAAACTTTAACTTATCGTTGAGACTTAGAAGAATCCCAAGAATGTGACCTTTAACCCCAGTTTGAGAAACACTGGGATAGTGGTAAAGAAGACGGAGCTTGAGAGACCGGTTTGCTCATGGCCACTTAAGGCTATTGGACTTCGGGCAAGTTACTGACCTTTCTAATTTCTAAGCCTCAGTTTTTCTGTCTATAAATTGGGAGTAATAAAAGTATCTGCCTCGTAAAGTTGATGAGTCTTATGAAATGAGTTAATGAATTAGAGCTCTGTACTGGGTTGACTAGTGTCCCCCTAAAATTCAGGCCCACCCAGAACCTGTGCATGTGACTTTGTTTGGAAATAAGGTCTTTGCAGACATAACAGTTACAATGAGGTTGTGCTGTATAACGGTGGGCCCTATTCCAATGCCTGGTGCCCTTATAGGAAGTGAGAAATTTGGACACAGAGCCACAGAGAAAGACAGAGAGAGAGAGAGAGAGAGAACACCTGTGATGACAGAAGCAAAGATTTGAATGATGCTTCTACAATCCAAAAAAAGCCAGGGATTGCCGGCAACCCCAAGAAGCTAAAACAGAGGCATGGAAGAGATTCTCCCTCAGAGCCACCGAAAAGGATGCAACCCTGCTAACACCTTCATTTTGCACTTCCGCCTCTGGAACTGTGAGACCGTAAACTTACGCTGTTTTAAGCTACCCAGTTTGTGGCACTTTGTTACAGCAGCATCAGGAAACTAATATACGCACAACACAGTGCTTGACATATACAGTAAACAATATATGATGGCTTTTTATTAGCAGATGAGACTTTGAGGCACTTAAAGAAGTACAAGATGGTCTACAAATGCAAGTTTCTATTCTCATTTCCCCTTCAATTTCAGCACACGGGTTTAACAATGTGAAGTTTGTATCATCATCATCATCATCATCATTCAGTACAGTGTCACACTTTTCAGTTTACACAGCTTTTTCCTACAGATTTCTGCAGTTAATTCTCACAGTGACACTATGGAGTAGATAAAACTAACAATTTTTGCACATTGGCCAAGGAATCTTTTAGAGCTAATTGGCTAAATGCAATGTGGTTTCCCAGATTAGATCCTGGAAGAGAAAGAGGATGTTAGTGGGAAAACCGGCAAAATTCAATTACAGTCTGTGACTTAGTTTATAGTACTGCACCAGTGATAGTTTCTTAATTTTGACAAATGCAGCATGTTTATGTAAGATGTTGTCAATTTATGGAATCTGGATGAATGGTACATAGAAACTCTCTATCTTTGCAACTTTTCTTTAAATCTCAAATTACACAGAATACAAAGTTGACTTTTAAAAAGTGAATTGGAGGGCTTCCCTGGTGACGCAGTGGTTGAGAGTCCGCCTGCCGATGCAGAGGACACGGGTTCGTGCCCCGGTCCGGGAAGATCTCACATGCCGCGGGCGGCTGGGCCTGTGAGCCATGGCCGCTGAGCCTGCGCGTCTGGAGCCTGTGCTCCGCAGCGGGAGAGGCCATGGCAGTGAGAGGCCCACGTACCGAAAAAAAAAAAGTGAATTGGAAATACTCTCCAGCTGATTTGAATATTTTGCTGGACCATCACTGAGCAACCCTGCCAGATGAAAAATATCTGACATATGGGGAGTTGTAACCACCCTCATCCATATTTTTTCTTTTAAAAACTATAATTATTTTCCCACTATTATTAAAACTCCATATAGGAAATTTGGAAGATATATAAAATTGAAAGGAGAAAAGAAATCTCACCATGATCTCACCACTGAAAAACACCCACCACAAGCGTTTTGGTCTATCTCCTCACCATTTTTTGGTTTGGGCATTAGGTACATGTAAGCATCCTGGTCACACCTCCCACCCCATGCCCACCTGAGCAGCTGGACATTGTTAGAGAGAAGCTCACAGTCATGCTGGCGGTGGGGGAGACTTCAAAACCCTCAGCCATAAATTTTTTTTTATATTGCAGTAAATTTGATTTACAATGTTGTGTTAGTTTCAGGTGTACAGCAAAGTGATTTAGTTATACATATATCCATTCTTTTTCAGATTCTTTTCCCATATAGGCTATTACAGAGTATTGAATAGAGTTCCTTGTGCTATATAGTAGGTCCTTATTGATTATCTATTATATATATAGTAGTGTATATATGTTAACCCAAACCTCCTAATTTATCCCTCCCCCTGACCTTTCACCTTGGTAACCATAAGTTTGTTTTCTAAGTCTGTGAGTCTATTTCTCTTTTGTAAGTAAGTTTATTTGTGTCATATTTTAGATTCCACATATAAGCAATATCATATGATATTTGTCTTTCTCTGACTTACTTCACTCAGTATGACAATCTCTAGGTCCATCCATGTTGCTGCAAATGGCACTATTTCATTCCTTTTTATGGCCGAGTAATATTCCACTGTATATATGTACCACATCTTCTTTATCCATTTATCTGTTGGTAGATATTTAGGTTGCTTCCATGTCTTGGCTATTGTAAACAGTGCTGCAATGAACATTGGGGTGCATGTAACTTTTCAAAGTATGTTTTTCTCTGGATATATGCCCAGGAGTGGGACTGCAGGATCATATGGTAGCTCTATTTGTAGTTTTTTAAGGAGCCTCCATAGCGTCTGCACCAATTCACATTCCCACCAGCAGTGCAGGAGGTTCCCTTTTCTCCACACCATCTCCAGCATTTATTGTTTATAGGCTTTTTGATGATGGCCATTCTCACCAGAGTGTAAAACTCACAGTGACGAATCCTAATGGACACCCAACGTGTCCCTGCTTCATAACTTCTTCCTTCTGAAATCACTTACACACACACACACACACACACACACACACACACACACACAGAGCTCTCCTGTCTTACCTGGTAACTATTCTTAGTTGGGGAAATAGGAGCAGTGAGAGTCATGGCCCCATCTTCCCATGACCAGCACCACCAACCCAGTGGCCCCTGCCCCCCACCATGTGCATCCAGGCCGGTCCTTCTCCTACCTGAGCACCCTCTCAGTGACTCGCTTCTTCTCTCCTGAATCATCGGCGTCTCCCTCCTCACTCCCAACAGCATAAAAGAGCTCCACTAGTGCTTATCTTGGCAGGGAAAAGGCTTCCCAGGGCCCTGCATCACCTCTACCTATTACCCTGTTCTCTACTCCCATCTCATCAGAACTCCTTGGAAGAACTGACTGCAGTCTCTGTCCCCATGTCCTTGACCTGCTCCAGCCAGGCTTCTGATTTGGTGTCAGGGAGATACATGTCTCTTACTGGTGTCCTCAACTGTCTCCGTGTTGTGAAAACGTGCTCTTCTCTGTTCCCACCCCTCTGACCCCTTGCTGCATGGCCCTCAGCTGAGTGTTCCATCCCCCACCTGGGGTCCCACATACCACCCTCTCCTGTGGTTCCTTCTATCTTCATCTCAGCCTCCTGGCTGACTCCCCTACTAATAAGGCCTCAGAACATGGCCCTGCTTTCCTTTCCAACCTTCACTCATAAATGTCCCCCTGGCCACTGTGCCCTCTGTCTATTCCTCAAATGATCCACCCTTGTTCCCACCTCAGGACCTTTGCACTGGCTCTTTCCTCTGCCTGGAGTGCTTGTCCTATTGGTATTGTCAGGTGTGTTTCCGGATTGTAATTCAGACCTCAGCTCAGATATCCCATCCACAGAGAGGCTTTCCCTGATGGCCCCAGTCCTTTCTCTCTGTGCAGCTCTCTCACCACCTGGCATTTCTCTTGTTTGTTTATTTGCTGGCTTATTTTAGATCTCCACCCATTCCCCCCTACGCTGGTGTGAAGTTTCTTCCACTAGAGCTTGGAGACCACATGCCTTGTGCAAGGCTCTACTTCCAAGCCTGTAACAATGCCTGGTACATGGCACGTGCTCAAGAGATGTTTGTTGAATAAATGGATTAGGGGTGAGTCTATAATTCTGCATTCTGTTTTTTTCCTGCCTGCATGTAAAACTGTAGCACTTCTACTCTTTCAGATACTGTTTCCAATGGCTGCACTATAATCTACATAGTTGAGACACTCAAATTTATTGACTCCTTTTCCTCTTTTGGACATTTATATTAATTAAAATTTTCCCTATTATAAATAACTCTTCAATGAACATATTTACATATAAATTTTTTATATATTTTGGATTATATCCTTAGGGTAGAATTCCAGAAATGAAAGTGCTCATCTAAAGGATCTTTTGCCCTTTAGAATGTGCCTCATCTATAGGGAAAAACCACTTTGTATTTTTTTTTTTGCGGTACGCGGGCCTCTCACTGCTGTGGCCCCTCCCGCCGCGGAGCACAGGCTCCGGACGCGCAGGCCCAGCAGCCATGGCTCATGGGCCCAGCAGCTCTGCGGCATGTGGGATCCTCCCGGCCGGGGCACGAACCCGCATCCCCTGCATCGGCAGGCAGACTCCCAGCCACTGCGCCACCAGGGAAGCCCACCACTTTGTATTTTGTATAGATTCTATAATTGTTTGTTGTCAAATGACCAAAACATATGTAAAGTATTATAATTGTGGAATTCTTTCTGCCCAGCACTGTGGAAGGTGCTATGAGTAGAACTAAGGAAAGAAAAAGGCTAATCTATAAAAAGAAAGAAGGAAAAAGAAAGCGTTAAACAGAGGAATGTGGCAGAATATAGCCATGACCCGACCTAACTTGAATATGGTAGGTGCCCGCAGGGGGTCAGTGCTGGGACTGACAGCAGATGGCAACCTGTTGAGTCTAAGAGGGAGATGAGTGTGTCTGCTCTGTTTTTTCTGTAATACTTGTATTTCACTTTACAGTTTATTAATCAATTCCACCCCCACTTTCTTGGGTGGTCCTCAGATCTACCTAGAGACATATTTGGGGGTAGGTATTGGTGTTCTCACTTGCAGAGAGAAGCTTGGAGTGATTTGTCCAGGTCCACAGAGCTGGACCCCAAGCCCAGAAGGTCTGACAGCAAGTCCAGGGCCGTGACCTCCCCCCACCCCCTGCAGAGTCGATGCTCCTGTTTATCCCACAGAAATGGCTGGATGGATTGTCCTGAGTTTGGAGGGTGTGTTAGAGGCTGGCTCATATAATACTGACAATGTAGCCCTTATAAGTTCACATCAAGGTGCCTCAAAGACACAGGACAGCATCTCCCAGGGAGGCTGAAGCTCCCCATGGGCGTATGTGGACAAAGAGTGCAGTGACCGTGGACAGAGCTGAGGAGCAGGAGCTTCCATGAGGTCGGGAGCCCTGGGGGTCCTGCCAGTGGCAGTGTTTGTGTCCAGCTGCTTCTCACACAGCCACCTCTGTGCTTCAGCCTAGTAGAGGTGGGTCAGCCTGGGGTTTGGTGAAAAGCACATGAATTCACAAGACATTAAACCTCAGAGACCATCTTGTCCTACCCATTCAATGTATAGATAAGGAAACAACCCAGAGGAGGGAATTTCCGAGGCCACACAGCAAGTTCAAAGGGAGCCCAAACAATATTTTTCTTTATTACAGCATGATGCCTCTCATCCGTAGAGTATTATTAAAGAAATGCAGCTTTATGATTTTCAAGTACTCAGAGTTACACTAGAAAAAATCACCTGTCCAAAGCTCTCAGGGAAAGAACTTTAATGAACAGATAAGTTATGTTTTCTAGACAAATGAGCATTCCCCCACCCGCCACCAAGGGCATTTGAAAGAAGTATATGTATCTTTTCTGAAATCTTTCTTTCCCTGTGGATTTTCTTAGCATGCTCTCTTCAGTAATGGATGAAGATGAGTTTCAGCCCAGTTATCGTTGAGATTATCACAAACCTCAAATGATGGGGTCTAGTGAATGAGGACGTGCTGCTCCATGAACTACTGGACGTCATTTCTAGGTCGCCTGATGGTACATAACCATGCCGGGAAACATGAGACATTTCCTGAGCTATCAGACACTTGACCTGGGCAAGGATCGGAAGACGGGACGGTTTGATGGAATGGGAATAAGATTTTATATAATTTTCTGTGCCGATCGAATTGCCCCTGAGATGTTTTACCCCATCTGCACATTCCATCCATGGCACGGGGTGGAGAGGGGCGTGGGCAGTGGCAGGGAAGCACCAGTCTACTTGTCCGGGAGGTGGTGGGCAGCTGAGTGTGTGGAGGCGGCGTCATGGCCTCTTCCTCTTCCCTGTCACCCTGCGGTTCTATCACTGTCCCTTCAGACCTGCTCACACGTCTTGATCAGACCATCAGAATGGAGGCTACACATTCTTTGTTAATAATTCTTGTAAAAGGCTTTTTTAAGATACTTGCACTGATGTCACAGAACTGATTCCCCTCGGCAATTAGATGCAGTGAATAGATAATCTTTTATGTTACATTAAAGCAATCCTTTAACAGCAAATCAGATTCCTATCTCGTCAACCTTCTCGTGATGGGAGAGGCTCAAAGAAGACTACCATTTTTAACATATCCTCTTAAAAAAAGAGGCAGGTCAGCTGTGGGTATCTGAAGGAAACAAGGGTTTTATTTGACATTTCCCTTCTCCACTCCCAAACATACTTGTTCCTGGGCATGGGGACTCATTCTGTGCCAAAATTATTAAAATCATAATGAGATAAAGAGTGAGACTAACACTGCAAGTTGTTGGCATGGTGGGTAGGCTTTTGGCAACATATTTTCTTTTTCGTCTTCCCTCCATCCACTCAATCCAAAATGACAGCCTTGAAAATTCCCCTATGATGTTCACTGTGTTCTAAAACATGACAATGACCATAATTCAAATTTACGGCTGGGTTTGTATGTGTGTGAGTGTGTGCTTTCTATTTTTTTAAACTAGTAATGAAGTTGTAAATGCAGCATTTCTTTCATTACCTATTCATTAAAGATATGACATGAAAACAGAGTTTCCATGGAAATGGCTTTGTGGTTTCTGAGTACATAATAAGAATTTCATTGTTTACACTATAGCACAGATAACTGACGGGTGTTATTGTAGCTGGTAAAGTCTTATTTAGCTCCATGAATACATGTAAGGACAAAGGGGTGGTGTGGTCTGTCCTCCCGCACGCCTGTGTGAGAGCAGAAGCCTCACGACCGTCAGCGCGCACGCTTTAGGATGGAAAGTACGCTTCGAGCTATACCTTTCAACACACTTAAATATTGTAACATTCCAAATAAAAAGAGCCAAAATAGTTCCACTCAAGGCTCAACATGAGTCCATTTAACGTAAAGAAACGTTTTTCTCTGCTAATGTTTGGGCTATGACATGAGACTGCTGGTTCAAGTCTTGGCTTTTATCCTTACTAGCTGCTAATAATGATAAATCCCAATTAAGTGACTTAGCCTCTCTCCAAGCCTTAGTTTTCTTATCTGTAAAGTGGGGGAAATATACATACACAATACATTAGATATAATATATACGTGTATACATGTGTACACATGTGTGTGTACGTGCGTGCATCAGATTCTTACGGGGATTAAAGGAGAAAGTGCCATAAAGCACTTAGCAGATACGGGTGCCTGTAGTTCCCTACCTGTGATGCCGTGTTGTCATAATTGTGCGCCATTAACCGGGTGATAGAAACTGATGGGTGCTAACCTTCACCTCCTCTCCCCTGAGACCTTCCCTGGAGGTAGAAGAGCTCCCTCCCTGCCCTGAGCAAGGATGGAAGGCACCTGCCCCTCTCTTGCAGCATCTTCCAGTTCCCTTTTGCCTTTAATGATTTATGGGTTTATTCCTCGTCCTATGAGGTTATTCCCTCCTGGAAGGCGGGGGCCACCCCAGCCTTTCCTGTCATAGCCCAGGGCCTGGCACAAAGTAGAAACCTCCCAAAAGAAAAGTTTGATTTATGAAAAATTAAATTAATTAAAACCCACTATGTGAACTCAGTTCAGGGAATGAGTTGTGTCTTTTTTGTTTCGGTTTGGTTTGACTTGGGAGGTGGGAGAAGCATAAGGAGGCCAAGATTTTTTTTTTTTTAATTTAAAAAGAGTATAGAAAATGCATGACGCTAGGCTGAAAACGCGAGTCCTTGATGACTAAGATCCACTTCGGTTTTCAAAATATTCCCCGGCCAACTGTCCTGCAAATCGGGACTAGGGTGAGGAGAGGGAGGCCCCCAGGGTGCAAGCTTTCCTGTGGCACTCACTTTCAGGGCCACCTGACAGCTAGTACATGTCATGCTCCAGGTACCTCACAGCTTTACCCTAGGCCCAGCCCTGTGTCCTGTGGCCAGTGGGGTTGGATTCCGTGCTTGTCAGCTCTAGGCTGTGATACAAAGCTCTCTTGGACTGAGTCACATAAAGTCCTTTCCTGGTACTTCAGAGAGAAACAAAACAGTAAGGACGATAATGCTTCCTAACACAGCAGACGGAGATGTAACCGGGTGACACTGGCTGTTACACTTTACAGGCAAAGTGATACCATTTGGTTCTTATTTATAAAACAGACATTAATCCAGTTCTGCATGACTGTAGCACAATTTACTCAAAACATGCCGGGAAGTCTTCTAGCTTATTAAAATAAGTGTTCCACCGTCTTCATCTGTACCACGAATCCTGATTGCTGGCATCCAGATGAGACAAAGAGATTCAACCATGAAGACATGGTTGACATAGACTATGACTATATAACAAGAATTTTAATTGCCAGAAGTATTCCTTGAATAATTATACAAGTTAGGAGCAGGGGTGCAGGGAAAGAGAGAGACAGAGACACAGGTGTTTTCCCTAGCCCGTTATTTCATGGACCAGAGGGGCTGCACTCACCACCTTTCCTAGGTGCCCAAGTAAACCAAAAATGCCTAGACCGAGCATCATGCAGGAAGGCAAGTTAAAACTGGAAAACTGACCCTAAAATTTACGTGGAAATACAAAGGACCTAGAATATCCAAAACAATTTTGAAAAAAAAAAAACGAACAAAATTGGAGAATGTACACTCCCTGATTACAAGACTCATTTAAAAGCTACAGTCATGGGACTTCCCTGGTGGTGCAGTGGTTAAGAATCTGCCTGCCAGTGCAGGGGACACAGGTTCAATCCCTGGTCCGGGAAGATCCCACATGCCGCGGGGCAACTAAGCCCGTGTGCCACACCTATTGAGCCTGCCCTCTGGAGCCCGCGAGCCACAACTACTGAGCCCACATGCTACAACTACTGAAGCCTGCGCACCTAGAGCCCGTGCTCTGCAACAAGAGAATGAGAAGCCCGAGAGCACCACAATGAAGAGTAGCCCCCGCTCGCCGCAACTAGAGAAAGCCTGTGCACAGCAACGAAGACCCAACACACCCAAAAAAAAATAATAAAAAAATTTTTTTAATTAAAAAAAAAAGAAAAATGCTACAGTCATCAAGACAGTGTGGTCCGTAAACATGCCATAAACATAGACGTAGAGATCAATGGAACAGAATAGAGTCCAGAAGTTCAACCCACATATACATGATCAATTGCTTTTCAACAGAGGGGCCAAGGCAATTTAATAGGGAAAGGATAATGGTGCTGGAGCAATTGGATTTATATGCTAAAAAGAACCCCAACACTTACCTCACACCATATATAAGAATTAACGTGAAATATATATCTAAATGTAAGAGCTAAGATTATAAAACTTCTAAAGAAAACGTAAGTGAAAACCCTA
This sequence comes from Tursiops truncatus, assembly GCF_011762595.2. Lineage (NCBI taxonomy): Eukaryota > Metazoa > Chordata > Mammalia > Artiodactyla > Delphinidae > Tursiops > Tursiops truncatus. The sequence goes on from NC_047049.1 coordinate 6,715,300, forward strand.
ATGATGTAGATTTGGCAAAGATATCTTAAATATAACAAAAACAAACAAACAGCACAATATAATAAAAAAATGTAGTACATTGATTTCATTAAAACTAAAACTTTTGCTCTTCAGAAGTCTCTGTTTTGAAAATGAAAAGGCAAGCCACAAACTGGGAGAAAATATTTGTAAAAATTTATCTGACAAAGGACTTGTATCTAGAATACTTAAAGAACTTTTATAATTGAATAATAAGACAACCCAATTTAAAAATGGGAAAATATTTAAACGGACACTTTATGAAAAGATGTGCAGATGACAGATAAGCACGTGAAAAAGTGCTTAGCATCAGTGCTCAATTAGGGAAATACAAATTAAAACCATGATGTGATACCATTACATGTCTACTAGAATGGCTAACAGGAAAAGACTGACCACACCAAGTGCTGGGGAGGATTTGTAAGAACCGGAATGAATCCTCATACACGAGTAGTTGGAATATAAAATGATACAACTACTTCTGAAAACATTTTTGCAGTTTCTTCAAAAGTTAAACAGACCTGCTATACAAACCTGCCATGCCATTCCTAGGCATTTACCCCAAAGAAATGAAAGCATATGTTCATACAAAGACTGTACTCAAACCTTCAGAGTGGCTTTATTTATAATAGTCAAAAGCTGGAAAAAAGTACAAATGTCCATCAACGCATGAACATATTATCAAGTTGTGATATATCCATATGATGGACTCAGCAATATAATGGAATGAACTATTACAACAGCACTGATGATTTTTTTATGCTGAGAGAAGGGAGACAAAGAATATATACTGTGATATTCTGTTTATATAAAATTCTGTGAAATGCACACTCATCTGTAATGACAGAAAGCAGATCTGTCTGGGGATGGAGGTGCAGAGAGGATTGGGGGACAGATGACTAAGAAAACTTTGGGGGAAACAGTCACGTTCATTGTCCTGACTGTGCACATGGTTTTGTGGGTGTGTACATACGCCAAAGTTCATCGAATTTTACCCTTTAAATATGTGTAGTTTATTATGTGTCAACTTTACCTCAGAAAGTTGTTTTTTTAAAAAGTGAAACAAAGCAGTAGATGAGTCAGAAAAATAGTATGAGTCGTGACCCCAAAACTGTGGGAAGAGCTACACAATATGCCGAGAACCTTCCTCTTCTAAGTTTTCCCAGGACAAGGCCAACAGGAAGCTGTGGGAGCATCTCCCAGAGGCGCCCGAAGGAGTAGATCCAAGCATCTCCCTGTGGACTCGGATGGACACTGGGACCCCCTCCCCGTGAAGGGCTGGCTTTTCTGTTGCGGGGAGTGCTGCTGGCTGACATACCCCCACCTGTAACAGAGCGACAGGCATCTAGCTCTGGGTTTCCCTGAAGCCCCTCTCTGGATCCCCCTTTGGCAGAGACCCTTTCATTCCCCAAGAGAGCAGGAGCCTGTGTCCCTGGCCCAGCTGACAAACACCGTATTGTCCTTGTGATGCCATCAGGAATCCATTTCTCTGATGAAGAGCTCTGCAATTCCTACTGCCAAGCAGGACAGTGAGCCTCTTCCCTCCCTGCCCGGGTCTCAGCCCTCACGCCTCCTTCCGAGATCCTACAGTATCTGGGCACTGTCTGCACACTGCTTGTCCACCCATAGTTGTCGTAGCAACAAATGACAACTACAAGCATGACTGAGATGTGATACTCTTAAATATAACTATTCAATAACAATAGCAATAAATAATTGATTATTATTTTATACTCCGAGGAGAACTCCGTTTTCAGTATCTCATTATTTAACAATAATTAGGTGATCTGTACAAAGCTACATGATTAGGGAACAGCAGAGCCAGGGTTCAAAACCAAGATTGCACCTTAGGTCTTAATACTAGTGTTTTCCAAACCTTGGTGAAATTTGTGCACCATTTGTCCTCTCAATTAATTAGAATTTTTCTTTAAATTGATTACCTTTTGTAAAATAATATGTGGTTTTTTAAATGTTATGTCACTTCTGTAAGTGAAAAATAAGTATCACTTGTCACAAATGGGGAAAAAAATAACTATAAAAGCAAATGCAGTGAACGCAAAAAAGTGTTATTAACAGCTGGCCTGAAGCTGTTGTCTGCAGAAGGCTCTGAGCCTGGGGCGTTGGAAAAGTGTTAAAGACTAACACCCAACTGGGATTTTGTTCCTGACTGGAACCAAAGTGATCCAGAGGGAATTGGAAACGGAATCACTTTGTCCCTGAGTGAGTGCGCTGGTAGCATTGCCCGTCTTGGTGCCGCACCTAAAACCATCTGAGGGGCTTTGCACATCCGGCTCAGCCTCCTCTCTGGTCATCTCGGGCCCTGTGAGTAGGTGGGGGAGACCGTCCTATTGTGAATATTGCCATCTTACTGGCTCTGGGGCAGTGTGGCCAGTCAGAAGAGTGCTGGCTTTGTGTTTTGAAGACCCAGGTCTGAGCCCTGACTCTAGAAAGAGTCCCATGGTCCCAAGTCCTCTAGGTTACTAAGATTCTCCAGGGAAACAGAACCAGCAGGAAATTATCTATCTCTCTATCTGTCTATTTATCTGTCTGTCTATCTATTTATTATGAGGAGTTGACTTACATGACTGTGGAGGCTGAGAAATCCCATGATCTGCCGTCTGCAGCTGGAGACCCGGGAAAGCCAGTGGTACAATTCCTGTCGGAGCCCCAAACACTGAGAACCAGAGGAGCCGGTGGGGTAAATTCCAGTGCAGTGGCAGGAGAATATAGATATCCCGGTTCAGTCAGTGAGGCAGGAAGCAAAGGGGGCGAATTCCTCCTTCCTCTGCCTTTTTGTTCTTCTCACCAGACCCTCAGTGGATTGGAAGATGCCCACCCACACTGGGGAGGGCAAACTGCTTTATTGAGTCCACAGATTCAAATGCTAATCTCATGCAGACGCACCCTCACAGGCACACCCAGCGATAATAATCTGGGCACCCCGTGGCCCAGTCAAGTTGACACAAAAGATTAACCACCTCGTCCTCCAAGGCTCAGCTGGCATCTCTAACAGAAGCCTGGGTTGAGGAAGCGAGGTGCGCAGCAGCCCCAGAGCCGGCGCTTCCAGACAGTGGGCAGTGCTTCCCTCCTGTAAGTCGTGCCTGAGGCACGTGCTGGCAGTGAGCAGGGTCCTGCACTGGGCCCACCTACAACACACTTGCATCTGTTTTCCTAGTAGAAGACCCACCGCAGCACCCAAAGTATCCTGCGTTGTGTGGGGTGAGGCCAGGGCCATCCCCAAACTGGCAAAACATGGGGTCCCCCCTCAGAGTCTCTGCAACGGACCCTGATGGGTTGGTTTCTGCTTGAGTGGCACGCCTGCCCTGCTCAGGCCTCCTGGTCACGTGGCCTCAAGCTGTTTGGAGAGCCTGAAAGGCAGCACACAGGAGCACTTACTTCCACTCTCTGGCCAGCCTAGGAGGCCTCTCTGGGATGTGCCTTCTGTCTCATATCGGGAGGGCATTTGATTTGCTACAGAGCTTTCCAGCACAAAGCCTGAACAACCAGTTCTCCCTCCTTGCCGTGAATGGACTTCACCTCTGAAGCTCCGAACGGTGGCGGAGGAAAGTATTTCCATGCGTCTTCAAGGTCAGAAAAGAAAGTGAAGAGCATAAATATGGAGCAGACATTGCTGAAGTCCAACAGACGCTGGCATCAGACACCCCAAAGCAGAGATTAGCTACACACGGCTGGTCGCCAGCCTAACGCATCTCCTCATGTGTGTGGGTTTTGTGTTTGTGTTTTTGTTTTTGTTTTCGTTTTCTCTGTGGAGCTGGCTGTCATCCTCATACTTCTTGGGTGGGGCTAGGGGCAAGATGTGATTTCTTAAGGATTTTGTTTACTGTTAGATGTTATCTGGCCCCCCGAACAAAGTCTCAGGGAAGGCCACTTGTTCTCCTGAAGCTGGGGGTCAAGCAGATCCCCTCCTCGCAGGGGACGGCATCACCTCCTTCCATGGGTCACTCCCCCTTGCCAAGGCTGCTCCTCCCATCTGGTCATCCCTGGTTCCTCTGGCACCAGAAGTGAAGGATTCACTCCTAGGGCTTCAAACCCACTTGTGTGAAGACACTGCCTTAGACAAGTGAGGTTTGGAAAGGCTTGGATATGGCTCTTTTCATTCTATTTTAGTGAGAGTATTGTGCAGCTCACTGGGTTAGTAGGTGGGAGTTGGCTTTGTGTGGATAAAAGAGCTGGGTGGGGTAACGGGGAATCCGGCCAGCTGGGTCCTGGACCCATTCACCCCCGTGATGCTGAGCAAGTCGTTTATCTTCTCAGAGGACTGGTTTCCTCATCTGTAAAAGGAAAATGAAATTGTTCCTTACTCGTTATTATGAGGCTGTAGCATCATTGCTGTTCATTCTAAAGCATAAGATGCTGTATTGAGGAGAGATTGGCTGCTCTTCCGATGATGATGGCCATGTAACAGTAAGGATGGTGGCGGGAAGGAAGAGAGCTCTCAGTCACTGGGGCCTCCTGCCAGGTTAATGTGTGATGCTGGCCGAGCCAGACACTAACATGCACCCGCAATCACCGTCAGATCCTCAGCATATCCACAGCCCTTAGTGAACCAGAATTCATCTGCATTTAGTTTTTCAAACAAAACACCCCAGTGTCAGTGGTTTCACTGAAAAGAATCAAAATAAAAACAAACGTCCTCATGGCTCCCTGTGCCCCGTGCTCCCTCAGCGGATCGCTGCCCTCTTACACCTCCATGCCGAGTGCTGCTCGCTGGCCTCTGGTGCTCCCTGCGACAACCAGAGCACCCCCTACGAGACCCAGCGGTTCTCAACCTGTACTCTTGCAACCCCTGAGATTGCCATCCATTTTTAAGGGCAAGTGCATGTGTCTATTTGCTTTAGAAAGGGAACGGGAAGCCAGCTTGCATCTGATTTTCCAAGGGAACAATGACCCAACAAGGTTGAGAGCCAGTTTTGCTCCCTTTACTATGCTTTTTTTTTTTTTTTTCCCCAGTACGCGGGCCTTTCACTGCTGTGGCCTCTCCCGTTGCGGAGCACAGGCTCCGGACACGCAGGCTCTCAGCGGCCATGGCTCAGGGGCCCAGCCGCTCCGCGGCATGTGGGATCTTCCCAGACCGGGGCACAAACCCGCGTCCCCTGCATCAGCAGGCGGACTCTCAACCACTGCGCCACCAGGAAGCCCTTTACTATGCTTTTTAAAGGAAAGAATGTGAAACCCTCTTTAGCCTGGAAAAGGGAAGGTTTGAAGGTGCTAGAATCCCCTCTCCCAAGGTTGAAGAGTCCTGTGAAAAGCTCCTCTCTGTTGTTAAAGAGGATGTGGCGCCGCGGTAGAATGCATGTCACAGAGAGGGACCTTCCGTGGCAAACGAGGAAGACTCTTCCGCCAGCAACGGTTGTGCAGCCTGCCTCACAAGGGAAGAAGTGTGGGTCTCACAGAAGGTTCGAGTGGCTTCTGGATAACTATTTGTAGGAATGTTTGTTCCCTAAGAAATTCCTGCCTCGAGGGGAACCCTGAACTACACAGTTTCAGTCATCCCAACCTGCTTTAGCATTTTAAGACTTTGAAATTAAAAGACAAAAAAAAATTTGTTGAAAATGTGTCTAAGTTACAATGGTTGTATCCAACATTCATTAGTGAAAAGCAAAAATAGATACAAGCTTTCTTCAGAATATAGATGACTGGTTTGTCTTTTAAAAATTTTTTAACTTGTACAATTTAATTTCCAAACTGTTCCCCTCACCCCACGGCCACCTCCCTGATAAATATTCCCCTACACATTCACAAATGCATATGGTAGCAAAGAGTATCATTTCCTAAATATAACTGGGTTATGGGCAGTGTATATTCTCATGGCCATTCTATTTTAGAGTTTAGAAAACACGCTCAAATATAGGAGTGCGTGGAGTATAAAGGAACTTAAGGTCACATTATCTACTTGGTGGTGACGGGTACCATTTTTACCTGTCACTTGGTCTCATACAGCCCATTGATAGCCATGTGAAATCTGACTTCAAGAATAATTTGATTCCTCCTGTTTTCTCAGAGAACCATAAATTGTAGTCATTTGGTATTATGTGTAATCATTTTCATAGAAGGCTACGTTTAAAAATTTATGCTGCACATTTCGTATATGTTATCTCAAAATGCTTAAATGTTTGGAAGGCTGGCATTACATAGGACTAATGGGGAAATTACTCCAAGCCCAAATTTTCAGCTCTGACCTCTGATTTGTATTCATAACTAACAGTAAAAGGTGAAATTCCACACCGTCAAGATAAAACACACTTCACACCTAAAATGAAAACATACCTAAATCGATCTTCTAACCAAATTTCGCAGCCTAACCTATTGAAAAGATTAGGGTTGTAGATGGTATTGATTCTGGGGTTTTCTCTGCACAGTTTAAATAATGCTGCTTTGTCTTTCACTTTGACGGACATTCTTTGGGAAGCATAGCCGGGAAGAAAACAGTCTTCTGACCAGCTTCCTGTGGAAGTCTTCTTTCCAGAAGGGAGCCTCTGCTGGGACCCCCCAGCATCTCAGGAGAACAGCTTTGCTCTTCTGCATCTGACAAATAAGGCCAACATGATAGATCTCTCGGCTTAAGGACATCCTACATATTTATGGAATGACATCTTTCTCCATCAAGATTCATGATCTAGATTTTCAGCTACCAAGAGGGACCTGGCCATTGTCCTAGTGAGTGTCACATAAACATGGCCTTTTCATTTTTCACATTCAGAGAGCAGAGTGAATCAAAGTCAGAGGCATGCAAATATATAGTCAGAAGACAATAAAAACAACAAAATCTTCCTCTTTCAGATTTCAAAGGCAGCAAGGCACAGAACCTGTTTCATGAAGCAAACATTAACACAATTCAGGGAGAGTTTTGTAAACAGCACTTCAAGTTATGATCCAGTATGTTTCTTGAAGACTGAATTTTAAATTAATATTCTTCTAATTATTTAGCAAACTCCTTCAAAAAAATCAGTCTGTACTATGTTACAACTGCAAATTTTAAAAACATGATTTCCATGGTAGGTTGAGAGCTGAGAAACTAAATTTTGAGGTTAAATTAAAATGTTTGATATGTAAAAATTCTGTGATAAGCCTTAGTTGTGCAATTAGGTGCAAGCACATGTTGTATAAATAACAAAGCACATCTCTTACATAAAAGTTAGCAGTTGGTATGGTCTCAGGATTTGTATCATGAGATGACTATTTTTAATGCAAATTACAGCTTACACACAACTGTTGAGTTGCTGAGCCTGGGAGACTTAATCGGTCTTATAACTGTTATTAGTAATTCATGGAAATTGATTACCTGAACAGCAGTCAGATCTTTACTATTTCGTGGCAGAGATGATAAACACAACTGTTTGTTGTCAGGGTGATTTTTTTCTTCTTTTTTTTTTTTTCTGCGGTATGCGGGCCTCTCACTGTTGTGGCCTCTCCCGTTGCGGAGCACAGGCTCCGGAAGCGCAGGCTCAGCGGCCATGGCTCACAGGCCCAGCCGCCCGCGCCATGTGGGATCTTCCCGGACCGGGGCACAAACCCATGTCCCCTGCCTCAGCAGGCGGACTCTCAACCACTGCGCCACCAGGGAAGCCCTCTTCTTTTTTAAAAAAAAATCCATTAAAACTGCTGGAAATCATGCTGGTTAAAACAGAAGTTTGCAATTTTCCTAGTACTTTATGCCTCTTGGAGGAGAATTCATTATAATAACAGAGTACTGGGCTGACTCTATTTGTGTGAAACAATGGCCTCTTTGGAAATGCTAGATGTGTAACAAAATGAATGCACACTGCCCTCACAGAGATAAAAATATTGATTGTAGGAGCACCACAGCCTAAAGACTACAGGTTATTGGAAAATAATGAAATCTCGTCTTTCTGTTCCAGCGTCTTAATGCCCCAATTATCGCTAGAGTACTTAATTATCCAGTGAACACATCTTCAGTAATGGGCAGGGTTCTAAAGAGGAACAAGCAAAAAATTTCTTACTTGATTTTTTTACTTGCTGTTTTTCCCCTAAAAGGTTAAAATTAAGTGACTTCCGCCCTCCTGTAATGCATTCTTGAATCAGGACTGTCAAGAAAACATGAAACTAGAGGTTAAGAAATAGCTTAGTAAATTCAGGCCACCTGGATAATTGGATTTAAAATGTTCTTCTTTTCATATTAGCCAGACACCTTGGTTACTAAAACAATTCTCACTTTCCTACTAGTTTCCTGGACCCATTTTGGTGTAATGTATTCTTTATTCTCAGTTGACTTTAGCCTAATTCCATTGGATTAAAAAAAAAAAAAGCAAGACCTAGTTGCTCTTTACAAGAGTTTCACCTTAAAGATAAAGGCTATAAAGGCATTAGTGGGTCAAAAGTAAAAGGATAGAAAAAGATATCAAAATCTTAACTGTATATTATAAATTATAGGAAAACTGGTGTGGCTCTATTAATATTAAACATAAAATTAAAGACAAGGAGTACTACAAGAGATAAAGAGGGAGATTTTTAATGAAAAGGGATCCACTAATCAGAAAGACCTAACAATCCTAAATGTGTATGAACCCAATCAGAGCATGAGAACACATTAAAAACAAAATAGCTGTAGGGAGAAGTAGGCGGAAAAAGTATAGTTAATGATTTTAACACTCCAGTCTCAGTAATTGATGGACCAGTAGACAAAAGTCAGACAAATAAGAGCATAGCATTATAACATAATAATAGCATTATAATAGCTATTATAATAGCATTTGCTATTATAGTTGGCAAATAGATAATGCTAGAGATAATAGCGTTATCAAGCTTAAGTTGATGATATTTATGACAAAATTCACCCAACAACTGCAAAATACAAGTTCTTTTTAAGTGGACACAGAGGTCAAAACAAGTCTTGCTAAATTTGAAATTATGCATAGTAAGTTCTCTAACCACTATAGAATTATATTAGAAATCAATACAAATATCTTTAAAATGCTCCATTTTTCATTGAAGTATAGTTGATTTACAGTGTTGTGTTAATTTCTGCTGTACAGCAAAGTGATTCGGTTATACATATATATACATTCTTTTTTAATATTCTTTTCCATTATGCTGTATTATCGGATATTGAATATAGTTCTCTGTGCTATATAGTAGGACCTTGTTGTTTATCCACTCTATACATAATAGTTTGCATCTGCTAACCCCAAACTCCCAATCCATCCCTCCTCTACCACCCCCCACCCCCTTGGCAACCACAAGTCTCTTTTCTATGTTTGTGAGGCTGTTTCTGTCTCGTAGATAGGTTCAATTGTGTCATATTTTAGATTCCACATATAGGTGATATCACATGGTATTTGTCTTTCTCTTTCTGACTTATATCACTTAGTATAATAACCTCTAGTTGCATCCATGTTGCTGCAAATGGCATTATTTCATTCTTTTTTTTACAGCTGAGTAGTACTCCATTGTATATATTTACCACATCTTCTTTATCCATTCCTCTGTTGGTGGACATTTAGGTTGTTTCTGTGTTTGGGCTATTGTGAATAGTGCTACTATGAACATAGGAGTGCATGCATCTTTTTGAATTAGGGTTTTGTCTGGATATGTGCCCAGGAGTGGGATTGCTGGGTCATGTGGTATTTCTGTTTTCAGTTTTCTGAGGAACCTGCATACTGTTTTCCACAGTGGCTCTACCAACTTACATTCCCACCAGCAATGTGGGAGGGTTACCTTCTCTCCACATCCTCTCCAGCATTTGTTATTTGTAGAATTTTTAATGATGACCATTCTGACCAGTGTGAGGTGGTACCTCATTGTAGTTTTGATTTTCATTTCTCTAATAATTAGTGATGTTGAGCATCTTTTCATGAGCATATTGGCCATTTGTATTTCTTCTTTGGAGAAATGCCTATTTAGGTCTTCTGCCCATTTTTCAAATGGGTTGTTTGTTTTTTTTTTTTGGTTGAGTTATATGAGCTATTTGTATATTTTGGAAATTAAGCCCTTGTCAGTCTCACTGTCTGCAAATATAAAATGCTCCAATATTTTGAAATTAAACAATACACTTCTAAATAACACATGAAGCAAAGAAACAGTCACAGGAAAAATTAGAAAAATTTTAAACTGAATTTTATTGAAAATGCAACATATCAAACTTTGGGGGTTGAAGTTAAAGCAGTGGTTAGAGAAAATTGTGTAAATTTAAATGCTTGTTTTAGAAAGGAACAATAGTCTAATCTTAATGATCTATGCTTCCCCTTTAAGAATATGGAAAAAAGAAAAACAAATATGAAGTAAATGGTAGGAAATAATAAAGATATAAATGGAAATCAATAAAATGTTAAACAAATAGTAAAAAGAAATCAGTGAATCCAAAAGCTAGTTCTTTGAAAATATCAATAAAATGATTTAAAAAATAACTTGAACCATTTTAAGTCAGGGACTGACTGTATATGAAGAAAACAATGTACTGCTACCCTCTTGCTCATCCTATATAAAACTTAATTTTAAGAAAATACAGGAGAGGGACTTCTCTGGTGGTGCAGTGGTTAAGAATCTGCCTGCCAATGCAGGGGACACGGGTTCACGCCCTGGTCCGGGGAGATCTCACATGCCGCGGAGCAGCTAAGCCACCACTACTGAGGGTGCCACCACTACTGAGCCTGCCCTCTAGATCCCGTGAGCCACAACTACTGAGCCCACGTGCCACAACTACTGAAGCCCATGCACCTAGAGCCCGTGCTCTGCAACAAGAGAAGCCACCGCAGTGAGAAGCCCATGCACCGCAACAAAGAGTTGCCCCTGCTCACCACAACTAGAGAAAGCCCGTGTGCAGCAACCAAGACCCAATGCAGCCAAAAATAAATAAATAAGTAAATTTATTTTAAAAAAATATACAGGAGAATATCTTACCAAATATTTGTTAGCAGGAACCAAAAAAAGGATCAAACTATGAAAGAAATATTGATAAATTGTATTTCATCAAAATTTTAAACTTCTGGTCATCAATAGATACTATCAAGAAAAAGAAAAGGCAAGTCACTGAAAACTTGCCTTTTCTTTTGATTGATTAAAATAATCTTAATACATATATCTGGCAAAATATTTGAATCCAGACTGTGCAAATATTTTCCACAACTCAATAATAAAAATATAATCAATCCAATTAAAAATAGGCTAAGTACATAAACAGATACTTAAAAAAAGAAGATAATGAATGGTGAATAAGCACATAAGGTGTTTAATGTCATTACTCATGAGGGAAATACAAATTGAAAGCACAACAAGAAACCAACTTCATGCTCACTAGCTTGGCTAAAGTCAAAAAGACTAACAACATTAAATGTTGGCAAGGATACAGAGCACTCAAACTCTCCTACATTGGTAGTGGAAGTGTCACATTGTATAAATACTTTGGAAAACACATAGGTAGTTTCTTATAAATTAAACGTATATCTGACCTATGACTCAGTAATTTTATTTTCAGGGATTTACCCAAGAAAACAAAAACATACGTCCCCAAAAAGACTTGTACAAAATATTCTTGGAAGATTTATTCATGATCATCTGGAGGGGAAAAAAAACCCTCAAAATGTCCATTAGCAGGTGAATGAATAAACAAATCATGATTTTAATTATACAGTGAATACATTTTAGTAATATAAGGGTGGATCTCAAAACATGCTGAGCAAAAGTAGCCAAACACGAGTACCTGCTGTATGATTTCATTTACACAATGTTGAAGAAAAGGCAAAACTGATACGTGGTGATGGAAATCATAGTAGTATTTGCCTCTTAGGGGGCTGGTGAAGATTGAGTGGAAAAAGGCAGGAGGAGACTTCTGGGATCACAGAAATGCTCTATATCTTGATTGGGGTTTGGGGTATATAGGAGTATATAATTGTCAATATTCATCACACTATACACAAACATCATTCATTTCACTGTATGTAAATTATGCCTCAATAAAAACAAATTTTAGGGCTTCCCTGGTGGCACAGTGGTTGAGAGTTCGCCTGCCAATGCAGGGGACACGGGTTCGTGCCCAGGTCTGGGAGGATCCCACATGCCGCGGAGCGTCTGGGCCCATGAGCCATGGCTGCTGAGCCTGCGCGTCTCGAGCCTGTGCTCTGCAACGGGAGAGGCCACAACAGTGAGAGGCCTTCATACCGCAAAAAAAAACAAAAACAAAAAGAAAACCAAACTTTAAAGGTGAAACAAAAAATTAAAGTAAAGCTAAGGTGAGAAATTGGAAAACAAGCTTACAGAGCAATCCAAACCAAATAAGAAGGTGAGAAATAATGAATAGAATATAATTTAATATAATTAAAAAAATAAGATTAAAGAAAAACAAAACTTCTTTTGAAAGATTAATAAGTCTGACAGGCCTTGGCAATACTGACTGAGAGAAAAAAAGAAATGAAAAAAGGGATTATCAACTGTAAGGGACAAAATTACTACTGGCACAGTGCATATTTTAAAATGTAATAAAAAAGAGTTTTGAACAACAGTGTGCAAGTACATCTTAAAACTTTAATGAAATAAATGTTAAATAAATAGAAAAGGTGTTCAAAGACCTCATCTCCCCTCCCTCAAAAAAAAGTACCTGATGGTTTTATGAAGGTGTTGTGCCAATTTTTTATAGAATAATAATTTTTTTTTTTTTTTTTTTTTTGCCTGCATTGGGTCTTCACTGCTGCGTGGGCTTTCTCTAGTGGCAGCGAGCGGGGGCTACTCTTCGTTGTGGTGTGCTCTCGGGCTTCTCATTGCAGTGGCTTCTCTTGTTGCGGAGCACGGGCCCTAGAGCCTGCGGGCTTCAGTAGTTGTGGCACGTGGGCTCAGTAGTTGTGGCTCACGGGCTCTAGAGCACAGGATCAGTAGTTGTGGCGCACGGGCTTAGTTGCTCCACGGCATGTGGGATCTTCCTGGACCAGGGATCGGATTCTTAACCACTGTGCCACCAGGGAAGTCCTAGAATAATTCCTTTTTATCTTAAACAAGTTGTTCCAGAAGTCAGAAATGGCTACCTACATGATTTGATGAGGCTAGTGTATGCTTGATTCCCAAACTAGATAAGAAAAACACAGGAAAAGAAAGTTGCATGTTCACTTCACTTATGAACATAGATGGACAAGTAAAGTATTAACTGAACCAAAGCTAATAAATTATCATCAAGTAGGGTTTACATCAGAACTGCAAGGATGGTTCATCCTCAGAATACCTATGAATGTAATTCAGCACATTCATGAACTAAAGGAGAAATAGCAATTGATTATCAAAATTGATTCCTAAAAATTATATGACAAAAACACACTTATTTATGGTTTTTAAAATAGTTCTTAGCAAACTAGGAATAGGAGTACGTGTTAACTTAGTAGAGGTTATGTGTCAGAAACCTCCACCAAAACTTATACTCAATGAAGAAATTTTAGTCATTCCCTTTAAGAAAGAAACAAGACAAGAAAGCCCACTCTTAACTAGTATTGTCTCACATCACTACAGAGACATAGGATTAGAAGAGAAGAGATTAATCTGTCATTATGTATAGATGGCATACTCATCTACTTGAAAAGAGCAAAATTAGTAAGCAAAATATCAAATGTATAGGACAAAATTAGTAGTCATAATAGAAATTTTAAATGTAATGTAATGAAAGAAAATTATGAACAACTGTGTGCAACTAAATTTTAAAACTTTGATGAAATAATTATTAACTATTTTTATTTAAAATAATCAGTAAAAGAACTAATAAAAGAGTTCAGCAAGTTTGCTAGATTAGGAGATACCAGCAATAACCAACTAGAAGATTTAATTTTAAAAATAAGATACTCTTTGCAGTAGAAAAACTACAATGTACCTAGGAATTAACAAAGAATATACAAGAGCTTTCTGGAGGAAACTTTAAAACTCCAATAAAGTGCATAGATCATAAGTTGCATAAATAGAGTGACTTTCATGCTCTTGGGTAGGATGATTTAATATTACAAAAATGTCAACTGTCCCAAATTACTGTGTAAATTCAGAGTAATATCAACCAGAGTTCCATCTGGAATTTTTTAGGAACTCAGGACACTTATTCTGACATATAAATAGGAAAAAAAAATCCATGATTAGATAAATTAACTGTGAAAAAGAAAAGTTAACATTGGTTTGAACGTACTACAAAGAAACAAAATGTGAAATTAGTATAAGAGCAGACAACAGCCTGACTAATGTGATAGAGACAGATCCATGTATATATGAGAACCTAATATATGACAAAGGTGGCACAAATCAATATGAACAGGACAGGTTATTTTATTGTATAGGATTGGGGAAATTGCTCACTATATGGAGGAAAAAAATCAGATTCCTACCTATCACCACATTCAAAAGTGGACTGCAGATCAAACCTAATTGTAAATATGAAATCATAAAGTCCATACAATAAAGTATACGACAGTGTATTTATGATCTAGGAGAAGGGAATGACTTTATAAATGAAACTTCAGTAGCACAAATCGTAAAGTGTAAGATGAATTTAATTACATCAAAAGAAAGGATTTCTGGTCCATGAAAGACATTATAGATAAAGATTAAAGTAAGATGATAGCATAGAATTTATTTGCAGTGCCTAAAACCAACAAAAGATATCTGGGATAGTGAAGGAATTCCCGCAAATCTAAAGAAAAGGACAGCCCCAGTAGAAAAATGGGGGAAAGATATGGAAAGGCAATTTACGGAAGAGGAATCCCAAAAGGCTAGCAGGCCAATTTAAAGGCACTCAAATTTATTAGAAATCAGGAGGTGACAATTAAAGCAGCCATGAGATACCACTTTACATCTACAAGATTGGCAAAAATTAGAAAGTGAGATGACTTCAAGTGTTGGAAAAGACATGGAGATACAATATTTCCATGTACTCCTGGTAAGAACATAGAAAGTCACAACCATTCTGAAAGCAACCTCAGCTGTTCTTAGTCAAAGTTAGTATTACAAGCCCTATGATCCAGCAATCTCACCCTGGATACACCTTCCCAAGAAGTTCTCAAACACATTAAAAAAGGGACATTATAAGTATGTTCCCAAAAGGGACATGTAAAGGACAGGGTTATTGGTAGTGGAGGGGAGTTGGAGATAACCCGGGGTCCCAGCCCTAGAGAGTGGACAGCTTACATAGAGTGGGATGATTGCACACCAAGGAATGTTTACTGCAGCCAGAAACAACAACACAGCAATGTGGATGGATCTTAACCTTAGTGAAGAAAGTAAGAAATGAGGAAGTGGGAATTAGGGATAAAATAAAAGATGAAAAAAGGAAAGAGAAAGAGAAAAAAGGGAAAGCAGTATGCATGAAGATATTCTATATATACACACACACAAAGTTTAGATGCAACATGCACTTAACAGTCGTAAGGGAATAATCAATTATGGTACATCCACTAAATGAATTATTAAAATTATGTAGGAACTTTGTGAGTGCTAATGATACTAAATGCTAAATTTTAAAAAACAAGATACAAATTATATCACAATATGAATACGACCTTTTTTTTTTGCTTTTTTTTTTAAACATCTTTATTGGAGTATAATTGCTTTGCAGGGGTGTGTTAGTTTCTGCTTTATAACAAAGTGAATCAGTTATACATATACATATGTTCCCATATCTCTTCCCTCTTGCGTCTCCCTCCCTCCCACCCTCCCTATCCCACCCCTCTAGGTGGTCACAAACCACAAGCTGATCTCCTTGTGCTATGCGGCTGCTTCCCACTAGCTATCTGTTTTATGTTTGGTAGTGTATATATGTCCATGCCACTCTCTCACTTTACGACCATTTTTTTTTAAAAACAAAAGAGAGTGTGTACATACATAAGCACATAGCAAAAAAGACCAGAAGGGAAAAAATTAAAATGCTACAAATAGTAGTGTTAAGATGGTGAAATTATGGATAATTGTTTTCCCTTTTTTCTCTAGTTGCTGTTACATTTATGTTTATTTTCATGTGCTTTGTTTCATAATTTCTTTGTAATCTATACTCTTATTTCTCTTTCTTTCAGTTAACTGATCACTTAAAAATAAATACAGAAAAAGAACAAATTGTTACCTGAACTTAAAGTGTATCTAGAAACTTCCCAGATCCCAAACTGACTTGAAACCAGGTCAGTTCATCAATTGTAATCAGCGTGAACCCCACCTTCGATATTATAGCATGGCGTGCTTCTGTCTTAGTGATGTTTATATAGTGAGGGGTGTCTTACTTTTCCTTCTTGACTGGGGTGAAGGCCTTTGGAGTACTTTGAGATTTGGAATTGTGTTTATGGGAACCTTGTGTTTAGACCTTGAAATAATTCCATTAAAAAGTTGAATCTGCCCACAATTACTTGTGGTCATTTGTAAAGGACTTTTACTATGTTCTCAAGGCCAGGCCAATGCGGGCAAGGAGTGCAGATTAATTTGTATTTTTTCCTTTTTTCTTTCCTTTCCTTTTAAATTTTTATGGTAATTTTCTTCCTATTTTCATATGGATGATGTTAGCATAGAGACTTATTTTGAGAAACTGTGCAGTAGCATCTTTGTTTTCATTCTTCGCTGTTGATCATTCTAAAAGCGAGAAAGAACCGTTTCAATGGGAAAAGTGTTAAAGGAAAAAGATGATCAGGGATGACTTCAGAATAGTCAAATGTTCCAGTTTTGTTTAGACCTACAGCCAGGACTATTTTGTTGCTTTCTAGTTTAAATTCCAATGGTTGTTTGCAGAGATGTATAAAGTATGTAGTATGAATGAAGACAAAACCGTAGAATTTAATTTGCCAAGGGATCCTTTCACAGAAGCTATACATAGCTCCAGACATCAACTTCAGTCCAGCAAGGAAGCTCCAGAGAGAAGAAATAAATCTCAAATATTGTCTGCAGATGTGCAGTAATCAGAAACCACCCATATAATACGGGACTCTTCCGTTTTTTTCTTTATCCTCCTAATTTTTTCCTGTGATCTCCTCTACTCTCACTTGTTCCTGTCTCTTAAGACACATAATGAAAGGATGTCTCTGGGTCTTATCAGACATCTGTGGTTTTCCTTTCCCTCCATAACTGTCAGAAAAAAGAAAGTGGATAGTAGTTATCTGCAAAGTATCCTGTATTTCACCTTTATTATCTGTATGCTACACTATCCTAGATCTAACCCCTTGACAGTAATAAAGAGAAAATCTTTTTAAGAAATTGATCTTCCACTGCTGCCTGTTCTTCATGAGAGGATGTGATCCTTTCATTTATTACAGAATAATCGTCCTTATGCCAAAGCGTGTGATGCAATATGCTAAAAGCATGTTCTGAGCAATTCGTCAGAATTAATGGCAGTGAAGCATGTGGAGGAGCTTTGGTTGTCCTGCATAGATGGGGCCAGGGAAGGGCTTAGGTCAGCTTGGGTCCTGACCACACAAAGTACCATAATACCATGTTGCATTTAAACGGAGCACTGAGGGAGGAAATCAAAGAAATTGCTGTCATCTAATTCACCTTAATATAGTGTTTTTAATGAAATATGTTGAGAGACAGGGATGATGGAAAGAGTTTGAGCTTTGAAGTCAGGTAGCCTGGATATGGGTTCTAGCACCACTGTCCTCCAGTGTGTGACTTCGGAGAAATGGTTGAGTCTCTGTGTTTCAGTTTGCTCATCTCTAAACCAGGGAGAAGAAGATGGGGCAGGAGGTAATAATGCCTACCCTGAAGGATTATCCTGAAGACTTCAGGAGAGGGTCTAGCACAAAGTAGACATTCAACAAACAGTAAATTTTTTTTAATTGTGTTTTATAGCCTATGTAAATAAAATTAATAATAGTGGTTATAAGCAGTGGTTCTCAAAGTGTGTTTTGGGGACCCCTGGAGGTCCCTGAGAATATTATAATAACATAAAGATGTTTTTTGATTTTTTTCACTCTCATTCTTTCACTAGCATATAATACAGTTTTCCGGAGACTACATGATATGTGATAATACAATAAATTGACTGCAGAAACAGATAAGAGAATCAAGCCATCTTGCATTAAGCCAGACATTAAAGGGATTTGTAAAAATGTAAAACAATGCCACTCTATTTACTATAATTTTTTTAGAAAATATAGTTATTTTTCATAATATTATTTATATTACCATGTAGGTTACCAGTTAAAATTAATATACAGATAGCTTTCAATATATAGGCAATAACCAGTTTCAAAACATGATTTAAAGAAATAAAATGGAAAATCCACACTAATATCAAAGATATAATACACCTAAGAATAAAGTTAGTGAAGAATGCATAGGATATACATGAATAGCATTATAAAACTCCACTGAGGAACGTAAAAATGATTTTTAAGGTAGAGAAATATATTTCACTCCTAGGTAGAAATACTCAATACAGTACTTCTTTCTAAATCAAACTAGAATTCAATAGTCTCAGTCATAATGCCAACAGAACTTTTTTTGGAACTTGAAAAAATAATTCTGGAGCTCACCTAGAAGAACCATCTTGTGAGAATAACAAGAAAAAATGTGAAATACAAGAATAATGGCGCACTTTCTCTGGCAAATATTAGAACCAATAATGCTGGTTTCTAAAACAATATGTACTGGCACAGCAATAATCAGACAAGGGGAATATACACAAGCAAATCTGAGGTTACAAAAGAAAATAGTGTTTAAGGACAATGCCTGAAATCAATGAGTGAAAGATGAATTACTCATTAAGTGGAGATGGGAAAACTTGGTAGCTCTTTGTAGCCTTACCTCCGTCCTTACACCAAAATAAATTACAGGTGGTTCAGAGGGTTCAATGTAAAACTGTAACTATAACTATAAAACTGTTAGAGAAACAGTGGGGAATATTTTTATGCTCTTGGAAGAGATCCTTTCTCAATATAAACACCAAGGCCGAAAACTTTAGAGGTGATTGAATATTTTATTATATAAAAACACTTAAATTTCTTCACGTCAAAAACATAGGATTAAAGACAACAGAAGAATATTTATAAGCTCCATGACAAAGGATTAATATTGTTAATTTACAGATTCAACAGTATCAAACAATACCAAAAAGAAAAATGGGCAAAGGACTTGAATAGGTTATTCACAAAAGTACAAATGGCTTTTAAACATGTAAAAATTCAGCTTACTGATACTTAAGGAAATGATAATTAATCTACATCAAGTTGACAAAGATTTAAAAGGGTTATAATATATAATGTAGTTAAGAGTGTAGGTTTACAGGCACTTTCATATTCAGTTGATGTGAGTATAAACTGCTAAAACCTTGTTGCATGGGAATTTAGTGGTAACTCTCAAATTATAATAATAACAGCACTCTTGTCTTTTATTGACTTTAATGGGCGTTACTTCCAGTGTATTATTAGTAAGAGGATATTGGCTCTTGTTTTGTGTTACAAAATACACACCACACACATACACCACACACACACATAAAATTATATCTAGCAAGTATCCATTTATTTCTATTTTAGCATGGGCTTTGTAAAAATAGGAGTAGCTATTGAAACGTATCAGATGAGCTTTTGGTATCTATTGATAATATATGGTGGAATATCTTAATAGATTTCATACTATTAAACCATCTTTACCCTTCTACTGAGACTTCCTCTTGGTCATAATTCCTTTAATATCCCATGGACTCTGTATTTCAGTAGAGGATTCCAATTTTCACCTAGGCATTAAGTGAAATTGTCCTGCTGTTTGTCTGTCAGTAGTCTGGCTGGTTTGTTACATGCTGTCTTTTACAAATTCTGGCTTTCTAAGAGGTGTTTCTTGTTTCTCTGTGGTCTGAAAGAGCTCAAAAAGCATAGAAATTATCTGTTCCTTGAAGGTCTAAATGAATTGCCCATGAAACCCTCTGGGTCTGGAACCTGCGTAGGCTAAGACTTCTTAAACTACTTCCTCTTTCCTTGGTTATCAGCCCATTTAGATCTTCTGATTATCTTTCCATTGATTGTGGACTTGGGTATTTTCCTTGGAAGTCATTTATTTCATTCTTATATTTAAGTGGATTGGCATAAAATTAAGCAAAGTGGTATCTTAGAATCCTTCAAATTTTATCAGTCTCCATGTTTCATTTCCCTGTTTGATTCCTAGTTTTGTGTATTTGGGCTTTCTTTCTTAGTTCTTGACTAAGCTAATTAGTAGTTTAATACAATGCATTGATCCCTACCTCCCAAGAAATATCTGTTGTGTTTATTTATTAGTGATACCATTTTATAATTAATCAATATTTAGTTTTATGTCTCAGGTTTCTATTTCCATTTTCCTAAGGTTTATGAAATCTTTAACAGATTTTATTTTCTTTAGAGCATTTTCAGATTCATAGCAAAATTGAGCAGAAAGTACAGATTCTTTTTATTACTTGACTTGGATACTTGAGTTATGTGGGTTTTTTCTTTTATTTATTTTCTTATTTTAATTAATAGAAAATGCCCTTAGAGTCCAACTCCAGCTATCTCTCAAAGGTTTTAAAGTCGTACTCTTATTGTAGTTATTTCCCAGATATTCTATAGTTAAAAGTTTTATTTCCTTTTTGGTTCAAAAAATGGTTTAGAAAGGACAGCTCTTGTTTGGTTTAGAGGCTTGGGGGGATTGTTTCTTGTCCACCATTGTTATGAGCTCCCAGAATATTTGGCAGAGACTGTGGTACTTTTTCTTCTTTAGGGAACACATTAAGTTTTGTTGCAGTTTAATCATGAAAAATCTGTAAGTGTACCATTGGCACCTGCACAGGTATACATTGTAAAGTTAATACATCTATTAGATCTGCCTTGTTAATTATAGTATTCAGACTTCCACATGCTCACTTTTGTTTTCTTTTTGGTCCCTAAAAAGGAGTTTTAAAGTCTTCCATTACGATTTTATTTCTCCTGCGTTTCTTGAGTTTTCCTTTATATATTTCAGTGATTAGTTTTACTTAGTTAATAAAGATTATGACAATTTAATCTTAATTGTGTACTATACTTTTTGTGTTAGTGAAAACTCTTCACATTGCAAGTGATAGAAAACCCAACTCGAGGGCTTCCCGGGTGGTGCAGTTGTTAAGAATCCGCCTGCCAATGCAGGGAACACAGGTTAGAGCCCTGGTCCAGGAAGATCCCACATGCCATGGAGCAACTAAGCCCGTGCACCACAAATACTGAGCCTGTGCTCTAGAGCCTGAGTACTGCAACTGTGGAGCCCATGTGCCGAAACTACTGAGCCCGCGTGCAGCAACTGCTGAAGCCCGTGTGCCTAGAGCCTGTGCTCTGCAATAAGAGAATCCACTGCAGTGAGAAGCCCACGCACCGCATGCACGCCACAACTAGAGAAAGCCCACGCACAGCAACGAAGACCCAATGCAGCCAAAAATAAATAAATAAAATAAAAAATAATGTAAAATAACAAGCAAAGATAAATATTAAAAAATGCACTGATATAATTTTTAAAAACCCAACTCAAACTTGTTTAAATAATAAATGGAACATACTGGTTCTTGTAACTAACAAATCAAAGAGATGAGGCCTGGTTAGCAGCCCCAAATGCTGCTGAAGCAGCACGTAGAACACTGAACCAGCTGAAGCTGGTTTGCTTCCTTAAAACAGGTTGTTGATCAATCAAACCTGGAGTCACTTAGCAGAGACAGGATCCCATGTCTCTAGGATGGGAACTCAAAGAATAGAAATGCTGCTACTGGAGCCCTTTACGGAGAGAGAAGTCTTTCAGAGAGGACAAGCTGGCTTCCAGCAGCCGGGGTAGTTGACATGGACTGATTCGAGACCAGCCAATCTAGTCTTCTGCCTCTAACCCCTTAAATTTTGCCCGAAGACTGAATGGGGAGACAGGTTTGCCAGGCTTGCCACCACTCACATGTCTGGCTTTCTACCCAAAAGGCCTCTAGTGCTCTAGCAGATGCTGTGGGTGTCCTGCCCATGCCTCCTGAGTTTTCACCTCAACAAGCCGAAGGAGGCTTACTGCAAACACTGCAGCTCTCTGCCAGGGGGCTTTAGCTCCAGCCAGGCAGAGGTCTGGGCTGTGCACAGGACAGGTCAGAAGTTTGCAAGAGGGGATGCTCAGGAAGCAGCTTCACCTGGTGACGTGGGAGGTGGTGAGAATACCCAGCGGCCAGGCCCCGTGGTTGGGTTAACTCTGAGGCACACTGCTCCCTTTTTACAGAGCCACAGAGGGACTGAGCCCACCCCAGTGACTGGCTCGATAATTCCTCCTTTGTGGCTTCCTTCCCTTCCCTGCCTCGCTTCCCTATGCCCCTGACAGTATTTCCTGGGATTGCCTCCCAAATAAACTACTTATCCCTTCAATTCTTATCTCAGGATCTGCTTCTAGAGGAACCCAAATCCAGACAGCCCCCTAAAGAGATGCGAAACTATTGAAGCTTTGCTATGAAAAACTGTCCATTTAAATAATTCAAATAATTAAATTAAGTCCCTTTAACTTCTGAGCACAGTCATCCTACTGATAACTATAGCTCCTATCTAAACTCAAACACAGCAGCATGTGTTGAACCCCTTCTCTGTGCAGTGCGCTGAGGTGCTGATGGAGCAGGATTGTATCTGTCCGCAGAGGGCTTAGGGGAGACGCTGAGCCCTTTATGGAAATCTGAGTCCTTAGAGTTATTAGTGTCTACAAAAAAATGGAAAGTGTTTGGGAGTATTTTTTTCCTTTCCTTTTGAAAATCTTTTTGTAATCAAATTTGAGTAGGTATAAAAATTATGAATTACATTTAAGATGTAAGTAACAACAATTCAGTGATCATGTACCCATCACCCAGTTTAAGAAAAAAATTTTTTCAATTATGTTTGAAGTCACTCCCCTGCCTGTCCCTCCCTGATCTTCTGATTCCTTCCACTTCCCACCAAGTAACCATGGTCCTGACTTCGGTGTTTATCATTCTTATTTTTAAATAATTTTATCGTGCATTTGTATCCCTAAACAAAATATATTTTTTGTTTATTTTTAGACTTTTTTTACTTGGGTTCTTCCCTTTTCCTTCTATTACTTTAGAAAGTATAAATCTCATTTTCATTATTTTAATCATTACCCTGGAGATTTTAAAACGCACATTTAATTTACCAAAATGTGTAACTAACAGCTATCTTTACTCTCCTCTCAAACAATACAGGACCTAACAACACTTTAATTGTGATCATCCCCTCCAGACATTAGTGCTATTTTGTAAGTTCTTATCTTTTTATCAGTCCAGGGAAAAATTGTTAATATTGTTTTATTCAGTCCATGTTTGTTAAGCTGCACATACTTTATTCACTCTTAGTTCCTTCTTACATCTCGAACCTTCCATCTGGACCAATTTCCTTCTGCCTAAAGTCCATCTTTTAGAACTTCCTTCTAAAAGGAAATTCTAAAAGAACTCTACTGAGAGACTGCAAAGTCTCTCAGTTTTCTTGAAAGATATTTTACTGGATACGTTACTCTAGATTGACTCTTTGGATGATGATGATACCATTCCACCCTGTTTGAGCTTCTTTTGTTCCTATTAAGACGTCAGTGAGGACTTCCCTGGTGGTGCAGTGGTTAAGAATCAGCCTGCCAATGCAGGGGGCAGAGGTTCGAGCCCTGGTCTGGGAAGATCCCACATGCCACGGAGCAACTAAGCCCAGGAGCCACAACTACTGAACCCACATGCCACAACTACTGAAGCCTGGGAGCCTAGAGCCCATGCTCCGCAGCAAGAGAAGCCACCACAAGGAAGAGCAGCCCGCTCGCCACAACTAGAGAAAGCCCGCGTGCATCAATGAAGACCCAATGCCGCCAAAAATAAATAAATTTTAATTTTTAAAAAATATTAAGATGTCAGTTCTCTGTAATGGCCCGTGTGGGAGGGGAGTCTGAAGGAGTGTGGATTTATGTGTGTGTATGGCTGGTTTGCTTTGCTGTGCACCTGAAGCTAACGCAACATTGTGGGTCAACTATACTCCAGTAAAAATTAAAAAAAATAAAAGTCAGTGATCAGCCTAATTGTCATTCTTCTGAAGATAATTTAATTCACTCTGGATTTTTTTTTTCAAGGTTGTCTCTGTTTCTCTCTGTTTCACTGTAATGGGTCTATGTGTAGGATTTCCTTTTATTTATCCATCTTGCTTAGAATTCACTGGAATTTCTCAATCTCTGGATTGGTATTTTTCATGAGTTGTAGAAAATGACTGGTCATTATCTCTCCAAATATTGCTTCGGCACCATTTTCTCTCTTCTCTTGTTCAGAAACGCCAGTTAAACATATGTCTCATTCCATCTTCCACATCTCTTTGTCACTCTCTTCTGTTCCATATCTTAATCTCTCTGTGCTTCACTGTGGGAAAGTGTTTAGACCTACCTTTATTTCACTAACTCTCATCAGCTGTGTCTAATTGCTTTCCCTTGAGTTTAATAGTAATCATTCTGGTTTTCATTTTTAAAGTTCTACTTGTTTATTTTTCATATCTGCTTGGTCATTAGTCAGAAGAAACCAACCCCGCAGACACCTTGATCCCAGACTTCCAGCCCACAGATTTAGGAGAAAATAAACTTCTGTTGTTTAAGCCACCCTATCGGTGGTACTTTTTATGGAACCCCTAGCAACCTAATATAACTTTTCACCTTGGTTTTCTTTATTTTTAGTGTATTTCTTAGTGCACCCAGTATGCAAATCTGGACCAGTTGGTACCTGTGATTAGAACATAATGAGGCCAAGGTCATGGACTCAGTCATAGGGCAGAAAACAGGAGGAAAACATCTCTGTCACTGCAGAATGCCCCTAATGCCAACCAACCACTATAAATGTTTGCCTAATCCCAAGACCAACCCATAATTCAAAAAGAGACATGTACCACAATGTTCATTGCAGCGCTATTTATAATAGCCAGGATATGCAAGCAACCTAAATGTCCATGGACAGATGAATGGATAAAGAGGATGTGGCACATACATACAATGGAATATTACTCAGCCATAAAAAGAAACGAAATTGAATTATTTGTAGTGAGGTGGATGGATCTAGACTCTGTCATACAGAGTGAAGCAAGAAAGAGAAAAACAAATACCATATGCTAACGCATATATATCGAATCTAAAAAAGAAAATGGTTCTGATGAACCTAGGGACAGGACAGGAATAAAGATGCAGACCTAGAGAATGGACTTGAGGACACAGGGAGGGGGAAGGGTAAGCTGGGACGAAGTGAGAGAGTAGCATTGACATATATGCACTACCAAATGTAAAATAGATAGCTAGTGGGAAGCAGCCGCATAGCACAGGGAGATCAGCTCGGTGCTTTGTGACCACCCAGAGGGGTGGGATAGGGCGGGTGGGAGGGAGACACAAGAGGGAGGGGATATGGGGATATAAGTATATAGCTGATTCACTTTGTTATACAGCAGAAACTAACACAACATTGTAAAACAATTATACTCCAATAAAGATGTAAAAAACTTTTAAAAAGACCAACCCAAGAGAAAGTCTGCCAGCCCGTGAGTACTTCCTTAAAAAGTGTCTCTAAAGTCCAGGCCCTGCTGGTGGTAATTTCATCTTCTTGGAGTCAGCATATTCCATTTTCCATAACTATTACCCTAATGCTTCCTGGCTAGAATCTACAAAGCCAGTTCTCTTGGTACTTTCTTCCTCAAACTGGTTTGATATGCCATTGAGGATGAGATTCCAGTCTATCCCAATGATGAAGAAGAGAATTTCTCAAAACCTTTATTTTCCATGAGAAACTGCGACTCTTAATGTTCATGCTCATCTACCACTGATCTGAATAAATCCTCCCTTGACTCAACTGTGTAGGAAGCCTAAACCTTGACTCCATCTATCTCAGTGGAGATTGAGGAAAAGGAGGTGTGAGAGGAGCTTCCTCACAGTGAGCACTCCTTGGCCAGTGGGTCTTATTTCCACTGGACACTGTTTTGCTGCTGTGTTTTTTCTTTCTCCTTTCTTTTTTCTTTCTGTTCTAATCAATAACTCACGAAGCACAAAAGGGGACTTGCACTGGCTTTTGATTTGCTGTATACATTACTTGAAGTGTTACATTTTAGACCCAATATTTAAAAATCATTTACACTTCAGAGTAGAAAAATAGCAACATTACTAGGAGATTCAATTAAATTATCCCAGGTTAATGCATTCACTATCAGCAATGAATAACCACAAGTATGTAGCCAATGAATAGACTATAAAGCTCTATTTCATTCATAGATCTATAGTCCATTTTGTGAGCATATTAAAATATATTTTCTAATAGAAAAAAAAATAAGATGCCCTTTGTTTACTCCTTTTTACAGCAAGTTAGTGCCTATCATTCCCAGGACAATGGTTTCCTTAAAACTACAACAATAGCTTTTGTCTCTTTAAGCCCCGGAGGACACTGGGAAAATCTCTCACTTGGGTTAACTTTGCTGAATATATTTAACCAGTAAATTATTTGCCTTCCCAACTGGAAGAACCAATATATATTTATGTTCTAGGAATGGTTTGTTTTACTAACTTTATGAGTGAAGACCTCAAGAGTAGCAAAGCCAAGGGACATTTAATTAAGTTATATTTGCTTTTTCATGATCTTTAGCTCTAGCTTATAAATCAAGAATCAATGAGTACTTAATTTCCTCTTATAGCATTAAAAGTAATTGCTTCATAAATTCACTTTAGTAATCCAAATATTTGCACACAGTACAGCACAAAGAGAAGTTGTTTCACTGATGAGATCCTAACTTTTATTTTATTAGTATAAAATGGAACTTGCTCATTTTATAGCTTATGATTTTCCTGGCTGCCTCAAATTTCTTTTTGAAGCAGACAGGATATAAATTTAAAATAAATACAATTATGACTTTGCTTGAGAAAAAAAAGCTAGTCTACTTACTTAAAATATAAAAAGAAATCATAGTTGTAGATAAATTTCTGCTTAGTGGAGTATAACTCTAATGAGTAAATTCTTTCCCCCCAAACTGGGTATGCTCAAAGAGCAACGAAAATATCTGCAAGGTTGGTTTAACCTTTACTTTACCTGTATATTTTATTGTGGGCAGGAGAGGAAGGAGAAAAAGTGTTAATAAAATTGTTACCTGTGCTGCTAAGCTCTTGACTATTGGTCAGAGGCTGAAATTGCTTTGTATTGTTTAATTGCTCTGTTCATAATATCTCCCTAAATGTAGATGTGACATTACGATTTACAAAAATAATTTACAATCTCTGAGTCATTCAAGTCTCCATGAACCAGAGACCACTTTCCTGGTGGTACAGATGAGTGCCAAAGAGAGGCGGAATGAGAGCCCGGGTTCAGAGGGCAGCACGTGGCTGAGCTGGGCAGGGAAGAAACCCAGGTCTTTGCATGGCAAGTCCAGGACTGTGACTGCCCCACAGCTACTATAATTTGTGCATTGTTTCATTCAACACATGTGTTTTAGCACCTATTATGTGTCAGATACTTAGGGAGCTTATAGCTACAACATGAATGAACCTAGAAAACATTATGCTCAGTGAAAGAAGCCAACACAAAGACCACATATTATGATTCCACTTATATGAAATGTCCAGAACGGGCAAACCTACAGAGACAAAGTAGATTAGTAGTTGCCTATGGCTGGGAGCATGGAGAATGGAGAGGGATGGAATGGGGAGTGACAGGTGAGGGGTGTGGGGATTCTTTTGGAGGTAATGAAAGTAATCTAAAATTGATTGTGGTGGTCGGTACACAACTCTGTGAATATATAACCATTGAACTGTGCACTTTAAATGGGCATATTGTATAGTGTATAAACTATATTTCAATAAAGTTATTTTTTAAGAAAATAGGCGCAGGTGCTTGAGGGCCACGCCTCCTGCCGGGGAGGACGAGGATGCTAGCCTACTCCTTCCCAGCTGTGCCCTGCGCACTGGCCGCCTCTGCGTGCGGACCAAATTCCCCACAGTCAGGACCCGCCCCGGCTTTGGGAACAGCCCTGGGGACAACAGGAAGCTGCAAAGTTGTTTCCCCCCTCCTGCCTCTGCCACCTCGCAGCATCCGCCACTCCAACCCTGATGAGCGCGTGGGGCACTTTGGGGCACGCGAGTGCCATCTAAGCATGAGCATCACTTTAGTGTCCTTTCATTGTCAGATGCCAGATTCCTTTAGGACCAGTGACAGCAACCCCACAGGAAGGGCATGTAGCCACGGGCCCTGGAAAGAGCGCCCCCAGTCGGACAGATGCCTTTCAGTCCCCAGGATCCTGTTACCTGCTGACCACCAACCCCACTGCTCTAGGCTGCTGCGCCCAGCTTCAGGAAGTTCCTGGAGGTCTCCTGCAAGGCACGCCCCGAGCCGTGCAGGTATACTGGGCTGATCCATAGTTTGAATGACCTCATTCCAGATGCTTGGTAGAAAAATGGCCGCTACAGTTTGTCTCGCCTTGATGAGCCGCGCTCTTTCCGCCTCCTTAGCCTTGTGCCGTCAGGTGCTTCTGCCTGCAGCCTGGCTCCTGCGCCTCCACCTGGTGACATTTTATGTTCATCTCTGCAGGTGTCGCTCAGGGCCACCTCCTCCTCTACCAACCGATCAATGATTCTCTTCTGCGCTCTCTTGGAGTCCAGGGGCACTGATTTTGTGATAGGATCGGTCTTTTATGAGCCTGGGGTTCCAGGTCCAGGGGTGACTGCTTCAACTTCCTGTGGCCCCAGCCCAGGGCCCTGTGCCCAGGGAGGCACCATCCCGCTGGCATTATTCAACTTGAATTGAGTTCAGTCATTTAACAGGCAGAGACTTGGATGGGGAGCATGTAAGCAGCAGCATCAGAGTGCTACTTCCAAAAGCCCGAAAAGAAAAACTAGCATGTTTCTTTAGTGATATCAAATGAGACAAAGGAAGGAAGAAACCGCCTGAGGTCACAGACAGCCGTCAGAGTGGAAGACTTCCATCGGAGCGCAATGGAATAATCAAGAGTTATTTTAAAAATATTGTTATTAAATAAACATTACAGAAACTTTTGCCTATCCAACTTATTTATAGCTTAAGGCATGAAAACCCACATTAGTATGTTGAATTATAAGAATTCACTGCAGCCTGCTAGCTGACAGCACATCAAATTATTTGCAAATATTTTCTGGAACAGTAACCTTGAAGGATGCCAGCCCCATTCAGTGTAACCTTATCACAAGACAGGAGCTGAGCATGGAGATGTGTTCCAAAGCAAAGGACGCTTTAGTTCCTGGAACCTCTGTCGGCTATTTGAACAAGGAGTTTATCCCCCATCTCAGCCAAAAGCTTCGCTTGTATCTCTTGGGCATTTACATCTTTCTCCGCTGCACTTTAAAAAGATGGTATGCAGAAGGCCCCCTTGAGAAATTGTGCTCTGGGCAGGAATTTGTGAGTACGTTAGTCACATGTAAGAGGCTTTATATCCTCCAGTCTGCAGTAATGTAGTTTTGCAAAAATTACGTAATCATTTTAACAAAGAGTCTCTAATTGACATGAAAAGGCAAAATCAAAATAGAAACGAATTTCAGTGTGAGCAGTACAGGCTCTTCGTTTTGACTTGCCACCCCATGGAGTGTGGTCCAGGGGAGCAACAAACCAGGACCTCATTCGTAGCTTTTGGCCTTATGAAAACTACTGTGGCAGATTCCTCCAGGGACTGATTTTTCTTTAATATGCAATATCTCTACCTTACAAACACTTCACATGTGTTCCCTTTTTTCCTAATATTCAACATTATTTTCAGCACTTTAAATACCTTTCTTTCTACCAAGGAAAATATCGTTCTTTTGATGAAAAGCTGTTAGTGCCCACGTAAACAACTGGGAAGTGGTTGGGCGGTTTAAAAATTATATCTAGATCATTTAGCAAGGTTGGCACAGCATCTGAGTTCTAAAATCAGCGTTTTGCCAAATATTCTAGCCATATCACAGTTGCTAAGCTAACGAGAAAATGCTAATCGCTTGGCATAAACGTGGCTATGTTAAAATTAAACAAAATTGATTGCCTTCAAAATAACCTTTTGTTTTTGTCTCCAAAAAGCTGCTTTGCACATTTGGTATAGGTAAATGTGCCCACCCTGACACTAACATCTTTCATGTCTTAAACAGGTTCTGTGTTTTTCTTTGTTCTCTCATCAAGAACAATGAGCCCATACCGCACCACTCTTCAGTGAATTCAACAGCTGTTTAAGCACCTACTATGCGCTCAGTGCCAT
Source organism: Tursiops truncatus (assembly GCF_011762595.2). Classification (NCBI taxonomy): domain Eukaryota; kingdom Metazoa; phylum Chordata; class Mammalia; order Artiodactyla; family Delphinidae; genus Tursiops; species Tursiops truncatus. Next base: position 6,745,446 of record NC_047049.1, read on the forward strand.
GCTGTTTGCTGTCGTAATTGTACTCTGCAGGGCCCAAGCACTAGAAGTGTGATCAATTAAGTGCCACCAGGGAAACGAGAACAGTGTATCTAGTGCATTGTTGCTAAATTATAATATTTCCAAGTGATGTTTTGTGGGAAGAAAAGCCCAGGACTAGATGGTGGAAACTAGTAATTTCCACCAAACCTTAAAGAAGAATTGGCATCAACTCTTCACTAGCCATCTAGTCCTGGGCTTTTCTTTGTGGGAAGCTTTTTTGATTGCTAATTCAATCTCTTTACTTCTATTCAAATCTTCTGTTTCTTCTTAAGTCAGTTTTGGTAATTTCTGTCTTTATAGGGATTTGTCCATTTCATCTAGGTTATCTAATTTGTTGGTGTACAGTTATTCATAGTACATCATCCTTTGTATTTAGTAGTAATGTTCCATCTTTCAATCCTGCTTTTAGTAACTTGAGTCTTCTCTCTTTTTCCCTGAGCAGTCTAAAGATTTTTCAATTTTTTTATCTTGTTGGTTTTCATTGATTTTCTCTATTGTTTTTATATTCTCTATCTCATTAATTCAACTTGTGGCTTTGTTATATCCTTCCTTCTGCTAGCTTTGAATTTGGTTTGCTCTTCTTTTTCTAGTTTCCAAGGTGGAAGTTTAGATTATTGGTTCACAATATTTCTTCTTTGTTGCTATAGGCATTTAGAACTATTAAAAAAAATTTTTTTTGGCCATACTGCGTAGCATGTGGGATCGTAGTTCCCTGACCAGGGATTGAACCTGGTTGAACGCACCTCCTGCGGTGGAAGCGTGGAATCTTAACCACTGGACTACCAGGGAAGTTCTAGAGCTATAAATTTCCATCTAAGCACTGTTTTAGCTGTGTCCCGTAAGTTTTGGTATGTTGTGTTATCATTTTCATTATTCAAAGAGTTTCTAATTCCACTTGTGATCTCTGCTTTGACCCACTGGTTATTTAAGAATATGCTATTTAATTTCCACATATTTGTGAACTCCCCAAATTTCCTTCTGTTACTGATTTCTAATTTCATTCCATTTTGGTTGGAGAACATACTTTGTATGATTTCAACCCTTGTAAAGTTACTGAGACTTGTTTCCTCAAGTCTTCCATTTCCTTGTTCATCCTCTGTCTGGTTGTCTTTATTATTGAAAGTTAGGTGTTGAAGTGTCCAATTATTATTGTTGAAATGTCTGTTTCTCCCTTCAATTCTGTCAGTTTTTGCTTTGTGCATTTTGGAACTGTTTTAGATACATAAACGTTTATTATTGCTATATACTCTTGATGTCTTTTATCATTATAAAATGTCCTTCTTTGTCTCTAGTAACAATTTTTGGCTTAAAGTCTGTTTTGTCTGATATTAGTATACAACTCCAGCTCTTTTTTGATTAATATTTGCATGGTCTGTCTTTTCTGTTCCTTGATTTTCAACTATTTTTGTATTTGAATCTAAAACCCATCTCGGAACTTCCCTGGTGGTCCAGTGGGTAAGATTCCTCGCTCCCAATGCAGGGCGACTGGGTTCAATCCCTAGTCAGGGAACCAGATCCTGCATGCATGCTGCAACTAAGACTTTGCATGCCGCAACCAAGAGTCCACATGCCACAACGAAGAGTCTGCATGCTGCAACTAAGACCCAGTGCAGCCAAATAAATAAATAATAAACAAATAAATAAATATTTTTTTAAAAAACAAAAAATAAATAAAACACATCTTTTATGGACAGCATATAGTTGAATCATTTTTTAAATTTATTTTTACTATATCTGCCTTTTAATTGAAGTTTTAATCCATTTACATTTTATGATTACTGATAAGATTTATATGTGCCATTTTTCTATTTGCTTTATATATTGTATGTCTTTTTTTCCCCTCTATTCTTTCATTACTGCCTTTTTGTGTTAAATATTTTCTCATGTACCATTTTAATTCCATTGTCATCTCTTCTGCTGTTTTTTAAATGTAGTTATTTTCTTAGGGGTTGCCTTAGAGATCACAATTAACATCTTAATTTACAATGATACAATTCAGATTAATATCAACTTAATTTCAATATTATACCAAAACTATATTCCTGTATATTTCCATTCTCTCCCTCATTCTTTGTGCTATTATTGGCATACAAATTACATTTTTATACATTGTATGTCATTTAACACAAATTTACAAGTATTGCTTTCTGTACTTGTCTCTTAAATCAGATAGAAGCAAAGAATTACAAATAAAAATACATTAATTTTGTCCTTTATATTTACCTATGTAAATACCTTTACTGGTATTCCTTATTTTTTCATATGGATTCAAGTTGCCCCCCAGTGTCCTTTCATTTCAGCCTTAAGGACTCCCTTTAACATTTCTTGTAGGGCAGGTCTCTTAGCAATGAAATTACTCAGTTTTTGTTCTTCTGGAACTATTTTAACTTCATTTTCAAAGGATAATTTTCTGGATTTAATTCTTGCTTGACCATCTTTCTTTTGGCACTTTGATATTGCCATCCCACTGTCTTCTGGCCTCCATAGTTTCTGGTGAGAACTCAGATATTGATCTTATTGAGGATCCCTTATATGTGACAAGTTCTTTCTTGCTTCTTTTAAGAGTCTCTCTTTCTCTTTGTCTTTCAACAGTTGGATTATGATGTATTTAGGTGTGAATCTCTGAGTTTATCCTATCTGAAATTTGCTAGGCTTCTTGAATGTGTGGATGAATATGTTTCATCAAATTTGGGAAGTTTTTGGCCATTATTTCTTCAAATATTCTTTCTGCCCCTTACTCTCTCTCCTCTCCTTCTGGGATGCTGAGAATACATATTTTGGTGTGTTTCATGGAGTTCCACAGATCTGATTATCTTTCTTCATTCTTTTTTCTTTCTCTCCTCAGACTGGAAGATCTCAGTTGACTCATCTTCAGCTCTTCCGATTCTGTCCTCTGCTCGTTCAAATCTGTGGTTGAGCCACTCTAGTAAATTCTTCATTTCAATCATAACACTTTTCAAATCCAGAATTTCTTTTTGTTTTCTTTTCTCATAATCTCTATCCCCTTATTGATATTCTCTATGTGGTGAGACTTCATTCTCATACTTTCATTTAGTTCTTTATACATGGTTTCCTTTAGTTCTTGAACGTATTTTAAATAAATAATTTAAAATCCTTATCTAGTAAATTCAGTGTCTGGGCTTCCTCAGGAACAGTTTCCGTTGACTTTTTTCCTCCTGTGTATGGACCATACTTTCTTGTTTATTTGCAAGTCTTGTGGTTTGTTTCGTTTTTGTTTTGCTGAAACCTAGATATTTAAGATAATATAATGTGACAACTCTGTAAATCAGATTCTCCCCCCTCCCCAGAGATTGCTTTTGTTGCTGTTTGTTGTAATTGCTATTGGTTTTTTAGAGACTTTTCTGAACCAATTCTGTAAAATCTTATTCTTTGTTGTCTGTGTGGCCACTGAAGTCTCTGCTCAGTTGTCTTAGTGGTCAGTTAATGATTGGACAGAGATTTCCTTATATGCCTGAAACCAATATGTCTCCCAGTCTTTTCTGAGAGTCTCCGTGTATATGTTGGGCACTCCTAACACTCAACCAGGCCTCAACTCCATCTTCACCTTCACTTCCTTCTTGTACAAAAACTCAGTGGTAGCCAAAGTTGAGAACTTAGGGCCTTCTCAGGTCTTTCCTGAGCATATGCATAGCATGGGGCATGTTCACATCCCTAAACATGTACATGGCCTTTTAGATTCCTAACAAGATGTCAGAGATTTCCAAATCTCCCTATGGATATCTCGTTTTCTAGTTTTTCCCTTTAAACTTTTTGGTTTGTGTATTGTTTGCCCAACTGCTATCTACCACCTCAGGAAGCTGCAATGTTAAACAATTACCTCTAATTGTTTTCGACAAATTCTGTCTGCTGTTCATACAGGGGGAGCTCTGAGTCAGATCAAATAAATACAGCCTCATGAGGGATGTCTTCCAGGAAATAACTAGACTGGCCAAACAGTGACAATTCTCTGGTAACGGGGTTTTGAAGGAGTTTCAACACTGTTCTGACCCCTCCAGTGGCTGCCAGGCTGCTGGTTTTCGTTGTGATCACAGGCTGTTGGTTTTCAAGTTTACTGTAGAGCTGAGGAGGGGACAGTGGGAATAAGGCAAATAAAATGGCCATAAATCTTGCTTTTCATACTGATATTCAACCATTTTTCTTGAATAAATGCTCCTCGGGTTACTGCAAGCCTTTGGTTAATTTCCAGAATTCTAAGAAAAATAGATCTTTACCATTTCTCCTAATGTTCTCATTGCTTTTATAGAGGAGATGATTTTCAGAGATATTTAGTCTGCCTTCTTTTGTTGTTGTTGACATCACCTCAACCCAGCGTCTCTTGAATGCCACCATCCTATGGTGACTTCAAGAGGAAAGTATGATTCATGGACCTGAAATCAACAGTGAGAGCTCTGCTCTTGAGGCTGCAGTGGGCAGGGCAGGTTTCAGAGAGCAGAGGGGACTTGAAGCGATGCTTGACAGAAAGACAGAATTTTAAAGAGCCTACCTAATTGAGTAGGGAGGAGAGAAGAGCACCTTCCAGAAACGTAAAGGGTCTGGGCATTTATTGTTTTAGGAAACTTATGATGTTTTCAATTTAGCCAAGAGAGTCACTATAGACTCGATATGAAAAATTACAGAAAAACAATTAGATTTCCAAATCCTGCAAGCCTCTGAGCTTACCCCAGATGAACCACCATGCTAAGGAGAGGGGCCCTATTTCTCATTCAACATATTCATAATAGCCCTTTTGTATTATTAAGCTCAGCATAGTCAAGCATAAATAAAGTCTTTCCAGACAGCTTTTGGACAGAAACCTCTCTGACTCTTTGCCACACAGCTCAAAGACTGCCACTGGCCAGCCTTAAATCAGTCAAGATGATTATCTACTTGTTCTACTGTTGTTAGTTTAGAAATATTTGTTCCTTCATTCATTTGCTTGCCATTTATTTACTGAGTATTCACTGTGTGACAAAGACGCCATGCCAGGTCCATGGAGATACAGATATGGTCCCTCCTGTTGTGGAGCTCACCTTCTCCATAAGGTTTCATAAGCAATGTGGGCAGAGTAACATCGGGACACTGGGAATGTCCAAGGGAGAGATGTTCAGTGAAGCTTGGGGTAGGGATGGGATTCCCAGAGGGAGTGGCATCCTACCTGAGCTTTAAAGGGACAAATAGTCTTGCTAAGAAGTTGGTGGGGGGAGGGGTCATGTATTAGTCTGCTCAAGCTGTTGTAACAAAATACCACAGACTGGCTGGTTTAAAAAACACAGATTTATTGTCTCACAATTCTGGAGGCTAGAAGTGTAAGATCAAGGTATCAGCAAGTTGATTTCTCCTGAGGACTCTCTTCTTAGCTTACAGACAGCCACCTTCTCACTGTGTCATCACAGAGCCATGAGCTGGAAGGAGCCCTGGGCTCTGAGTACTTGTATTGAACTTGCTGGGAGTGAAGATTCACTTCTAGTGCATTAAGCCACTGAGATTTCAGAGTTTCTCTTTTATGACTACCTGTATTACCTTAATGAATACAATCACCCTAATTTCAAAGTTTTTTTAATCTTTTACATATTTTTACATAGTGAGCAGACCATTTTTTTCACTTTTTTTTAACACATACTGAAACGTTTTCCATGTTTTCCTGTTATCTTCATAACTATTATCTGTAGGGCCTAAATAACATTTCATTAAACAAACTAAACCTGTCCCCAGTTGTTGAACATTTGGTTGTCTCCAATTATTCTGGTCTTTTAGAAAAAAAACATCCCACTACTACATTCTGTTGGATAGAAGGGTGCAAGATCCCATCATCAAACAGTTGTACCATTAGTCAAGTTTGCACAGAGGGCTCAGAAGAATGATAGAGATGCCTACACCCTGTTCAGGGCCGGAAATGGCTCATTTTCTCTTCAGGCCACCTGCAGCTCCTCGTCAGGCGCTGGCCCTTGACTCAAGCTCTCAGGCCACCTCACCCACCCTTGGGTACCCTCTCCTCCTCATCTCTGCTTCTCACCCTGGGGTCTTCTCCAGCATTCTGCTCTACCCAGTTGCATCTGGGAGAGCCCAGGGAACACACCCCAATCCCTCGCCTCACACAGACACAAACACACAGTTGGATCTTGGCTCGTAGCCTAGACAAAGCAATCAAACAACTTCCGAAGCCGTTGTATTGGTCAGAGGCTTGGCAGGAAACAAAGGGCAGATTTTAATTATTTTATTTGAGGAGAGTTTATCAAAAGGATGATACAGAAGGTATAAGCATGGAGTAGCAAAACCACATGGAATCACACAAAACCTGGGGACTAGTAACAGCAGGGTAAGGAGTGTGTGTGGAAATTGGAGCAAGGTTCTCACCCTTAGCCCTCTCTCACCTGATCATCTCCTCGAAGCCCACCTCGAGGGTCTTCTCCTTGGGGAAGCCTCCCATACCCCCAGCCTCCTCCTCCACCACTGGCTCCTTGAGGGTAGACACTGTATCACCAGAAAACTGTGTACCAGCACCCAGCAGGTGCCTGGGCAGCCCCTGGGACATAATAGCTGCTCAGTAAATACTTGTTCAATGAATGAATTCAAAAATGATTGAATGACTAGAGAAGGAGGGGGAGAGATACAGAGAAAACCAGGAAAATAAACATTTACATTTTTTTCTACAGTGTTTCTTTTTATTGAAGTATAGTTGCTTTACAATGTTGTGTTAGTTTCTGCCGTACAATGAAGTGAATCAGCTATATCTATACATACATCCCCTCCCTCTTGGGCCTCCCTCCCACCCCACCCCCATCCCACCCATCTAGGTCATCACAGAGCACCGAGCTGAGCTCCCTGCGCTATACAGCAGGTTCCCACTAGCTATATTTTACACATGGTCGTGTATATATGTCAATCTGATGCTGTGTTTGCTGTGTTTGATTTTTGTCTGTAAAATATTTGTTTGCAACAATAATTTTATTTTCTGTTTTGCATTTATTAAAGAGAAAAATTAATGAGACTTATTACTTGAAAATGTTATAAAGCACCTATTAATCTGGCATTAGGCAAGAAAATATACCCCCCAAAATTATCCAGCAAGATACACTACAGAGAGAGGGAAAAGAGGAGCAAACACCAGAAAAGGGGCGATTTCTATAATAAGCCCCCCAAGGGTAGCTGCCTCTGAGGAGTGGAAATTTGTATTCAATCCACATCTAACAGGTCTGTTAAATTTAAGACACGGAATTCAATCAGATATGGTCTCTAGGCTAATGAGAGCAACAGGTCATCAAATATTTAACAGAGAGCCAAGTTTGAGCCCAAAGAGGCAATGTTGACATAGAAAAAACCCAAGTTTTGGAACCAAATGATGGGTTTCACGATGGCAGTGCCCTTCCTCCCTGGGAAGGCTCTGTTTTGTCTCTACAGTAGGACTATACAGTCACATGCTCTTATGTAGGCAGGTAGAAACGTTTGGGTAAACTGTATTTCAGCAGTGCGTTTGCGTGCAGATACAATTTTGAAATATTATTCAACATGTCTTTCCTTCTGGATGGTTGCTGTGCTTTCCCTTTGAGTTGGTTTCCAGCAGACTTTCAAGAGTCCACGCCTAGCCAGGGTCCGACAGCCAGCCTTGCCTTTGGTTTGCAAGCGGCATGTGCTGAAGAGAGAAATGACTTTGGGGATTTCTAAAAACTTGGCTGGCCCATCAAAACTGAAACCTGGTAAATAGGGCGTGAACCACAGTGGAGGGAAGGACATGCCGCCGGCAGCGTGGTTCTCCTGCCACTCCAAGAGGCTAGAGGAACCGGGAGAGGAGGCTGGGGGCCAAACACCAGTGAGGGGCCCTCTCCTCTCCCAACACCCAGGCTGGCATCTGAGATGCCCCTGATGGGTCAGAAGACCCAACATTATTCCCCATTCGAACTCTGAGAGGAAAGAGCCTTAAAGAGAATCAGAGGAGAGCAATGACTATGGAAACTGTAGGCACGGGGGACCAGCCTGTGCTTCCTCAGGGCATCGGAGGAGACGGCAAAGTCATCTCATGCCTGAGTGGAGGGGAAAAGATGGCCTGGGCCCTGGCGAGGGGCTCCCGGGCGAGGCTGCCTGTGGGCTCCCCAGCCTGGCACAGGCAGGGAGACGTGGGCCTTCCCGGGACTAGCACCCCAGGAGAGCCAGGTGGGGGTGAGGCACATCAGGAGATTGCCACTTCCCCACCCAGCCCAGCCTGAGAGGATGCAGCAGGCCAGAGGCTGGTGCCCTGGAGCCAACCATGGAGGTGGAAGGGGGCTGGTGAACATGCTGAGTTCCCTTGTATTGGCAAGATGGGATGTTCTGTCCTCAGTTGGAATTGGGGTTTGGAAACAAGTGAACTCCCAGTATACAGAAAGTGATCATATTTGCACATTCAAATTTGTGACTAAGAAATGTGCCTGCAGTACATGAAGACACATGGGTACTGTGGGGCTTTGCATTCTGCAGATTGTAGTGCAAATGCTTATTACTAGTTCATTATGACGAAGATTATGATTAATTGCTACAATCAAGCTATACTCACTTATTCAGTAAACAGTTACTGTCTACCATGTGCTGGGTACCAGTGAAGGTACTGAAGATGAAGGGAAGAAAGCAGCAAAATCCTTGCCCTCAAGGGGCTCACAGCCTGGTCTGGGGAGACAGACACCAGCGAACCCATAGGTAGGGTGCCGAGCATGTCAGCTGGTATAAGTGCTGTGGAGGAAATAAGGCAGGGGTGCCAAGAACGGTCAGGGAAGCCCTCCCAGAGAGGGTGACATCTGAGCCAACCCCAGGAGGTGAGGGACCACGCAGCTTTGGGAGCCCGCAAGCGCTGAGTCAGAGGCACAGGTACAGGTGTCTACAAGGAGGGGTCATACAGGTGTGTATGGGAAGCACAAGGAGCTAGGTGTGGCTGGAACAGGAGAGAGCTGGCAGGGGGCAGGAATTGGGGCCAGGGGGCCATGCTGGGAGAGATGGGGAGGGGGCAAACCCATGGTGGGCCGCAGGCCACTCTGGGGACCCATTTTGACTTTGCTGAGTTGGGGCCATTGGAGAGTTGGGAAGGGGGTGGGGACCTCTTCCCAGAGGTGCCTTGCAGCAAGGATGCAGGTGAGCAGGAGAGCGTAGAAATGAGCCCTTCTTCAGAGGGCGGCGAAGTCTTCTTGATTACCATATTTGGTCTCTCCAATTTATTACAGTAGGGGAAAACAAGAGATCTGGCCTGACATCGCTGTGGGGAAAAAAAGGGGGCCACCATAATTTGTTCATTTTATAGCTCAGGGTACACAAAAGAGCCTGAAAGATTTGCCCGTGGTCATAAAGTGGAACAGTGGGAGAGAGAGGGCCAGATGCCAGGCCCCGTATTTCCAGCCCTGCGGCACTCACCTGACAGGTGCCACCTCCAAAGGCAGGAGGGCGGTTCGGAGGGAAGCCAGGCTCCCAACCTGCACAGGAGGCCTCGGGAGGGCAGCAACCAGGAGTCCTTCCATCTCTCTCCTCTCCTGTCCTCTCCTCTCCTCAAGACAGCGGATGAGAACGGCGAACCTCAGGAGAGTGAGAAATAACCAACAGACGGCAGGGAAGTGCTTTGTGGATGACGGAAGGATGCTAAATGACGGTAATGCAGCCGGGAAGGTGCGGCATAAACGATGATGGAAAGAATTCTGTCACCATGACTCAGGTTTTACAAGGCCAGCAGGGAGCCCTCGCCGGCACCTGCTCCGCCCGCCTGCGGGTGATGGAGCGCAGCCCTCAGCGCGCGGCCTGCAGGGAGAGGTCCCGGGCTCGGCCAGGACACCTCTCAGAGCCGCGTAGCTTCATCAGCAACTGCTCAGAGCAGAATTACAGGGCCCGGGACATCTCCTCGAAGACGGTGACTTCCTGATGACTCCCCCCTCTATCCTAATGGAAACAATCACGTGTGGGAAATGGATGACGGGTGCTGTGACAGTGGGCCCCCTTTCCGCCCTGTCCCCTCTCCCAGTGCTAAGCACCACTAACGAAGATCAGCTAGGTCGTCCATCACAGGGAAATGCACACTGGGGATGGAGCAGCTCTTCCACTCCTTTTATTTTGTTGCCTTTTGTAGATTGCTTGGCGGCCCCCCCACCACCACCCTTGATTCTTCGCCCGCCACCCTGTTTTTACACAGATCCCTCTCCTGACCCTTATTCTCTCTCTCTTCACGTCTCTGCCCTCAGCCAAGTAATTTATTGATTGGCTTTTACCTAAGGCCAAATGAAGTTCTCCTTTATTGAGACAATTTCTCAAAGTCTGTAACTTGCAGACAACGACTTCACCTCACGTTCTCTTTAATTAAAGGAGAGCCACTCATCAAGTTGGTCCGCCAGCCACATGCATCTTAATTTCCTTTTTACCCTGCTGGCTGTGTGATGCAAGTTCTTCCCAAAAGATAGAGACACAAAGCCTTGGTCACTCAGTTATTCACTCAGGAAGTATGTGTTGCATGAATAAGCACGACATTCCTTCCCCTTAAGAGAGGGTCTGTGGAATTTCGACACAGATGTGCTGTGGATTTGAGTCATACTTCTCTGAGTTGCACAAAATAAAATAAGGAATGATGTTAGTTGTCCAGAATTATTTTTACCTACAGGCTCTTTGTGTTAGAAAGATCCAGGTAACTGGGTAAAATTGGCGTGTGCTGAATTTTTTGCCAAACCCTGCTGCTCGCCACCTCTCCTTTGTCTCTGCCTTTGAAGCTACAAGTGAGTGATCCAAAAACCCTTCCTGCGGTTCTGCTTCCTCAGTTCTAGACTTCCAAAACTCAGTTTAAGATGAGCCTCAAAAGTAGGTTGGACCACACATTTAAATCCCTCTATTTCACTAAAAACTATTGTAAGAAAACATGAGCCCTGGATTAGTACATGACTTCTATTTGCTCTTTTATTAATGGAAAGACTCAAACCACACAAGAACATAAATTCTCTCTAATCTTCCTTTGCCAAATCACCAGCTTAAGAAGGAGGGAGGGCATCCTACCCAAAACTCTACCAGTGCAGTCTAAGATGTGATACCTAATTTGTTTTAAATTATTTAAATAGCTAACACATTCACAAAGGTCGAACACCTTTTAATGTGAGAAGGTAATCAGGAAAAAGTCTGCTCCCCACTCAGTTCTGTACCCACTTGCATCTCTATACATGAATAACCTCTGTTTTGAGATTCTTTTTTTTTTTTTTTTTTTTTTTTTGCGGTACACGGGCCTTTCACTGTTGTGGCCTCTCCCGTTGCGGAGCACAGGCTCCGGACGCGCAGGCTCAGTGGCCATGGCTCACGGGCCTAGCTGCTCCGCAGCATGTGGGATCTTCCTGGACCGGGGCATGAACCCGTGTCCCCTGCATCGGCAGGCGGACTCTCAACCACTGCGCCACCAGGGAAGCCCTTGAGATTCTTAATGTATTTCTCCAAGCTTCTTTACACAAATCAAGCAAATACAAATATAGATTCTTCTATTGCCCCCACCTGCTATACGCACCTTTACGTAAAAGTAGTATATCATGTACACGGTTCTCCCTTGCTCTTTTCTGCATAATGGTGTGTCTTGGAGATCTTTCTTTGTCTAAATAGAGATTGTGTGGATGCATCATCCATTTAACCAGCCATCTGTTGATGGACTTGGATTTTCTCCAGGCTTTCCTGATTACAGTGCTGCAGTGAATAACCTGGTACATACGTCATTTTACATGTGAGCTACAGTACAAATTCCCGGAACTGGAATTTGATAGATATTTGATAGATATTGCCAAATAGCCTTCCAGAAGGGCTGCACCAATTTACACACCCAACAGCAACGTAGAAACATACGTGTTCGCCCACAGCTTCACCAACAGAGTGTTATCAAACATGTTTTTCTTCCAATCTAATAAATGAAAAATAGCGTCTCCATGTTTATTTGCCCTTCTCTTATTTTGAGAGAGGTTAAACATCTTTTCATATGTTTAAGAACAATCTGTATTTCCTTTTCTATTTATTCATATCATTTGGCCTGTTTTTCTATTGAGGTTTGGTTTGGGGTTTTTTTTTTCTTATCAATTTTTAGGAGCTCTTTACATATTCGGAGGATTAGTCCTCTTACTGTGATACGAATTATGATTTATCTGTTCAGTTTTCATTTGTCTTTTGGCTTTGCTTTTCAAGTTTTTTGTTTGCTCTCTTTTTTGTGTGTGATATGGTTGTGGCGGTTTTGCCATACAAGAGACTTTTACTGTTGTGTTGCCAAAGTTATCAGTGTTTTCTTGCTTTTGTCACAGTTAGAAAGGACTTCTCCACTCCAAGATTAAAAAGGAATTCTTATTTCTCTTGTAGTAAACTTACGGTTTTCTACTTTGCTTATAAATCTTCGATCCATTTAGAATTTATCCTGATGTACAGTGTGAAGTTTAGGTTATTATTTATTTTTCCAGATGGCTGCTCTCCTGTCTCATCTGGTGACGAGCATTTTTGCTGTGTCATCCAGAAGACAAGTCATGACTGTCAGAGGTTTTGCTTTTCATCCCTAGATTCATGTAGAGACTTGAGGATATGTTCTTGATGGTTCCCTTAACTGCTTCCCTGCATCTCTGCTACGTATTCAAACATCGTGAATTCCTAGTCACTGTGTTTGTCAAATCCATCCTTCCAATCACCCAGCAAGTTTTGTCTTTTTAATTAAACTTCTTGTTGAAGTGTGGCATCATACAGAAAATGCACAGCTCATAAATAGCTTTATGAAGTTTTACAAGGTGAGCACACCCAGATCACCACCTGGTTCAAGATCTAGACCATCACAGCATCCCAGAGCCCCTTCAGCTCCCTCCCAGTGTCTGCCCCCTACGGATGACTGCTCACAATTTCTACCACCAAGGGGTAGTTTGTTGTTGTTTGTTTGTTTTAAATTATTTAAATAGCTAACACATTGACAAAAATCAAACACCTTTTAATGTGAGAAGGTAATCCAAGTTTATATCAATTGGATATACTGAGCATATTCTTTTGCATCTGAATTCTTGCCCTGACGTTGTGCTGATGAGATTCAACCATGTTTTTCCTGTTGTAGTTCAGTGTTCTTCTTGTTGTGTAGCATTCTATTGTGTGAATGTAACACAATGCATTTATCTTTTCTAATGATGACATTTGGATTGTTTCTAATTTGGGACTATGATGAGTACAGATGCTATCAATATTCTTGTCATGTCTTTTGATGCACCTATGTGAGCTTTTCTATCTGGTAAATACCTAGGAGTGGGATTCCTGGATCTTAGGTTATGTGTATGGTTGGCCTTATTCTCTACGACTATACAGTTTCTAAGTATTTTTAAACTCAGTTTAAGAAAAGTGTAATCAGTTCATTTCTTGGATTTCCACTATGTTCAGATACTTTACATAAATGATCTCTCTAACCTCCCCATAACCCTGAGATGGCAGTTCTATTATTGCCCCATTTTACAGCTGAGGAAACTGAGGAGCACATGTTGTCTCGGTTAAGAAGTTTCACTGGATGAATCTGTAAAATGCTGAAGCTATCATATTTAGTAAAACTATCTCTTCAACAATTTGAGTTTCACTCCTCTATTTTTAAAACAGGTTTTAGAACAGGGATGTATTACTTACGAATACAAGAAGAATTCTAAGCATTAAGAGAGTGATGTAATTGAAGACAATATATATTAAATTTATGTAAATTTACAGTGGGTCTTTATGTCTACAAGTGTTGAGTAAGAAGTATCAAAAAGATAAGTGTCGGACTTCCATGATGGTGTAGTGGTTGAGAATCTGCCTGCCAATGCAGGGGACACAGGTTCGAGCCCTGGTCCAGGAAGATCCCACATGCCATGGAGCAACTAAGCCTGTGCGCCACAATTACTGAGCCTGCGCTCTAGAGCCCACGAGCCGCAACTACTGAGCCTGTGCGCCACAACTACTGAAGGCTGCGCGCCTAGAGCGCATGCTCCGCAACAAAGAGGAGCCACCGCAATGAGAGGCCCACGCACCACAAAGAAGAGTAGTCCCTGGTTGGTGCAACTAGAGAAAAGCCCGCGAGCAGCAACAAAGACCCAAGGCAGCCAAAAACTTTAAAAGTTAAAAAAAATAAAGCTAAGTGTCCATTCATATTTTTCAACAATGTCACTGAGCCCATTCCAAGTGTTAGAACTGGAACAAACCTATGGTAAAGTGGTAAAGTAAAATGTGGTAAAAGATCATAAATGTCCTAGACATTGAAAGCTAAGATTCTATGGGTTCCACTGATACCAAAGCAAAAAAATCCAAAGCAATCTGACAAGTACTATCAAAGACCATGGACAAAGGGCTATTAGAATAAAGGAGGGAGTTGGGAAAGGCTTCCCAGGAATGGGACATTTGGGCTGGGCTTTAAAGGATAAATAGGAGTCTCTAGATGGATAACCAGAGGAAAGAGCTCATAAAAAAGGTACATATTGCATAATTAGGAAATGTAATTCATGTGTGATTCAAGGGATATGAAGGGGAGAAGAATGAAGTGACAGGGAGTGAGAGACAGATGTTGGTCAGGTCAGAGAGAGCCCTTGAATGACACACCAAGTGTTTAGATTTTATTCTGTGTGTACTTGGGGGTAGGGTAACGATTCAAATAGATTGCACAAAATTGTACATTTTATACATTGCTGCCAATTTAAAACACTAAATTGACATTTTAAATAACGAAATACTATTGAGGAATCCTCGTTGGAATTCCTAGTTTCCAGCTTCATGACTGGGGGAAAAAACTGCTTTAGGACAGATTCATAGTGGAGGCCGTGGAAGTTCTCCCATTCAGTCGGATCAGGGTAGGTCAGTTGATCAAAATAGTGCAAGCAGGGAATCAGAAAAAAATTCATAAGTACCTTAAACTCTATATTTAAATTAAAACAAATTTATATGTATTTGACAATATTCTAATATAGGTGCAAGACCTCTTCTTTGAGTGTAAAGTACTCAAGGGCATTACAGATGTACTTTTTACATAGATCACACTGTTAATACACTGGCATACATTTTTATTTTGAGATAATTTATAACGAAGCAAGAACTAAAAGATATTTGCATAGTCTTTTGAATAATATCCTGTTTTCAATTTTCAATTAGTAATTCTTTAACCATTGTCTTGACCACTCCTAATTCTGTAGCAATTTTTCAATGACTCATCTATGTTGAATCTTTTCAGTAGCATTCAACTTGTATTTTACAGACACGTGTATTTAACTCTGCCCCTTCACATTTCATCTGTTCATTTGACACTTAATTAAATTATGTGGTTGCAGTAACAAGTACAACTGACATAAACAGGTTTGGGAACTAACACAATAGACTCTGGGTAATCACACAACCCAGATGGTGGGGAAAATGCACAGATGTTCTAACTGAGTGATCTCTAGACCACCAACGTCAACATCACCTGTAAATTTGCTAGGCATGCAAATGCTCCAGTGCAGCCCAGACCTATTGAATTAGAAACTCTTGGGGTGGAGCCCAGAAATCTATGGCTTAACAAACACTCCAGGTGATTCTGGTGCTCCCTAACATTTGAGAACCGGGGCTCTAGAGAGTAACCTACGAGTCCAGGCGTTCTACACAAACACGGACCATGTTTCATCAAGGGAATAGAGGGCATCAGTTAATCTGATCACAGTGAAGAGAGCTTCTCATGCATGTCTTTATGTATGTGTAAACTATTTCTTTCAACCAAATTGAATCAGTCTATAGTGGACTCCTCTGGTGCCCTAGGTCACATCCCCTGGACCACCCCTGATTTCAGCCCCGACTAGTGTAGACAGGTCTGTGTGAGAGCCAACTCCTCTCACCCATGCTGTCCATCTTTCCACCTTCCATCCCGGAGACTCTGTCTTCTGTCCCGCAATCAGGGGACAATTCTGGAGCCATTCCATGCTCTTCTCAGAAGATCCCAGTTGAAACCTGCCCCTGCTGCCCACTGTTATGTGATGAAGTGCCCCCTTTGCTTTTCCTTCTTCCCTGTCTCATTCTCCCTGCTCCTTCACTCCTACTTCCTGGGATCTCATCCCAAATAAACTACTTGTACCCACATCCTTGTCTCAGGCTCTGCTTCCATGAAAACTCACACTAAGACATACATTTCTTCCTTTAATCTTATACCTTTGCATCTCTGCACATGTGTTGTCTCATTGTGTAAGGATGATTGATATTGTATTTAATCGTACTGAAACCGTGCACCTCAGATTGGGACTTGAACCCATGCAGCCGGGACTCAAACCCTGCCAAAACCCACAGTCTTCCAGTTGAGATCACACATCTGGTTTCAGGACTTAATGAAGCTCAGGTTCTTGATGTCTCATCGCAGAAAGAATTCAGTGAGAGACAAAGTGATAGGTAAGAAGTGGATTCGTTGAGAGAGAAACATACTCCACAGACATAGTGTGGGCCATCTCGGAAGGTGAGAAAGGCACCAGGGCATGGTGTTGTCAGTTTTTATAGTGGTGGGTAATTTCACAGGCTAATGAGTGGGAGGAGTGTTCCAGATTGGGGAGGGGAGCGGGTTAAAATCCTATCCAGGAGCATCAAATTTCTCTCAGTTTATTTAGGGCTTCTAAATGTGTCTCATTGAGGAATTTCATATTTTTAAGATTTTGTCTTGCATCTTTTTATTTTGTTTAATTGTGGGTATTGTACAGTATTGTTTTGCTCTTATAATGATGACCTTCTTAATATTACATTTTCTAACTTTACTGCTGGCGTATAGAGAAATGCCACTGGCGTTTGTCTTTTGATTTCATATTCAACCACCTTGCTAAAGTCACCTTTAATTCTAAAAATGTATAGATTATTTGCGGTTTTCTATGTACTCACTAATATTATCTACAAATAATGAGAGTCATATATTTCTTCCTTTCCAGTCCTGATGTCTTTATTTTTCATGTCTTTATTATTCTTTGACAAGGACCTCTAGGACAGTATTGAATAGCAGTGGCATTAGTGGGCATCCTTGTCTTATTCCTACAAATCAATATAACAAAAACAAACAACCTATTTGAAAAATGGAAAGGCCATAAGTCCGTAAATTCACAGAGGAGGAAAGAATATATATAACCTGTAAATATACAAAAAGATATTCAATTTTGTTAGTACTAAAGAAGTACAAACCAAGACCACAGTAATGCTATTTTATTCCCATTCGATTGGCAAAAATTAAGAAACCTGACATCCTAAGTGTTGGACAGGATGTGGACCACTGGGACCCCTTAGGCCTTGCTGGTAGGACCCAGGAGATGTTGGGGGTGGGGCCTAGCACACAGGAAATGTAAGCTTATGTTATTGTTCAAGAGCTTGGGTTATTAGATGGTGGGCATAGATTCTGACTGCAGTCATCAAAGAATCAAACAAAAGGGTAAATAAGAGGGACAAATTATGAGTGTGTATCATAAACTAAGGCTTATAATTAATCCTATTCTGGGCATCAGACGTCCAAAAAATAAAAATAAAAAGGGAAATGAAACGTAAAAAAGAAAGTAAAATTCACTCACAATCCCATTACTGAGGAACACCTACCATCAACATTTTCTGAACATTCTTTCAGTCCATTTTTATGCACATTTGTAGATAGATTTGATTGACAGATGAGAGAGAGAGGCATAAATAATACAACTATAACAAAATTGGGATCATACTATATATGCTGCTTTATAAGTTTATGGGTTTATTTATTTACAGGTTTTAAAAATTGCTGTTGAAGACACAGCAGGGGTGGGGCGGGAAGGGTAAGCTGGGACGAGGTGAGAGAGTGGCACTGACACATGTACACTACCAAATGTAAAGCAGATAGCTAGTGGGAAGCAGCTGCATAGCACAGAGAGGTCAGCTCGGTGCTTTGTGACCACCTAGAGGGGTGGGATAGGGAGGGTGGGAGGGAGGCTCAAGAGGGAGGGGATGTGCAGATATATGTATACATATAGCTGATTCACTTTGTCATATAGCAGAAACTAACACAATGTTGTAAAGCAATTATACTCCAATAAAGATATAAATATATATATAAATAAATTTTAAAATAAAAATTAAAATTGCTGTTGTTTTTTGTGACTTAATCTAATGCTTTTCTGCTCAGAAATGTTTTGAAAGAGGAGACAATAAAAATGGTATAAGTTAATGAAAAAGCAGTTAAAGAAAAGAAAAATTAGATTTGAGTCTAATTTTTCCTTTGTAGATAATTGAGAAAATGGTGCTAATGACAGAAAAAAAAGAAAATTCTAGTAGGGGAGTTTCGGTGAAAGGTGATATATATAACGTTAGAGATTTTTGAGTTGAAGGTGAACATCCAAATTGGCTATTCGGTTGAAAATTCAAGCTACAGGTTTGAATGTGAAAATAACAAGAGATGTCAGTTTGGGGGTCATCAGAGTGAGGATGATGATCGAAGCCATGAACATGGACATTAGTGATGCCTAAGGAAGAAGAAGGATTTGAAGAGATGATCGATGCTAAAAGAGCACTATTATGAAGGGATAAATGAGCAGAGACTTTGTGAAAATCCAATATTTGAGAAAGTGAAGAGAAGGGAAGTGCAAGGGCTCCAGAAAAGAAGAGGTCAGAGAGATAAGAGAACAGGACAGTGTTGATGGGAGAAAAGGCAAGACTTTGAGGGTCAGTAGGGTCCAGTGCAGCAGCAAAAATGGAGGAAGATAAGAAAGCATTGTTGGTAGAGTGTGTGGAATAGAAATTCCATTGGAAGGAATCAAGGGGAGTAAAAGAAATGGAAATAAATGAGGAGTGTCTTGAGGGCTGCAGCTCTGTGCCTTGAGTCAGCTGTGGGTAAACCAGTTAATCTCCCAGCTCCTTGGGGTGTATATTTTCATCCCTGCCAAAGAAGGGCTTGGGGAGGTTAAGGCCACACTCTTTGCAGGTAAGTACAGGATTCTGACCAAGCCCTTTCCACTCTGCCATGTTACCTTCCTTCCTACCAGCCTTGAGAACCTCCAGCACAGACATTTCTATTTCCCCGGGGCTGAATGCAGGCCTGGCACTAGTAGGTGCTTTTCACTGTTTGCTGGGTGAATGGAAGAATGAAGACATTGTAAGGAAAGTTCTCAGAGGCTCCTGGTTGTACCCTGGGGAACGGTGTGTCTTTCTCCAGCACGTATTCTCATACTGTCAGAGCTTAAACACCAGGCCACCCTGGTTCTGCTTAGAAAATAAATGAATGTATCCTGTCATTCAGGGAGCAAACTGCTAGTGGCTAAATATTTTTTAATTTTAAATAAGTACCATGGGACTTTAGGGCTGAAGGATGAAGGCTCCTTAATTTGAACTTTAGCATCTTCGTATCGTTATTTGTCTTGAATATATGGTACAAGAATACTGACTGCATATGTATTTGCTAACGTCCCTGAAATGATTTGAAAATGAAAAGCCTTAAGAAATCACATTTGCTATTTTCCAAAAGAAATAGAAAAAAATGTGACATCTGTAGCCTAGATTACACAAGAGAGTTATGTTTCTTTCTTTTTTAATCTGTTTACTGACAGGAAGAAAAAAACAGCAATAATGGGGGAAAATATGCTTCTGCCTAACACATGATTTGGCCGACAGCACAAAGAATCAGATATTCTACAGAAAACTGACAAGCTAGGTAGTGATTGGGATGAAGACGCAGAGTTCTCTAAATATCCACAAATATTTCTGTCTGATGCTTAACATTCACAAACCATTAGATCCAACATGTATATTTATGGTTTGATAATCAGCTGTCATTAACAGATGAATAAACAACATAATGTTCATGTTTAGAAGGAATATACAAATGGGAGACATAACGCCAACAGCCCAAGAGCATTTACCTTATTCCTCTCCATAAAAAATAAAGAGAAATGAATCTCTGTAATTTTAATCGTTAAAGTATATCTGATATTCTGTTTCAGCTGGCAGAGCTTCAGATAGATTTCTTTTTTTCACATGAAATTTACGATGTCAACCTGTCTCATCAGTTAGGAAAAGTTGCATTAAATTTACTAGATTAGAGATAATCATTCCATGGCTGTGTCTACATAGTCAACCCACAGCAGAGTCTATGCAAATCCAACAATCCAACAATGTCTTTCAAGCTGAGAGAATTATTCAGTAGTTTTAGTTGTAGCTCTTACCAGCTTAGGCAAGTCACTTAACCTCTCTGTAGCTCAAATTCTTCAACTGTAATGCAGAAATAATGCCATTGGCATTAGCTACCTCATGAGTTATGATAATGGACCCAGAAGAGGTATGTCAAGTAAAACTCCAGACACTGGAGTATTACATAGATGGCAGTGTGATGCTGTCATCCCAGTGCAATGGGAAATTGGCATGACGCAAATACACCTGACATGGAGTTGACTGGCTGCTGATCTCCTGCATAGCAGCCCTTTTACAACTCAACAGTATTTGTACACCCATGTTCGCAGCAGCATTCTCACAACAGCCAAAAATGTAGAAGCACCCCAAGTGTTCATTGATGATAAATAGATAAATAGAATGTGGTATGTACATGAAATGGAATATTATTCGGCCTTAAAAAGGAAGGAAATTCTGACATGCTAAAACATGGGTGAATCTTGAGAACATTAAGCCTGTTAAACAAGACAAATACGATAGGATTCCACTTATCTGAGGTCCCCAGAGTAGTCAAATATAGAGACAAAAAGGAGAAGGGTGGTTTCCAGGGAGTGGGCAGAGGGAATGGGGAGTTGTTTAATGGGTGTGGAGTTGCAGTTTTGTAAGATGAAAAGAGCTCTAGAGATGGATGGTGGTGATGGCTGTACAACAATGTAAATGTACTTAACGCTATTGAGCTGTGCACTTAAAAGTGGTTAAGATGGTAAGTTTTATGCTATATGTATTTTACCACAATTTAAAATTTAAAAAAATTTTAAACAATGAAGCTATCAAAAAAAAAAAAAAAAAAAAAGAACCTCCACAGTAGCTTTCCAGGTCAAGATTGAGCCTCAGCATTCTCCTTTCTCCTGAGACCCCATTAAAATAATATTGAAGAAAATTTAAAATATAGGAGCATGCACCAGTAAAGGGAACTGGAGAGAGCCATCAGAGAATAAGTAATTTAAATGAATTTCTAGATGATGTAAAGGCAACGGGAGACTCTTGGTTATTGAGACGGAGCAGAGTGGGGAAGAACCTGGGGCGCAGGAGAGTTCAGTTGGCGCAGAAGTACCCAGAAAGTCTCCAGACTTGGAAACTGCAGACCTCCAGGGGGCAGCAGTGAGGAGTTGGGCTGAAAATAGGCACTTGTTAAAGGTCTCTATTTTGAATGGTTAAGTCCCCACACAGACTCACACATCCCTTTCTCTGTAGGCCCAACAGGGGTTGGCCAGGCATTACTACCTAGGGGGAAGAAAATGGAGAGTTCTTCTCTAAATCAATTTATTTAATAAAAGTCTAGGGTGAACAAGGGCAGTTGGTGAGGGTGCTCTTGGCCCAGAACAAAGCACTCATTCTGGCATGTGGGGCAATCCCATCGCAGAAGCTGACTCTTAAGGCCCCTGCACCCTAAGGAATGCTAAACCTTCAGGTCAGCAGGCCCCAAACATAGCCTCAGGCCCCCAAACAGGCATTTTTATCCCCTCTTCTTTAAAGGCACCAGGCATTTGAGGAAAATCTGCAACATTAAAGGGAAAGATAAATAAACAAGAACATCAGCAAAAATAACTGCAAGAAACAGAGATAACTCAAGAAATAGAAAAGGAATTTTTTAAAACTCTCTATTATCCTCAAAGAGATTTGAGATTATATTGCATCATTAAAATAAGAATATGATGTTATAAAAGAAGGAACAGACAACAAGCGTTAATATATATGTATATAAACATAACAGATCTGAAATAAAATAATACATGAAATAAAAAAGTAAAATGAAATAAAAAATACAAGGGTTGGAAGATGATGTCAAGGAAATCTAAAAGATGAAAAAAGGACAGAGAGACACAAGACGTTTAGCAGAAAAGTTAATAAATATGAAGGATTCATCCAGTAAGTCCAATATTCATTTTAAAGGATTCTGAAAAGAAAGAATAGAAAAGACAGAGAGGAAGAAACTATCAAAGAAATATGGGGGGGAAAATTCCCAGGGTAAAAATGAGACTTCAAATTAAAAGCATGAAAGTAAAAAGGCCACATGTAGATATGGAAGCAGACATCTTCTACAGCTGACCCCAAAACAATTTCCCCCTTTCTTTCCTGCTAACAGGTCTCCAATTTGGGGGCCGAGGTAGCAGGCAGACATCCTTTGACATCAGGAAAGTATACCCCTTCTAACCCCAGGGAATGAATTATAATTGGTCTTAACAACTATAATAAATTACATTCTCTTTCACCAATGAGTGTTGTCTTAGTGTGTTCAGACTATAATGAAATATCACAGGCTGGGTGGCTTATAAACAACATTTATCTTGCACACTTCTGGAGGCTGGAAGTTCCAGATCAGGGCTGCACCATGGTTGGGTTGCGGTGAAGGCCCTCTTGCAGGTTGTAGATGGCTGACTTGTTGCTATGTCCTCAACATGTGGAAGAAGCGCTGAAGCTCTGTGGGGTCCCTTTTGTAAGAGCACTAATCCCATTCATGAGGGCTGCACTCTCATCACCTAATCACCTCCCAAAGGCCCCATCTGCTGATCGCTAATCACCTCCTAATCATCTTGGGGGTTAGGATTCAACATAGGAATTGGTAGGGACACAAACACTCAGATGGTAGCGAGTGTCCAGGGGTCGGTATGCGGCCAGGCTCTGGCCAGTGAGATGCCGAGACATTATGGTACGGGGTGGGTGTGGGGCTCTTACTTTCACAGTAAGGTTCGAGCCTCGTAGAGAGAGGCGATTTGCCTCTGCTTAGTTGCAGGGTGTGGTGTGGAAGCTGTCTTCCAACCAGGAGGCGACAGGCACAGCAATGAGAAGACTCCTTTCCTTCTACATCTTGGTAAAGCAGGACCCACAGAAAAGGCCCTGAATATTACCACTGGATTGGTGCCTCTAACCTGGGACCATCTACTTAAGTGTACTGCTTAAGCTGCTGTTAATTGGATTTTTTGAGGAGGAGGTTGTTTTACTTGCAGTTAAAAGCATCCCTAGCTGATATAGCATATCTCTGTAAAATTTCATAGCAAGAATTAATAAAAGAGCCTAATGGCTTCCAGAGAGGAAAAATACCTACAAAGGAACAAGAGTTGGGTTGGCATCAGACTTACCATCACCAAAATAGATGCTAGAAGGCGGTAGAGCACGATCCTCAGAATTCTGCAGGTGTATCGTTTTGAACCCAGTGCCTTGACCAAGGTCCTGGCTGGAAGCAGATGGTACGCTTGAGGGATTATTAAAAAGTGTTCAACGAAGTTGTTCAAATACAAGGTGGAGGGAATTTATTCCTAATCCACTCTTTTGAGGAAATTACTTGAAGATGGAATTTCAGAAGGAGAAAAGGGGCAGCCCTTCAGAGTTGATGCAACGGGCCAGGCATTTGTACACCCACAGTAACCACCCAGTGGACGCAGGCTACCCTTAATAGGGCCTGAGAGGGACAGAGCTGTGAGCCGTCAACAGCCCACTCATCCTGCAGCTGCAGGGATAAGTGCTTTGCTGCTGATGGGTAGCTCAGCGTTGCACCCCCAGGTCCAGTCTACTCCATCCTTGACTGCTTCTTACACTGCCTAGAAATGTGTCTGACACAAAATATGCAGTTGGATGTTAACCACTTTTGATGAATGAGTGAATGAATGAATGAACCAAAAAATGGCAGATGAGGAGATGGGCAGCACCCCTACATGCTCCTGCACGTAAAGGGTCTTGCAGGTCCATGAGGATGGGAAGACTGGAAAATTTCTCTTAGTTTTCTTACCACCAAGAAGATGTCCGTGATTTAAGGAAGGGAGGGGCCCTCAATAATTACTAACATGGAGATTTCTGCCAGCCTGGCAGGAAGGGGGACTATAATTCAGTTTAAGGAGGAAAAAGAAAGTGATCTTAAGTGCCGGTCTAGATTTGTCATCACACTTAATACTTAGAGATTGTGAAACAGCTGAACATTCCCATTTGATTTATAGGAAAGTTGAGGCTCAGAGATACGAAGCAACCTGCCCAAGGTCATAGTGAGTGAGTGGCAGAGCTGGGCTTGGAACTTGCACCTGACTCCAAACTCCACTGCGTCACGCCTAACACCCTGGTAAGTTCTGTTCTGTATTCCACTCCACCATTATTTATTAAACAGGCTCTTAGGGGGCATCCTGGGGATATCTTACAAAGATAACATTGTTTTGCCAGAAAATGTATTTGAAACATGGAGTTTTTAAAAGTGTTGTGGCTCCCAAGACATGGCAACCTATATAAAAGTTGGTGAAGGTGGTTTTGCGGGGTCCTGAGATCTGGCTGGAGGTCCTGTGTGTTCCGAACCAGGTCTGCTGGACATGGAAAGTTGGGACAGCAGAGAACCCAGAGAGCAGGATGTTCACACTATGGCACAAAATTCCCAAACGTCGTCGAAAAGAAGAACAGGAAAAGAAATGCCCTTTCTTTTGCTGATCGTGGTACTTTCCTTGCCAAGATGGCAATTCCTCATCTGCTGGTCCCTGGCACCAGAGTGTAAAGTTCCCGGGCAACAGCCAAAGCTTCTAGTTCAATGAGACCCTTGCTGTGTCTCCCGGCAAGAGTGGGTTCTCTTTGAGAGCGAAAAACTTTCTTTCAATAAAGTTTTTATTTTAGAATAGTTTTAGCTTTATAGAACAATCGTGAAGATAGTACAGAGTTCCCATATGCCCACACGCAGTTCCTCTATTGTCAACATCTTTCATTAGTATGGCACACCTGGGCTTCCCTGGTGGCGCAGCGGTTGAGAGTCCGCCTGCCGATGCGGGGGACGCGGGTTCGTGCCCCGGTCCGGGAGGATCCCACATGCCGCGGAGCGGCTGGGCGCATGAGCCATGGCCGCTGAACCTGCGCGTCCGGAGCCTGTGCTCCGCAGCGGGAGAGGCCACAGCAGTGAGGGGCCTGCGTACCGCAAAAAAAAAAAAAAAAAAAAGAAAAGTATGGCACACTTGTCACAATCAATAAACCAACATTCATCCATTATTATTAACTAAATGCATTATTTCTTGAATGATAATTAAATTAAAATATAGTTAACTAAATTATAATAATTATTCAGATTTCCTTAGTTTTTCCCTAATGTCCTTTTTCTGTTCCCAAATCCCATCCAGGATACCATATTTTATCATCCTATCTCCTTAGGCTCCTCTGAGTTGTGATGGTTTCTTAGACTTTCCTTATTTCTGATGACCTTGACAGTTCTGAGAAGTACTAGGTCAAGGATTTTGTAGGATGTCCCTCTGTTGGAATTTGCCTGATGTTTTTCTCATCTTAGGCTGGGCTGTGTGTTTTGACAGAGGGAGAGTGTCATTCTCATCACATCATTTCAAGGGTATATTCTATCAATAGGACATCACTGTTGAGGTTAACCTTGATTAACTGACTAAGGTAGTGTTTGTCAGGTTGGAACTTTTTTCAGAGAGTCCAGAGCTGTGGAGACAGGAAGCACAAAGTTCCCCAGTCAGTTACTGGGCGTGATGGTAAGCAGGGCCACACCTGCTTCCACTCCTTAGATCCTGGAACCGTGCATTCTCCTTACTAGAGACGCAGGGCCAGCCATAGAGTGGTGTCTGATTCAATGAATATACTGTGTTCTGAAGGCTGGCACACCAGCCTTTCAAGAGTGCTGCCTCTGAGCTGGCACAGCCTTTAGAAGGCCGTTCCAGCATTCACTGAGGCCGGCTGCTGCAGGCTGGTGCAGTGTCTGATGCGAACAGTGGATCCCACAGTCAGGGGCTCAGTCCCACACCTCCCTCACTGAGAAGTGGGTCCCCTGGTTGAATGTTATAGTTCGTGGGGTTCCACGCCTACAGATCAGGCATTCCGTAAGCCACCAGTTAATAGTGCTGGCTGAGCCTCTGTGGCAGGAAAGGTAAACCCATAACTGGAATAAATATCTATCCCTCTGAGGATGACTCGCGGGCCATTCCAGAATGCAAGGGCCCTATGAATTTGATTTGCCACCAAGTGACTGGTTGGTCTCTTCAAGGAATAGTGCCATATCAAAGGTTCGGCATGGGTCTCTGTTGCTGCAGGTTGGACATTCAGAGGCGTCAAGAGCTAGACTGACCCCCGTAAGTGGGAGTCCACGCTGTTGAGCGCACACATAGCCCTCACCTCTACCCTCACGGCCCCTCCACTCATGTGCCTATGTTGTCACTTCTAGGTGGCCAGTGACGAAGTCTGGTTAATGTCACCTGGCTGAGTCATTTTGTCTCCTTTGTTGTTCAGTTCTTCGTTTGTAGTAGATGCTCTCCAATGAGCATTAATATGTGATATAAAAATCTTCACACTTTGGGGAACTTCCCTGGTGGCGCAGTGGTTAAGAATTCACCTGCCAATGCAGGGGACACGAGTTCAATCCCTGGTCCAGGAAGATCCCACATGCCGCAGAGCAACTAAGCCGTGAGCCACAGCTACTGAGCCTGCGCTCTAGAGCCCACGAGCCACAACTACCGAGCCCGTGTGCCACAACTACTGAAGCCCATGTGCCTAGAGCCTGTGCTCCACAACAATAGAAGCCACCACAATGAGAGGCCCACACACCGCAACTAAGAGTAGCCCCCGCTCACCGCAACTAGAGAAGGTCTGCGCGCAGCAACGGAGACCCAATGCAGCCAAAAATAAATAATAAATAAATAAATTTATTTAAAAAAAAAAATCTTCACACTTTGTGCCCATTCACATATGTCCATCCATGCGCCTCGACACCACTGCCTTGTCTCTGACCTTCCAATCCTAGCCAGCTGCCCAGGTTAGTGGCCACTGCCCAGGAGTCTATATATATTGTCACTCATGCCACTTCTTCTTGCACATAAAGCAGATGACACTACTCACTTCAGCAATGGTCCTTGGTCTGTCACCCACCCAGGAGTTAAGGAAAGGACTTAAGAAGAGTATAGTTGTCTCAGGATTGGTGGCTGTGAGAACCCATTGTGTTTTTGTTTGGTTGGATCATTTGTGGTGGCGGTGGGAGTGGGGGGGGAGGGTCTCCTAATGAGCCCCAACCCCCAGACCATAGATCAGTATAAGACACATTGTACCAAAGCCAACTGAATCTCTCCATGTACCTGCCCTTAGGCCTACTATACTCATGACACGAAAGGATGTGTTCATAGTAAGCACAATATTTAAATTAACTCACCAACGTGACCTGCAGCATACCACATATTATATCTTGATCACTGCTCTCATTTTCTGAGGTTCTTCTATGTGCCAGGCACTGCGCTATGCCCTTCACCTGCATTATCACATTTAACACTCGTGGCAGCCCTATGAGTTTGGCAGTTTATTATTATTTTCATTTTACGCTTGAGAAGACAGAAGCTCCAAGAAGTCACCCAAGTCTGTCTGATTCCATACTCTTAACCACTGTGCTATTGGGATTCTAATACGTTCTTTTGAGAACAATTATGCTGCTTAGAAATACACCTATATATGCAGCTATAGATATCTGTATACAGATATACACCCAACTAGGTATTATGGACTGAGTATTTGAGAAGCTGGAGGAATAAAAATCCTCTTTGCCTGTGCCTCTCATGGGCTGGACCCAAGGGGAGGAAGTTGGAAACAAGAGAGTGTATTGACACAGCCCATGTGGGCCACCGGAGCACAGAGCATCTCTAGGGTGAGGTGGAGAAGATGGAGAGCAGATGTATAGAAGGGAACCATCACATTGATTTGTTGTCTGCCTCCCCAACCAAGATGTAAGTTCTAAGAGCACAGAGTTGTAGGGACTTTTGTCACTGTTGTTTACTGATATATCCCAAACACCTAGAACTGTTTCTGATACAGAGTAGGTGCATGGTTAAACAAATGAATGATTTATTGTCTGAGCTGGCTGAACAACCAACATCATCTAAGTTAGGAGTCAGCAAACTAGAGCAGGGGCCAAATCCTGCCCCATTCCTGTTTTTGTAAATAAAGTTTTATTGAAACACAACCACACCCATTTGTTTACATATTGTCTATGGCTACTTTTATGCAATAACAGCAGAATTAAGCAGGTGCTACAAGACTACATAGCCTGCAAAACTGAAAATATGTACTATCTTGTCCTCTCCAGAAAAAGTTTGCTGACCCCTCTGGTTGTAGGACTGGGCTCCAGGGAGAAAATAAGGAGACAGTGGCCAGGAGCTATTGAATCTCCAGACCTGAGCAGCTCATGATGGGAAACAATTTCTGAGCCCAGAATTCTGTTTAGTGCACTACCTCTGCACAAACCCCAAATGATCCTAAAGAAGCAAGTCTTCTTATGCAAAAGGAAACTCCTTCACAAGGACACCTCAGCCATAGGCGAAAATAATGATGTCATTGGTAAATAGATGTTTTATCTGAGGAGCTTCAGTGGGTTCTCATCTTATTAATCCTGGTGACTTATGTAGTGAAGAGGTGCCTGAAGATGGTTCTACCTAAAGAGCTTCCATTTGCCAGACTTCTTGGGTCAAGCAGAGTAGGACAGTGGCAGTCCTGCTCTCCTGTATGCCCTCTGCTCACCAGAACCCTCTCCTTCTAGAGTCTCCTCTAGAGAGACTAGAGGGTTTAAGTTCAACGAGGAACCACATTTTCCCCCTCAGTTTTGGACCTAGAACCACAAACTTCAGCTCAGGTGTTTAGCTTTGGGGTATGGTAAGCTGAGGGGTATGGAGCGTAGAGCAGGTTAAATTTCCAAAGAACCTTCAACGTGGCAGGATGAGGTAGGGGAACCTTTTAAATGCTCTAAGCCACCAAAGCTGAGTGTGACTGCTTCTATACTTCTCAGCCCCCTGCTGGTCCTTCAACAGTCATCCTCTTAGTCTCCCTCCCAAAAAGGCATCTATAACCATCACTTTCTGTTATGGACTGAATGTCTGTGTCTCCTTAAAATCCACATGTTGAAGCCCTAACCTCTGATGTGATGGTATTTAAAGGTGGAGCTTTTGGAAAATAATTAGGTCATGATGGTAGAGCCTTCCTGACTAAGATTAGTGCTACAAGACTATATGGCTCACAAAACTGAAAATACTTGCTATGTGGTCTCGGTCATGTGAGGATACAAGAAGGTGGCTGTCGACAAGCCAGGGAGAGAACCCTCACCAGAACACAACCATGCTAGAACCGTGATATTAGGCTTCCAGCCTCCAGAACTCTGAGAAATAAATGTCTGTTGTTTAAGCCCCCACCCCCAGGTATTTATTATAGCAGCCTGAGCTGACTCATCTTTCCCATCCTGGTGGGGTGCCTCCTGCCTCTAAACTCCAGTACTGCATGGCAGTCCTCTCTACAGAGCCCACCAGAATAACCGGAGACATCAGTCAGACTGAAATTCTTTGCACGCAGAGACACATCCTTTGCACCCATAAAATGGCTTATTTGTACCCATTGACTGCATGGACACCAACAGTCAGTCATTTGCATCTGGGATCATCCAGCCAAAAAGAATAACTGAGTCCTGACTCATGGGAGCAAGGTTTTGCTGATGCAGCACTTTATCCACTTCTCCTGGTGAGCCTTCACTGCGGTGAATGAATTATCCTCAAGGGTTTCAGTAACTCGCTGATCAATCTATGTGCCTGGGGACACACCTATTATACCACATAAATTGTGGTTCTGCTAACCTGCAGTGAATACAAGCAACTTATTACTGGAAGCTTCCTTATATTGCCAAATGTAGCAGTAGTAATATTATTAATATTTCATTTGGAGGAGCCAAAACTGGGAACACAGAAGACTCACTCCACCCACCACTACTCAGCACGCACTTTCAGAATATATGAAGTAGTTCAGAGAGACACTTGGCTAATTTGGGGTGACTTTATTGTAACCTGCACTAGTCTTGCTTTATTTCACAACATTCGTTTTTGAGAGCCTTTGGAGAACAAGGCCCATGAAAAGGTATTTCTGGCACCGCGGGGGTTGTCTGTTTGGTTGTTTGCTGTAGTAACTGCTTAAAGACAGTTGGAATGAAAGCTTAAATACTTACGTAATAGAGAGAGAAATGTACTCACATCTGTGTGTAAAATAAGCAGATACAACGGTGCTCAAATTAGATCTGATTCTCCCCCTAGAATTGGCAATGTGTAAATGAGGCTGGCAAGTGATGGCAGGCGTCAGGTGACGGCCGAGCGAGTGTGGCAAAACTGCAACGCCAGCTTTGTCCAGGCGGCTACTGTCAGGTGACTTGCCCGTCCATAAAGAAGCAAATGGAAAAGATCGCAAGAGTTGGGATGCTGAGATAGCAGAACAGTGATTTGAGGAGTGCCAGCAAATCAGTGTTCAGTCAACATGATGTTTGTCTGAAGTCCAGTAGAACTGCCAGTTCAACATTTAATTCACTCACGCCCAATCCACCCACCATCCCAGGCAGGCTTAATATAAGCAAGATTGCCCTGGTCCAACATGTCTCTCATAAAAGAAAATGATCATTCTTATGGGTTCCATTTTACCAGTTACTGTGGAAACTGATACGATATTCTGGTGCCATTTTGAAAATTTGAATCCAATGTAGGCCGCACTGGAATGAAAACGAAGATGCTTCCTGAAGCTACCGCTCGAGAAAAAATAAAAGATGTAAGGAAAAAGCATGGATAGCTCCGCAGTTATCAGCTAATGCTTGTAGTAAAGACCTGGACTTATGGTTTTTTGTTTTTTTTTTAACACTGACATCTTGGCCCTGAAGACTAATGTTTGTTCACTTGTTTAGAATAAGAAGTGGGTTATGCTGGTTTGGAAACTCAGAATGAAGTGGGATTTTTTTTTTTTTTTTAATTCAGAATATATTACCGGGCTTCCCTGGTGGCGCAGTGGTTGAGAGTCCGCCTGCCGATGCAGGGGACACAGGTTCGTGCCCTGGTCCGGGAAGATCCCACATGCCGCGGAGCGACTGGGCCCGTGAGCCATGGCCGCTGGGCCTGCGCGTCCGGAGCCTGTGCTCCGCAACGGGAGAGGCCACAGCAGTGAGAGGCCCGCATACCGCAAAAAAAAAAAAAAAAAAAAAAAAAAAAAAAAGAATTTGAAGGGAGAGGGTCTGGCTGAAAGCAAAAACAAGCCTCTCACAAGGCCATTTCAACAGCCTTCTTATGCTCACGTAGAAAAAGGAGAGAATTGAAAAGAAGTAGGTCCCTTAGTGTTCTCAGTGTGTGGAAAACAAAGCACAGCTTCCTCTTCACTTTTCTATTTTGTAAACAGTTCGATACAGTAACATTGCCTCCTGTTTTCATTTGACTGACTCACAGTATGAGGTCAAGTTGAAGAGCTAAAAGGAAGTCTTTGCGAGGGATGGCACTGAAAAAAGTTCAAGGCTCTCCCAGGAGGCGGGGTGGGGAACTGCGGGGGAGTGGGGCAGGAAGGGGTTGCTGGCCATGACCTTGGGACACCAGACCTCGAGGCCCTGCACAGGCAGAGCGGGGAGCCATCTGTGGTCAGGCTTTTCTCTGGCAAAGGAAGGGGATGGTTTGCCCTCAGTGGTTGCTAAAGCAGACCCACCCCACCTGAGGAGGCGTTTAGAAGGCTTTCTCCAGGCGGGCTGCCTACCTGCCCGAGAAGCTGGGCATCTGAACACAGTGTCTGATTTTGAAGCAAGACTGACAAGGAATCAAGGGCCAGAAGCCGAGGAACCTCCCTCCTGCCAAAGTCTTTTCTGTGGCAGCGCCACAGCTCTGTGATACCTGCGTCCAGATGGACACATAGACCTTGGCCGCAGCCACTCGGGACCTCTTTTGTCCATGCCGGGCCTGGGCTTGGCTGGACTGCACAGGGGGCGGGAGGGGACGGCCATCTGGTGTAGGAGGTGCCGGCTGACAGGTGGCTTAGCGGCGGGAGAACTTTCCAGGCTGAAACGAATCTTAGGACGGCTGTGAAGCTCACAGAAACTCACAGCTCAAGGTGGATGGTGGAGGGGGAAAGGTCAGCAAACAAGAGCAGGGTCACTGCTGCTTCCCTGGCGTGGCTCTGAGTGAAATCCCTGGACCACAAACCTGCCGGCACTCCAAGGGGAGATGAGAGGAGAAGCGGTTCTGTGGGTCGCTACACATGGACCGCTGCCCACAAGCTCTTATGTCCCAAGCTGTGCTCAGGGTGGCCTTTGATGCCCATTCCAGTAGCTTCTTTTGGAAGGTGACTGGCTTGGCCTGATCCAAAATGAGTCGGGGTTGAGTATGCCATGAAGAGGGGGCGGTGGCACAAGGGTTTCTATCCCTGGTGCTTGGGGACCTGACTCCAGCAGCCTGGCATCACCCAGAGTTGGATGCTTTGCCAAAGGACTCCGGTTGGCCACACCTGACGTGGAAAACACATGGGGCATGAGCAGCCCCAGCTACTCTCACACTCACTCTTGACCTTGGCAAAGCCATTGAGCTCGCATTTATTCACCTGTCAAGTGAAGGAGACGAAGCTGGTAAATTGGCTCTAGATTTCTCAGGAGGAATGAGGACTTTGGAGCCAGATAATTCTGAGTTTGAGTCCTGGTTCTGCAGCTTCCACATGACGTGATCTTGGGGAAATTACCTTCCTCACCTGCCTTCCATCTCTCATTGGTAAAGTGGTATAATAATGCCTCATCTAATCTGAGGATTGAGTGAAATAGAGCTCTCAGAAGAGTGGGTGACACATAGTCAGTCTCTTTTTCCAGTTGTCCTCTTTCCTAAGTTCCCTTCAGTTTAAAAATTCTGTGATTCCATGTGTACTGGAAAACCCCATCTTAATCTGCATCATCTTTGTGATCCTGTTCTGTTAGGGCTGACTTCATTTGCACAGGTAGGGGTTTCCATAAGGAGAAGATGCAGCTGCCATGCTATCACCTGGACTGGAGATGCTTGGGGAAATCACCTGTCCTTCCACAGCCGCGGGTGAACCCCATCAGCGATTTCCCTACTGGCTGCTAAGCCACTAAGGGCATCTCCACAGGCCAGGCGTCCTTCTTGGCCCTGGGCTGTTTCTTCAGGGGAGTCTAGTTCTCAGAAGCTCACACCCATCTGATATGGAAGGGGTGTGGTCTTCCCATCAGTGGCCCTGGACCGCGGGAGCGCATCAGGACCACCCCAGAAGCTCTGCCAGAGGGTGGACGACCATGCCATCCGGCACTACCAGAGATTTGCAGAGGGGTCTGGGGGTCTGCTTTTCCGAAAGCTAAGGTTTCATGGAAAAAAGAAACTGAAAACTAGGGGGGTGGCAAACTGCATCAAAGGAAGTTTTTAGAAAACAATGGAGAATTCTTTAAGAAAAAGGAGGAACTTGTCTAAGACCTTATTCTGAGGTTGATTATCTTTGCAAAAAGGCCAGATGAATAATTCATTCTTTGATTAATTCAACATCAATTTATTGACCACCTAGTAGAGTATATGTCAGACCATGTACTGGGGGCCCAAAATCCTGAAGCGAAATCACTCTTTGGAGACGGAAACTTCCAGACTCATGACTCTCCAGATGAAGAAAATGAGACCCAGGAAGGGACATGACTTGGCCAACGTTACACAGCCAGTGGCTTGAGAGAGCTAGAGGCCAGATGTCCACCATCCCGACCCCTGTCCAGTGGGGACCACAGACAAGTTTTGTTTCATCTATCACCATTCTGTTGCCAATTTCAAGGAAAAATCCAGATGTCCATCTTTTATTAAGATCTGGCCATGTAGAACACTGAGCCTGTGTTTTCCACAGGCAGGATCTGCTGAGTCCTGCCTTCCTTCAGAGGGAACGAGGGCCTCCCTTGGCCACGGGCCTGCCCTCCACTTGACCTTTATTTGCATCTCCTGCTTGGCCCCTGAGACAGACAGTTTGCATCCCCGCCTGGGGGAGAAGAGGCTGGAAGAAAGAGAAGCAACACTGACACGGCCCCCCAGACCCAAGGACGGGAAGGGGCAGCCAGCCAGGTGCCCAGTCAGCCCTTGGGGGCCAAGCCTCCGTTAGACATTCCAACAAGAAAAGCATGGTTATGTCAACATAAAAATGGAGAAGTATGATTGACATATTTACACTTACATTACGGACAAAATGTGTGATCCCCGGCTTATAGGAACCTACTCTGCTACCTCAGCCGTCCACAGAGGGCTGCCTTGCTCTGTGCTCAGCTCCTGGGAGGCAGGAGCCACGTCTTGTTCATTTGTCTCCCCTGCCCTCTCCCCACCCTTCCCCGAGCACCTTGGACAGTGCCGACCGCAAAGTAGATGCTCAGAAATGTTTGCTGAAGTGGAGAAAATGACAGAGTTTAGAATGGCAGGGAAATATGTAAGAATGATGTGTCAAAGATAGTTCGATACAAAATATTTCAGGGCCAGAGATTCCTATGGAAATTACCTTATTTGGAAGTTGTGATTTGTACCTTACTTGATTCCATTACTGTGTGTCCCTGAGCACCTGCTCTGTGCCAGGTACCACAGTGTTTTAATTCTCTAGTGCTGGGTTAAAACCACCCAGACCGGGACTTCCCTGGTGGCACAGTGGTTAAGAATCTGCCTGCTAATGCAGGAGACATGGGTTCGATCCCTGCTCCAGGAAGATCCCACATGATGCAGAGTAACTAAGCCCATGAGCCACAACTACTGAAGCCCGCGTGCCTAGAGCCCGTGCTCCACAACGAGAAGCCTATGCACCACAACGAAGAGTAGCCCCCACTCACCGCAACTAGAGAAAGCCTGAGTGCAGTAATGAAGACCCAACGCAGCCCAAAATTAAATAAATAAATAAATTTATTAAAAAAAAAAAAAAAAAAAAAAAAAACCACCCAGACCGAATGGCTGAAAACTAGAGTCCAGGACTAAGTGAGGCCCCTAGGGCACTGGGTTTAAGGAGATACTTGTTCTCAAGGTCCAGCAGGTGCAGGGTGGGCACCTCCTTCCTCCTTATACCTGTGCCCTGGGTGCCTTCTTGCCTTACCCCAGTCACCGCCCTGTCTAAAACAACCACCATTTTATCTCCCGTGGTGCTGTGGGGTAACAGGCTCAGCGGGAAGTTTCTTCCCCTGCTCTCACCTGCGAGCACGTGAAGTTGCAGCCGATTGGCAGCTGGGGCTGGAGTCATCTGGAGGGGTTCTACTGAGAAGCTGGGTCAGCTGGGCCACTCTCCCTCCCCACATGGTATTGCCATGTGGTCTCTCCAGAAAGGTAGTCTCACCTGGCAGTTCAGGCACCCCAAGAGTAAGTGTTCCAAGAGGGAGGGGTGCAGAGTCGCTATTCCCCTGGGAGGCCGAGCCTGGCACTGGTGCAGCTTCCCTTCTGCAGCATCCTTGTCGTCAATTCAGGACCAGCGGGATCGGAAGAATGGGATATATGCACCACCTCTCAATGTGATAAAGAATTTGTGGCCATTTTAACCCACCATGATGAATTAGAGAATAAGCTGTTCCCTAATTCAGGGAGGGATTATGGAAATAGGAACGTTGGGTGACGTGGGCTGGAATCCAGGCTTCATCACTTTCTCCATGTTTCATTGTTGTCATTTATAAAATGGAGACACTATTACCTGTCCAACAAGTTAGATGCCTGCTATGTGCCAAGCACTATGGCTGATACCGGAAATATGGGTGGTGAACAATATAGGTGATGCTGCTTCTAGTGAAATGATGTTCTAATCAGAGAGATAGATTATTTTTAAATGAAACCTATCAATAAATGGATTACAAATTGGAGTAAGTTCTATGAAAGAAAAGCAGAGGGTGTTGAAATAAAGAACAGATTAGGGAGGAGGTTGGGGGGATTGTCCAGGACAACTGCACTCAGCTGAGACCTGAATGCTCAGAAGGGCTAAGGACCGAAGGCAGCTGAGCCCCAGGGGAGATGGGGCAGGGGAGGAGGTGGGAAGTAACAATATTTCAAAGTTGGAGAAGACTCTGGGGAGAGAAGATATTTGTTCATTGGCTTACCACTAACCCTGATAAGTTAAGTAAAACAAAACACTGAACAGTCAATTTGCAGAAACATCATGAGCACAGAATGTCAAGCAGCAACAGCTCTGGGACTGAAAAGTATTTGGTATTGACTATTTTTATTGAAAGCTTGAATGATGGAGCAAAAATAATCCCCCTAATGTTTATAAGAGTAATTAAGCCTAAGCCTTGCTCTCCTCAAAGCCCTGATCTCTTGGGAATGTTCATTCCCTACGTGCCATCACCACAGGGGCAGGGATGGTGGGGGTAAAACTTCAAAACCATCATTCCTTTACCATCATGTAACCCCCGTGCTTGCTGGGCTCTTACCATCCAGCTGTACCTGCCTCAGCCACGTCTCCTCACTGTCATCTCCTCATCTCCCACTTACTTCCCCTCATTCATCCCGCGCTGACAACTGGGTCC
Organism: Tursiops truncatus; assembly: GCF_011762595.2. Taxonomy (NCBI): domain Eukaryota; kingdom Metazoa; phylum Chordata; class Mammalia; order Artiodactyla; family Delphinidae; genus Tursiops; species Tursiops truncatus. The sequence goes on from NC_047049.1 coordinate 6,781,834, forward strand.
AGTGAGCCAGTCTTTCCCCCCACCCCAGACCTTTCCAACATGTGGATGACTTCATCATCTCCATGCACGCCCCATCCATCTCAGGCCTTATGACTCCGCAGCTACCTTAGCTCCACGGACCTCCATCCACCTTTGCCATCCACTCTGATGGCTACGTTCTGGACCTGTTCATCACACTGAACTGCTCCAGTGTGGAAATACTAAATGTCAGGGCACCACTCTCTGACCGCTATCGCCTTAATTCCTCCTGGCCTTCTCACTCCTTCATCCCACCTCATAGTTTCTTCCACATTTTGAGAATTTGGGGGGCAACTGAGCTTTTATTGTGAGTCTCTTTCTGGTTTCCCTTTTACCCTAACAATTCTAGGCATCATGTGCTTCTAAGCACCACCCTGATAATACCCTCATCCTTATGCTTACCCCACACCTCCTGACAAACCCCTTCTAAATAAACCCTTTCATACTCCCAGTCCTACTCTCCAATTCTCTCTTAAACCCACTGTAGTCAGATGTTCACCACCAGCAGTCCATCAAAAAGGCTCTTATCAGGACCACCAATGACCTCCATGCTGCTAAACCAGTTCTCAGTTTCCATTTACTTGGCCTATTAGAAGCATTTCCTCCTCTGTGATACATTTTCCTTGTATGGCTTTCAGGATACCACTCTCTCTTAGTTTCCCTCCCATACTGATTGCTGCTTCTTAGTCTTTTGCTGGTTCTTCTCCCCACTTAATGTTGGAGTGCCCAGAGCTCAGTCCTTGGTCTTCTCTGTATCCACGCTCACTCTCTCAATTATCTCACCCAGTCCCATGACTTTAAATAAAATTTATATGCTGACAATCTCAGAAATATGCATGTTTCTAGTCGAGCAGTAGCTCCTCAACTCAGAGCTTACCTGTCCAATGGCCTACTCAGCAGACATCTCAAACTCAGCATGTCCAAAACTGAACTTCTGATCTTCCCTCCCAAATCTGCATCATCCCCAGTCTTACCCAACTCAATTGGTACTGACTCTATCTTTACATATTTCTAGTTAAAATTCCTTGGAGGAAAACCAAATTTCTCTCAAGCCCCAAATTCTAACTTCAAAATGTATCCAATTACGGTTATTACTGAGAAGTTTCAATCAAATAGACTTGTTCAGATAATAAAATATAAAAATATAATTACCCAAAGGCACTGGAGAGCAACCCAGAGCAGACAGATTCTGGAGGGGAGTGAACATCTGGAAGAAGTGAGGGACCCTGGATGAGTTTCCCACTTTTGATGGGTGTTATCCTAGCAAAGGCTCAAATGTACAGCCCATGGAGCAGTTAAAAAGCCAGTAGAAAGCCTCTAGTCTTTCTCATTTGAAGAACAAGGAGAGAGAGTTCAAACAACCATATCTGATAGAAAATGAGGGAGAAAATGTTGGAAAGGGGAGAACAATAAAGATGAAGCCCCAAATTCTGGGTGTAAACTTAATCCAAATCTCTGGCTGATGCCAAATCACATATGAAAAGGCAGATTCTAGAGGCCCAGCTGATGCGAAAAGAACTGAACTCATATTTAAGCAGCTACACACCTCAGGGCAGACAGTTCACACTGGGAATCCAACCAGGTTAAGTGCCTGCTTTTAAAAATGAGCACTCTTCAAAGGAATATAATGGAACCCAGGTTATCTACAACATAACATTCACGATATGCACGATCCAAAATTACTCAACATACAAAGAAACAGGAAAATGTGACCCATTTTTCAAGAGAAAAGACAATTTTTTAAAGAGTACTTTTTTTCTGTATTTAAAAAAATATTTTGGGACTTCCTTGGTGGCACAGTGGTTAAGAATCTGCCTGCCAATGCAGGGGACATGGGTTCGAGCCCTGGTCTGGGAAGATCCCCCATGCTCTGGAGCAACTAAGCCCATGCGCCACAACTACTGAGACTGTGCTCTAGAGCCCATGAGCCACAACTGCTGAGCCTGCGCATCACAACTACTGAAGCCTGTGTGCCTAGAGCCTGTGCTCCGCAACAAGAGAAGCCACTGCAATAAGAAGCCCATGCACCGCAATGAACAGTAGCCCCCACTCACTGCAACTAGAGAAAGCCTGCGCACAGCAATGAAGACCCAACACAGCCAAAAATAAATAAATAAATGAATTAATTTTTTTAAAAAAGTTTGTAATAACATATAGGAAAATATTAGAAATATACATTTCCAGAATCTGATCGCATCTTACCATCTCCATTGTCATTGCCCTGTTAAAATGGCAGGTGGGGAACACTGCACTAACTTCCAAATGGATCTTCTGCTGTTTTCATCTTTGCCCTCCCAGAGCCTACTCCCAACACAGCACCAGAGAAACCCTCTCAAAATATAAGTCAGATTGTAACAGTCATCTGCTCCAAACCCTCCAATGGCCACCATCTTACTCAGAGTAAAAGCTGAAGCCCTGACAATGGCAACTACAACTGTCTTAGTTCGTTCCAGCTGCTGTAATAGAATATCATACACTTGGTGGCTTATAAACAACAGAAATTTATTTCTCTCATTTCTGGAGGCCTGGAAGTCCAAGATCAAGGTGCTAGCAGATTCTGTGATGGCCCACTTCCTGGTTCCTAGATGGTCATCTTCTCACTCTGTCCTCACATGGTGAAAGGGGTGCAGCAGCTCTCTAGGGTCTCTCTTATAAGGGCGCTGATCCCGTTCATGAGGGCTCCACCCTCATGACCTAATCACCTCCTAAAGGGTCCACTTTCTAATAACATCACATGAGGGTTCAGGATCTCAACATATGAATTTGCGGGGGGGGACACACACATTCAGTCTATAGCAACAACCTTAAGTATTCTGGCCGCCTGTCCTTCTTTAACCTCTTCTGTTGTATCTCTCCCCTTCACTCACTCTGTGCCAGTCACATCAGCCCCCTTGGTGTCCCTCAAACACTCCAGGCAGGCTCCCACCTTAGAGCCTAGTATTCCTTCTGCCTGCACACTCTTCTCCCAGATGCCTACTTGGTGAACTCTCTCCTCCTTCAAGTCTTTGCTCAAATTTCACCTTTTCACTTTCCCTGGCACCCCTACCAAATATTGCAACCTGCTCCCACCTCCACACCCACTACCTCGGACCCCCCCTCAGCCTGCTCTAATTCTTTTTTCCATATGACTTATCACCTCCTGACATACTATATAATTTTTCTCTTGTTATGTTAATTATTTATTGCTGGTCTTCCCAGCTACAAGGACAGGAATCTGTCTGTTTTGTTCACTGGTATTTCCCCAGTGCCCATCACAGTACCTGGTTCACAGCAAGCACTCAATAACTAGTGAAATGGATGAATACATTAAATAGTGCCAGAGAAAACCATATAATTGTGAGGGCTGATACTACCAAAATCATGGTCAGGCTAAGTACATGCACCTGACTCTCTTACCTTGCAAGGTTCCATTGAAGTGAAAAAGAGGAGGGTTTTTTTTTTTAAAGATTTTAAAAAGCAGTCTTGAGAAACAAGAAAGGGAGTCTGCAGCCAAGCAGAGAGTTTAAGGAAACTCTGAAAGATAAACTGCAGGTGAGACTAGGCTGACGGTTACACAAAGCAGGTTGTCAACAGACACGTCTCCAGCACCCTCCAGGATCAGGCACTGTCCTAAGTACTGGGCAGTCAGTGAATGTCCAGCTCTCAGGGAGTGGGGGTAAGGCAGGCAGAAAATGACCATGACACAAACAAATATGGTTGTATAGAGATAAGGGCTGTAAAGAGAATAACATCTGGTAATTTGATGGAATACTTAGGAGGTTGGATCCCAGTAACAAGAGAAAAAGGAGGAGGAAATGAGATGTGCAAGGTAGACAAGGGCTGCATCCTATCTGAAACCCCGTAAGAAGGTTGCATTGTATCCTAGTTGCGATGGAAACCCATTGGATGGATAAAAACAGAGAAGTGACATGATTAGATATAGATTTTTAAAAAGAGCTCTCTGGTTTCTGAGTGAAGGATGATTTGTGGGAGCAGAAGGCAAGAGTGAGGCAGGGAGATGAGTTAAGAGACAGTTACAGTAGTCCAGGCAAAGGAAGACAGTGGCTAAGACAGTGAAGATGTGAGAAGTACTTTGAATTTTGAATATGTGTGGAGGTACCACCAACAGGAATTGCTGTATGTTGGATGCCACGTGTGGGGTAAAGAGAGGAACCAGTGATGAATACTGTTTGGGGTCTGACCCACCAATGGATGGTGATACAATTTACTGAAATACAAAACACTTGTGTGGGCTCAAACACACATACCAACTGGCCTGACAAAATGTGTCGGTGCTCTCCACAACAGTTCTTTCCAGTCTGTAATAGATGAGGTTTATAAACTGGCAAGTCTCTCTGCCAGTAAGAACCACTGATGTAAAGCAAGCTATTCTAGAATCTGTAGTTAGCTGGGAAGGAAAATCACAGGCCAATATCCTTCATGAGCATAGGTGCAAAAGACCTAAACAAATATGAGTAAATCAATTCAATGATAAATTGCAGCTTCTGGTTCTGCACATCAAGAGCTTGGAAGTGGCCACTCCATCCCAACAACAAGTAGAAAGCTGAATAGGATGAAAACACAACAACTCTCCTGGGATCCATAAGAGAGGGGAGAACCCAGGGCAAACGTCTGCCCCCAAGATTGGAGACACAGACAGGTAAGTACAGTGGGTCATGACTTACCAGAGCAGAGACTCAGAGCAGGAACCATGGAGGGAACCAGTGCTGGGGTAGGAAAACCTGAACCATAATTGACAAATTGCCAGAGGCTCCATGTGGACAAGTCTGAAGTTGAAAACTCCAGGGGGACCCAGTCCCAAAATATTGTCAGATTTACTTCCAGGAGCTCTACCACATTCCCAAAGTAAATATCAGAGGAAAAAAATATCCCCTCAGGATTCCAGCAGAGGAAGGAAAAAGGAACCCCGTTGACAAATGCCAGAGCACTCTGTCCCTCCCTGTCCTTGGGGAAAACTGGTTAACAAGAGCTTAACCTGCTGGGGTTTCATCAGAGCCTAACTGAATTGGGGATGGGAAATTACCACTCCACTCCAGCCATCCTGTCCCACCCAAGGGAGGAGGAAAAAACAGAAGCACACAGCACAGAGGCACAGGCTCACTAGAACCTGAGACCTAATCATAGGACAATGGAACACATCCCCTCCCCCCACCTCACCACCATATTACTAAAGGCCTATTTACAGCAATTCCTTTTACCCAGTACATCATGTCCAATTAAAAAGTATAAGGCATACTAAAAGGCAAAAAACACAATTTGAAGAGAGAGAGCAAACATCAGAACAGGACATGGCAGGGATGCTGGAATTATCACACTGGGAATTTAAAGCTAGTCTGATTAATATGCTAAGGGTTCTAATGCATAAAGTAGAGGGCATGTAAGAACAGATGGGCAATGTAAGCAGAGAGATGGAAATCCTAAGAAAGAACCAAAAAGAAATGCTACAGATTAAAACCACTGTAACAGAAGTGAAGAATGCCTTAGATGAGCTTATTTGTAGACTGGACACAGCAGAGGAAAGAATCTCTGAGCTAGAAGATATATCAGTAGAGTCCTCAAAACTGAAAAGCAAAGAGAAGACAGTATCAACAACAGCTGGACAACTACAGAAGGTGTCACATATGTGTAATGGGAACACCAGAAGGAGAAGAAAGGAAGGAACAGAAGAAACGTTTGAAACAATAATGACTGTGAATTTCCCCCAAATAAATATCAGGCCCTAAACCACAGACCCAAGAAGCTTAGGGAACACCAAGCAGAGTAAATGCCCCAAAACCTACACTTAATCATCTCATCTTCACACTACAGAAAAGCCAATATAAAGAAAACATCCTGCAAGAAACCAGAGGCGGGGTGGGGGGGAAACCTTACCTGTAGAGACACAAAAATAAGAATTACATCCAACTTCTCAGAAACCATGCAAGCAAGAAGAGAGTGGAGTAAAATATTTAAAGTCTTGAGAGAAAAAGACCACCAACCTATTTGGGTTGGTCAAAAAGTTCCTTCAGTTTTTAAGTAAAAATAAAAGACACATTTCTTATTTTCACCAAGAACTTTATTGAACAACATATTCACCCTTTTGTTCCACTACCTTCTGCCATTTTTCAGGCAACTTCATAATTCCATCTTCCCATAAGTTTTTATCTTTTTGAGCAAAGAACTGTTCCAGGTGCCTTTTACAGTCTTCCAGGGAATTGAAATTTTTTCCATGAAAAGAATTTTGTAAAGACCAAAATAAATGGAAATCCAAAGGTGCAATGTCTGGTGAGTACAGCAGAAGAATCGAACTTCCCAGCCAAGCTGTAGAAGTTTTTGCCTGGCCATCAAAGAAACGTGCAGTCTTGCATTATCCTGATGGAAGATTTTGCATTTTCTGTTGACTAATTCTAGATGCTTTTCGTCAAGTGCTGCTTTTAGGGAACAGTGCCTGTTGGAATTAATTGTTTGGTTTTCTGGAAGGAGCTCATAATAGAGGACACCCTTCCAATCCCACCATATACACAACATCACCTTCTTTGGATGAAGACCAGCCTTTGGTGTGGTTGGTGTGGTTCCTTTCTCTTGCCCCACGATCTCTTCCATTCCACATTACTGTACAGTATCCACTTTTCATCGCCTGTCACAATTTGTTTTAAAAACGGAATGTTTTTTTTACGTTTAAGTAGTGAATCACGTGCAGAAATATGGTCAAGAAGTTTTTTTTCGCTTAACTTATGTGGAACCCAAACATCAAAGCAATTAACATAACCAAGCTTGTGTAAATGATTTTCAATGCTTGATTTGGATATTTTGAGTGTGTCGGCTGTCTCCCGCGTGGTATAACGTTGATTGTTCTCAATTAATGTCTCGATTTGATCGCTATCGACTTCAACTGTTCTACCCAACCGTGGAGTATTGTGCAGCAAGAAATATCCAGCATGAAACTTCGCAAACCACTTTTGACGCATTCGATCAGTCACAGCACCTTCTCCATACACTGCACAAAGCTTTCTTTGGGTTTCAGTTGTGTTTTTACCTTTCTTGTAATAATAAAGCATACTAGCCAAAAATGTTGCTTTTTTCTTCCATCTTCAGTATTAAAATGGCTACACAAAAATTCACCAATTTTGATAAGTTTTTTAAAATACACGCTGATATGACAGCTGTCACAATACAATGTAACAAAACTGTTTCGAATTAAGCTAAAGACAACTAAGTGCTACTAGAGCCATCTTATGGAAAAAACGACCAAACTTTTTGGCCAACCCAGGTAAAATTCTGTGACCTGTGATATTATCCCTCAAATGTGAAGAAGAAATAAAGACTTCAGACAAACAAAAGTCAAGGGAATTTGTTACAGTAGTCCTGCCTTGCAAAAACTGTTAAAAGTATTTCTTTAGAGAGAAGAAAAAGTATATAGGTCGGAAACTTGGATCTACGTAAGGAAAGGAAGAGCAGCAAAGAAGGAATAAATGAAGGTTAAATAAAAACTTTTATTTTTCTTATTCTTAATTGATCCAGCAAATAACAGTTTGTTCAGAATAATAGCACAGTGTATTCAATTATGTATGCTTAATGTATGTATCATATGTATGTATAACCATACATAATGTATGTTTACATACAAGTGAAATGAACGACAGCAGCGATACAAGCGCTAGGAAAGAGAAATGAGGGTTATTTTGTTATTATAAGGTACTCGCACAACCTGTGAAGCAATATAGTGTTATTTGAAAGTGGATTGGATTATGTGTAAGTATATACTGCAAACTCTAGGGCAACCACTAAAAAATGTGGGAAAAAAAAGTATAACTGATAGACTAAAAAAGCAGAAAAAAATGGAAATTTATTAAAATGCTCAATTAAAACAACAAAAGGCAGAACAAGAGTGGAAGACAAACAGGAAAAAAGAACATATATATATATATATATATATATATATATATATAATGGAACACTACTCAGCCATAAAAAATAAAGAAACTTTGCCATTTCCAACAACATAGATGAACTTAACGGGAATTATGCTGAGTGAAATAAGTCAGACATAGAAAGATAAATTCTGTGTGATACCACTTATATGTGGAATCTAAAAAAGACAACAGTTTGTGAATATATGAAGAAAGGAGCACACTCATGGACATAGAGAACAAACTAATGGTTGCCAGTAGGGAGGAGGGGCAATATAGGGTGGAGGAGTAGTAAGCACAAAATATTGGGTGTAAGATAGGCTCCAGGATGTGTTGTACAACACAGGGAATAGAGCCAATATTTTGTAATAACTAAATGGAAAGTAACCTTTAAAAATTTTAGAAAAATTTTTTAAATAAAATGCTTGAATGCTGAGGAAAAACAAAGGTTAAAAGTCACAAAAAAATAGGAACAGAGAATAAGGGCAAGAAATGGAAACTGTTAGAAATCATTAATGTTTAATGGTAGCTATTAATCCAACTATATCAAATTCAACGATAGACTAAAAGGATAATACATCATTATTAAGTAGCATTTATTCTAAGAATGCAAAATTGTTTAACATTCTAAATTCAATCAAAATAATGTGCCACATTATCAAATTATATAATCATCTCAATAGATTCAGAAAAAGCATTTAATAAAATTCAATATCCATTCATAACAAAAATAATAGTAGGAAACTTCTTTAAACTGAGAAAGAGTACCCCCCAAAAGAACTAGACCAAACATCATAATTTAATGGTGAAATATTGAAATCTTTCCCCCCTTGAGACTAGGAATGAGACAAGATTGCCCACTATTACTTTTGATAATTATTTTTTTATATCTTTATTGGAGTATAATTGCTTTACAATGTTGTATTAGTTTCTACTGTACAGCAAAGTGAATCAGCTATATGTATATACTTTTTTTTCAACATTGTACTAGAAGTCTTTACCAGTGCGATAAGGCAAGGAAAAAAGTTTAAGGATAGAGAAAGAAAATATAAAACTGCCATTACTCATAGACATGTTCAAATCTTAGAAATGTAAAAGATGATAAGACTAAGTGAATTTAAGGTCACTGGATATAAGGTCAAGATACAGGAATCAGAGGTAACAGCAACAAACATAGTAAATTAAATTCAAAGTGATATCATTTACAACAGCATCAGAAAACAATATCCAGGAATAAGTTTAACAAAAAGGTGTTACAAAATCTATACATACAACAAAAGGCAAACAGTATCAGTGGAAATGAAAGAAGACTTAAAGGAAGGGAGAGAGGGAGGAAGACCACATTCATGAATTTGAAGAGTCAATATTATAAAGATATAAAATCTTCCCAAATTGAGTTATAGACTCAATGCAATCCCAGTAAAAATTCAGAAAATGTTTTAAATGTGTATACAAACTGACAAGTTGATTCTAAAATTTACGAGGAAATGATAAAAGTCAAGTATAACCAAGACAATCCTGAAGAAGAGCAAAGGCAGAAGATTGCACTCCCAGGTATCAAGATTTATTGCCAAGCTGCAGCACTGAAGGCAGTGTGGTATTGGCAAATAGAGCAGTGGATCAGAACACAGGATCCAGAAAGAGATACACATATGTACAATCACTATACTTAATGCAGAGGAGACACATCAGTGTTAACAGAAGAAGATGATCCTTTCAATGGATGAAGCTGAGTCAATTGGATATCCATGTGGGGAAAATGAATCATAACCACCACCTCACATCATTAGCAAAATCAATTTCAAGTTAATTGAAGATCAACTTGTGAAAAGGCAGGCAAAAACGCTTTTAGAAAAAACTAGGAGAATATCTTCATGGCCATACAGTAGGCAGAGATTTCTTAAGCATAACACTGAGCACTAACCTTGAAGGAAAAAAATTTTTTATTTAAAAATTAAGTTAGACCACTAAAAATTAAGAACTTCTGGTCAAAAAAAACCACGGCCATTAAGAGGATAAAAAAGGCAACCTGTGAGGAGGTGACAAGGGAGTCATTTCCAAAATATATAAAGAATTCCTATGAACCAATAAGAAAAAGACACAATTGAAAAGAAAACTCGGCAGGAGACTTGAGCAGACACTTGGCCCATAAACATAGGGTAATTTTCCAAACACATTAGTCATGAGGGATATGCAGATTAAAACCACATGAATACTAACACATATCCACCAGAATGACATAAATTTAAAAGACGAGTACTACCAAGTGCTGGTGAGGGTGTGGAACTCTCATACACTGCTGGTGGGAATGTGATAGTATCAGCTGTGGCTGAACATTCTATGACTCAGCAACCTATTCCTGCTTAACGGTAATGTACCCAACGTGTTCCCTAAAACATGTGCAAGAATATTTATAGCAGTGCTATTTTTATTTTTTATTTACTTTATTGAAGTATAGTTGATTTACAATGTTGTGGTAATTTCTGCTGTACAACAAAGAGATTCAGATATATATATATATATATACATATATATATATATATATATATATATATATATATATATACTTTTTAAATATTCTTTTCCATTATGGTTTATTACAGGATATTGAATATAGTTCCCTGTGCTATACAGTAGGACTTTGTTGTTTGTCCATTCTATATATAATAGTTTGCATCTGCTAATCCCGAACTCCCAATCCATCCCTCTCCCCCTCCCCCTCCCCCTTGGCAACCACAAGTTCTTTATACCCAGCAGTGCTATTTTTAATAGCCCCAAATTGGAAAAAACTTTGGCAGAATTGTTCAATAAGTTGTGATATAGCCATGTAATGGAATAATATTTAGAAATGCAAATGAACAATTGATTGCTATACACGCAACATGGATTTCACCAACATAATATTGAGTGAAAGGAACCAGACATAAAAAGATACATACCGAATGGTTCTATATATATAAAGTTCAAAACCTAGTTAGAAATCAGAAGAGTAGTTACCTTTTGGTGGGAAGTCTATATGGGAGTACAGAGGGGGCTTTTGGGTGCTCCCAATTTTATTTTTCTTTACCTTTTAGTTGGTTAAATGGATATATTCACTTTGTGAAAACTTATTGAGTTTTACACTTTGTGTTCTATTTTGTACTTGTATGAAAAGCTTACTTAAAACAAAAATGAATATTAAGCCCATAACAAAATAGCTGATCCATCTGATAATAGCATACCAGAGAAATAAAGTTCTTAGAAATTAAAAATACTATTATCGAAAAATTCAGTGGACCACCTGAACAGTAGAATGAGCATGGCTAAAACCTGAGCTGATATTCTCAAACAGGAATCAGCAAAATTTCTCTGTAAAGGGCCAGATAGTTAGTATTTTAGGCACTGCAAGCCATGCAGTCTCTGTCACAACTGCTTAACTCTGCCCTTGTAGCCCAACAGCAGCCAGGGACAATATGTAAATGAGTGGGCAAGGCAGTGCATCAATAAAACTTTATAAACAGTGAAATTTGAATTTTGTTTATTTTCCCCTGCCTTGAAATATTATTATTCTTTTTCTTTTCTGTACCATTTAAAAATATAAAATCCTTACTTAGCTCAAGAGCCATACAAAAACAGGCAGTGGACCAGATTTGCCCTGTAAGTTGTAGTTCTCTGACTCCTGGCTTAGAAGGTCAGCAAAGGAAATAGATAATTTACAGCAGACACAAGCAGCTAGAATATTAGAAAAGGTGTGTATCTGCTAATGCCAAATTCCTAATTTGTCCCTCCCCCTCCCTTTCCTCTTTCCCCTTTGATAACGGTAACTTTGTTTTCTCTGTGAGTCTGTTTCTGTTTTGTAAATAAGTTGATTTGTATTATATTTTCAGATTCCACATATAAGTAATATCATATAATATTTGCCTTTCTCTGTCTGACTTACTTCACTTAGTATGATAATCTCTAAGTTCATCCTTGTGGCTGCAAATGGCATTAGTTCATTCTTTTTTATGGCTGAGTAATATTCCATTGTGTGGAGATATACATATATATATATATATATATATATATATATATACACCACATCTTTATTCATTCATCTGTTGATGGACATTTAGGTTGCTTCCATGTCTAGGTTACAGTGAATAGTGCTTCTATGAACACTGGGGTGCCTGCATCTTTTCAAATTAGAGTTTTCATCTTCCAGACATATGCCCAAGAGGGAGATTTCTGGATCACATGGTAGCTCTATTTTTAGTTTTGAAGGAACCTCCATACTGTTCTCCATAGTGGCTGCACCAATTTACATTCCCACCAACAGTGTAGGAGGCTTCCCTTTTCTCCACACCCTCTCCAGCATTTGTTTATAGGCTTTTTGATGATGGCCATTCTGACCAGTGTGAGGTGATACCTCATTGTAGTTTTGATTTGCATTTCTCTAAAGATTAGTGATGTTGAGCATCTTTTCATGTGCAGTTTAGTTATATTCTTAAGTGCACTGCTCTGATCAAGACATTGTGAGGCAATGATTAGTTGCTTGCCCTACGACCATGTCTCCCTACTCACTTTGCTAACAAACCCCAATTTTCTTTGCTATGAGATGGCACTGTACTTCAGGCAGGCAGCTCAGAAGGGTAAATATGAGATTAAATCATTCATGATAAATACATTCTCTTTGCCAGTGATCACTTGGGGGTGGGGGTATGATGAAATTCTGGCCTGTGAGATATCAAGGGAAATTTCTAGGAAGCTCCAGAGCAAGATCTGACAAAAGGAATGATAAAAGGTGATAAAAAAGGAAACCCACAAGAGAAGGCTCTTCCTCTGCTGCTCACGTTGTGTGTCTGTCCAAGGAGCTGGGCACTGGGGCACCTACTTGTAACATTAGGGGACAAGCCTTAGAACAACAGGCAACAGGAGGGTTATGACAGAATGGAAAGTAGAAAGAACTTGGGCCTCTGATAATATCTGAGCTGCTTAAGGAACCCATCCTGAACCAGTCTACCTCCAGAAGTCTTGGTACATGAGATAATAAATATTCTTCTGTTTAAGTCACTCCTAGTTGGATTTTCTATTATTTCAAACCAAGGGTCTCCGTGTATATAAGCAACGAAATAAGACTGGACAGCATTTACCCATCTACATACTTGTAAAACCGTGACCTAGACTAGGCTACCTGTGGAAGGGCCACAGAAGTGATGCTGGAGCTGCTGAGGAGATCAGGCTGCCAGCTGTGGGCCTCTTTGGTCTAGAAAAGCAAAATCTGAGTAAACATGATCAAAATCCATTAAGGAAAAAGCATCATTGATAAGATCAGGTGGACTTGGATGCCAGATCCTGAAATGTTGGGGCAGCTAACGCATGAATGTGAACACAAGCCTTGCAAGAGTGGACTGAGGGTGAGTTGGCTACCTGAGCTCTAGGGAAACGGTCTCTCTGAATCCCTGAGACCTGCCAGGACTTACGGGCATTTCCATCCAGCCAGGTCTTAGAAGAGCAACAAGCTTCCCTGCACCCTGTCCTATAAGAACCTGGATGACATCCATCCACCTTATAGGAGCTGCGCATTCTTAGACACTGCAGAACTGGGATAGGAGTGCCAGCTCCTTGTCATTAGGTCATGACTCTGGGCCCTTCGGGATCCAGTGTGGCCGTAGGCATGAGGATCAACCTCAAAACCATTTCCTCAAGGGTCTTCTAGTGACAACTGAAGCCACTAGAAGCATTTGCTTTTTTTCTTTTTTATCTTTATTGGAGTATAATTGCTTTACAATGCTGTGTTAGTTTCTGCTATATAATAAAATGAATCAGCTATATGTTTACATATATCCCCATATCCCCGCCGTTTTGAGCCTCCCTCCCACCCTCCCTATCCCACCCCTCTAGGTGGTCACAAAGCACTGAGCTGATCTCCCTGTGCTATGCAGCTGCTAGAAGCATTTTCTTAACAGGTGAGCTTTGATTTTTCAGTGATGCCCCTTGAGGACTCACCAAAAGGCATGACTCATCCCTCGCCACGAAGTCAGTTTGTGTTGTACACCAACCAGAGCTGTGATTCTCAACCTTGGGGGAAGATTAGAATCATAGGGAAATTTTAATTTGTTTAGAGTGGGGCCTAAGCAAAGCTAATCTGGTGGTATTGATGTGTTTCACAAAAGAAAATCCCTTTGATGGGAAATAGGGATTTCCCATATTTGTGTGGGCCCGGGTCACTGAGGGTCAGTTGCTGGGAAGGCCGGGTCCTTTGGATCCTGGTAGTTGTTTGGGTGGGAGTGGAGATGGGATCCTAGGTCTGCTTGGTTGTGGAGCCCATGGGCTCAACAGGTGGGATACACTTTGTCCTGCATCCTCCTCAAACTTTCTATTTTGTCATTGTTGTTACTGTCATTGATATTTAACTTGGATTTGGAAATAATCCAAAAGAGTCAGGCATAGCTGAGAAATAAAAGCAGTCCCCATCTTAGGAGCAGCTATTTTCCAATATTTTTTTTTAAGTTGGTCGTTTGTTGTGTACAAAGGGTCAGCTCATGGAAAACTGCTCTTTTGATTTGTTCGTTGTTCACTTTTTCTGCTAGTCACAGCTTGACGATGGAGCAGGCCGCCCACACTTACTTTATCCTTCATTACTTCTTGTCCAGTTCACACAGGGATGTGCTGAGTATGGCTTGTACCAATGGAAGAGAAATGAGAGCCCAGAAATAAACCCTCTCATATATGATCAACTAAGATTTAACAAAGGAACCAAGAATATTCAATGGAGAAAAGACAGTCTCTTCAATAAATGATGCTCGGAAGACTAGATATTTACATGCAAAAGAATGAAACTGCACCCGTATCTTACATTGTTCACAAAAATTAACTCAAAATGGATTAACTTAAATGTAAGACCATAAAACTCCTGGACTAAAACTTAGGGAAAGAGCTCCTTGACCTTGGTCTTGGCAATGATTTTATGGATGTGACACCAAAAGCACAAGCAGTAAAAGCAAAAGAAACAAGTGGAGCTGCATCAAACTAAAAAGCTTCTGGACAGCAAAGGAAACCATCAACAAAATGAAAAGGCAACCTACAGAATGGGAGAAAATATTTGTAAACCATACATCTGGCAAGAGGTTAATATCCAAAGTATATAAGGAATTCATATAACTCAATAGCAAAAAAAAAGCTAAATAATCTGATTTAAAATGGACAAAGGACATGAACAAATATTTTTCCAAAGAAAATATTCAAATGGCCAACTATACATGAAGAGGTGCTCAACATTACGAGTCATTAGGAAAATGCAAATCAAATCCACAATGTGATATCACCTCACACCTGTTAGAATGGCTATTATCAAGAAGACAAGAGGGCTTCCCTGGTGGCGCAGTGGTTGAGAGTCTGCCTGCTGATGCAGGGGACACGGGTTTGTGCCCCGGACTGGGAAGATCCCACATGCCGTGGAGTGGCTGGGCCTGTGAGTCATGGCTGCTGAGCCTGCACATCCGGAGCCTGTGCTCTGCAATGGGAGAGGCCACAACAGTGAGAGGCCTGCGTACCACAAAAAAAAAAAAAAAAGAAGACAAGAGATAACAAGTACTGGCAAGGACGTGGAGAAAAGGGAACCCTTGGATGCACTGTTGGGGGGAATGTAAATTTGTGCAGACACTATGAAAAATTATATGGCGGCTCCTCAAAAAATTAAAAATAGAACTACCATATGATCTAGCAATCACAGTTCTGGGTATATATCTGAAGGAAATAAAATCACTATCTCAGAGATATCTGCACTGCACTCCTATGTTCACTGCAGCATTGTTTCCAATAGCCAAGACGTGGAAACACCTAATGGTCCATCAACAAATGAATGGATAAGGAAAATATGCTACACAGAGAGGCAGAGAGAGAATACTACTCAGCCATAAGAAAGAAGGAAATCCTGCCATTTGTGACATCATGGATTTAAATTCTACTTCACCTGGTTTTGATACTCCAGCTTTCCTTTTTGTTGTAATTGCTTAGTATTGCTTTACCAGCTCATTATTTTCAACCTTTTTCGATCACTTACTTTTAAATATGTTTATATTGTATTAAGCTGCATTGGTTTTTAACACCTAATATGACAATCTCTGTCTTTAATAGTGGAATTTAGTTTGTTTATATTTAATACAATGACTGATATACTTGATTTTATTGCTCTGTCTTACTTTATTATTTAAAGTATTGTGTCTTCTTTTACATTTTTCCCATGTTGCACATACAACCACCCCAGAATAATAATATTAATACTGCCACCAATATGCTTACTAAAAGTATTAAATATTTTATCGTACGCTCTCCGTTTCTCCCCCTTTATGATAGTCTTACTCTATCGCCAGAATATATAGCCATTATGCTCTAGATGTGCCCCCTCTAACTCCTCATTTAGTCTATGGTCTATAGTTGACTGTTATTTAATGCTCACCGCCAGTCCTTTGCTGATGACTCTCTAGTCATGTGGGGTGTCTGAAGTTTTCTCTCCAGGGGGTTCCTCAGGAATGCCTCATGGGAGCAATGATAGTTTGTCCATGATCCTCATGCCTGAAAGTTAGTTTTGCTCAATATAAAACCCTTGGCTCACATTTTCTTCTCTTGGGTTGCAGTTTTGATCTGTTCCTTGAGTATGCCTTTCTCACAGGTGTCTGTAGGGCTGTTATTCTGCTCTCCTTTTTAAATAATGATAATTTGGGAATAATTTTGGAATTTTGGCCATGATACTTTTCTGTTACTCTTTTTTTATGGGAAATTAGTTCTCCTGAACTTTTAGAATGAGGAAGGGTCCAAAAAAAGCTCTCCTAACATCACAGAGCTCCCTCTTCTGTTGTTTGTCTGTGGTGCCCAAATTATTGTGGCTTGTTTTCTGGGCTTTCCTGCCTCTGTTCCTCTGCCCCCTTTTGACCTGGATTTTTCTTTCCCCCCTTTCTCTTGTCTATATCCTGCTCAATTTTCATTATATTCCCAGCGTTTTCTCCCTCATGAGGGACCCCTTTAGTTCATACCACAGCCCCTTGCAGTTGACTCTTACTGAGAGAGGGCAGAACCACCCCCCCCAGTCCAGCTGCTACTGCCTGCTTTCCCCTCCTTCTTTCCCATGAGTCCCTCCTGGTATTTGGGGTCTCCTGTACGGAGATTCATTCAATGCCACTCCATCTCCTCCTCCACTTCCCTCCTGCACAGACACTGATAACATGCAAGTCTTATGGCTCTCGGTGTTTCTCCCACCCACCTGTATTTTGGCATGAATAGAGACAATCTAGTGTTACCTAGTTGTGTCATAAATGTCCATGGGTTTGGGATTTTGCTATATCGTTTCTCTCACTATGTTTACATAGATTTAGGGAGATTGAAAAATCCATGCTGTATTCATGAATCCATACTAATAAAAATGAAGGATTGAATAAATAAATGGAGGAGAATAGACAAAGTTCCTGTGCAGAAAAATTCCAGACAACGTATGTAGATGTTCCACTTTGAATGACGTAGAGCCTGACTCCCACTAGTGAAGTGTGGGCTGCCCATGGTGACTTCTTTTCAATGAGGACAGCAAGGGAGGTGGGAAAGTCACTTTACAGCAGAGAAACCTGATGACACAACCACAGCCAGGTGTTCAAGGTGAACATTGACAGTGATAAGTCATATTGATGGTCTGTACCCTCGATATGATGTAATCATCATGACACTTTACATCTGTGATCTTCCTCCCCAAAGCCCATAACCCCAATCTAATTATGAAAAAAACATCAGACAAATTCCAATAAGGAGGCACCCTACAAAATACCTGACCAGTCCTCCTCAAAGCTGTCAAGATCATCAAAAGAAGGAAAGTCTGAAAAACTGTCACAGCCAAGAGGAACCTGAAGAGGCATATGACTAAATGTATTGCGGTTCCAGGAATCAGAAAAAGGACATTACATTAAAACTTAGGAAATCTGAATAAAGGGTGGACTTTAGTTAATAATGACATAGCGATATCGGTTCATTAATAGAGACAAATATACTATACTAATGTACAAGGTTGATAACAGCAGACATTGAGTGTGGGATATATAAGAACTCTCTGTACTGTCTTCAAGATTGTTCTGTAAATCTAAAACTATTCTAAAATAGAAAGTTTTTCTTTTAATCCAGGGGCAGGGGAGGGATTCAAAGGTAAAAGGGAGGCATTGCTCAAATATGAAGAAAAGTAAAGTGTGACATTATTTTAATGAATTGATGGAATGCAGAATCCATTTGAATATTCTCTTTTGAGTGGTCCAGGAAAAAGGACATTGGAACCATTGAGAAGGAAATGCAGTCATAGTGTAAGTTCTTTTCTGAAAAATATTTGCATAATCATGCTCATGTAAATGCTTGTTATTGACTTTAATTCTATAGAGTTTATTCATAGATAGACAGAATAAAATGTTGGCATTCCCTGCAGAGTCAAAGTAAAGTATACAACTTGGAGAAGTTGGAAAGTGGAAGAGGAGAGGTGAGAGGTAGGGAAACGGAGCAATAACAGCCCCAACTTACAAAATGGAAAGTCGAGAGCACTGCT
Source organism: Tursiops truncatus (assembly GCF_011762595.2). Classification (NCBI taxonomy): domain Eukaryota; kingdom Metazoa; phylum Chordata; class Mammalia; order Artiodactyla; family Delphinidae; genus Tursiops; species Tursiops truncatus. The sequence continues at coordinate 6,800,272 of NC_047049.1, forward strand.
TCTATGTGACGGAACAAGAAATCAAGAATTATGTCATTTTTTAATATTTTAACAGCTTTCTTGAGGTATAATTTACATACCATAAAATTCACTCCTTCAGTGTACAATTCAGTGCTTATTAAAATATTCACAGGGCTGCGCAACATTTCTGTTGCCTCAGGAAGAGACCTTGCGCCCATTTGCAATTACTCCCTCTTCCCACCTACAGCTCCTGCCAACCACTAACATTCCTGTCTGTATAGATTTGCCCTTTCTGGACATTTTGCACATATGGAATCATACAGTATGTGGCCTTTTGTGTCTGGCTTCTTTCACAGAGCTCAATGTTTTTGAAGTCCGTCCGTGGTGTAGCATGTGCCGGTACTTCACCCCTTGTTATTGGTGAATGATGTTTTTGTATGGCTGTAGCACATCTTATTTGTCCACTCATACGTTGGTCTACATTTGGGTTGTTTCCACCATTTGGCTATTATGAATAGTGCTGCTATGGACATTCTCATGCAAGTCTTTGTGTGGACATACGTGTTTGTTTCTCTTGGGTAAATACCTACGCGTGAATCATTACTAGGACACATGGCAAATTTATGTTTAACTTTTTAAGGAACTGCCAAACTGTAGATAATTAAGTGTAGGTACAAACTATACAAAACCAAATGATTACAATTAAACGGGAAGGGGGACGCGGGACTATAAAGTTAATAAATGATGATTTAATGGTTTAAGTGATTACCTCCGAGGAGCAGGATTGGGAGGGGAACAGTGGGGCCGGAGACCCATTATAAGTCCCTTCGTACAACTTTCTTTTGTAACCATACACAAGTGTTACTTTGATTTGAAATTTTTTTAATAAACAATAAGCGACTTGGCCCAAGAGGGAGGCCATGGGAACTATACAAAAGCAAGATGATGGGTTGGATGCTCATGGAGGAAATTAAAAGGGGGAAAATTCTAGTGATCTTTAGGGGAATATTTGAAAAAAACTGGGAAACGCAGAGTGTCAGTCCATGCCAATTATGTTGGAAGCACACACAGCCATTATAATTGCTTACAGTCAGTAGGTATTGCCAACACTGAGAAACCTTTCAGCTGAAGATTCAACTTTCTAATGGCCTGGGTTAATTAGAATTCTCCAGAATGAGACAAATCCTCTGGTATGGTACCATGTGGAATGAGACTTTTCAGTAGACTTCCTTTGTTATTGTTGTTTTTTCATCACAGTATCACTTAGCGTATTTCAACCCAGGCTTATATATTCAAGTAAAGTGGCTTAGATAGGGGGTTTATTTTTCCTCAAATCCCAAAGAGTGTAGGGAAACAGCCCTAGCAGTTTCTAGGGCTGACCAGTGGCTCTCCGGCATCGGTGCTCTGGAACCACGCCCTGGAGATTTTCCTGGCCTGCCCCAGAGGATCTCAAGGTGGCTGCAGCAGCTCCAGCCTTCACGTCCTCACACGATAACATTCAAAAGCAAGAAGAGAGGGGTGAAGGGTTCTCCTCACATGTGTCTCTCTCTCCTCTCTTATCAGGAGGAAAGTCTCATCCAGAAGCTTCCAGGACACTTCCCTTTATCTCTCATTAGCTAGGATGGGCCACATACTCATGCCTGAGCTGCAAGGGAGGCCGGGCTCGCCTGATGGGTGGATATACTAACGTGCTAGGGCTGCCATAACAGTGTCACAACCTGGGTGGCTTAAGCAACAGAAATTTATTTTCTCACAGTTCTGGGAGCTGGAAAGCCAAGATTAAGGTGCCAGCAGGATTGGTTTCAATGAGAACTCTCCCAGGCTCGCAGACGGTCACCTCCTCTCAGTGTCTTCACGCAGCCTTTTCTGTGTGTGTGCACATTCCTGGTGTCTCTTCCTCTTCTTATGAGGTCACCAATCATAATGGATTAGGGCCCACCCTTTTGACCTTATTTAACCTTAATTACTTGCTTAAAGGCCCCATCTCCAAATATAATAATATTGGGGGTTACGACTTGAACATACGAATTTGTAGGGACACAGTTCAGTCCACAACCATAGACAACTAGGATCACCTGCCCACAATCACCAGATGATTCTGACTACTCTTCCTCTCTGAAATATCCAGAACTTGTGCTGTTCTTTAATTTTATAACAATAAAGATCTTAGTACAACATTTCCTAGAGAACCAAGGGTAAGCAGTGCTTCCGGCTTTCACCACCAGAGCTATGAACTCTTCCCACTGTCTTCTCTATCCCAGAGAACACGCTCTGCCTATCACTTAAGATTGCTTATAAGGGTCTTTTAAGCAAGACAACATTCGGAGTGCACTTAAATGCCATCCATTACCATCAAGTGGTGACATTTTCTTCATTTGTAATTCAGAAAAAGAGAACACATCTCTAAATACAGCAAAGAGACACTCATATCAAAGATACTGGACCAAAACAATTGTTGTCCCTTGTATTTCAAGTTTGGAGAACAGAGCTAATAAAAGATTACAGAGAAGGCCCAGGAGCCATAGAAACAAGTTTGAGCAATCACTTGTCACTTGAGGTTAGCACAGAAGTTATTTTAACAAGATATTACTTGCAGAATTTCCACCATAAATCTTTTATTAAGTCCAAGAATCTCAGTCAAGACATTTCCCATGCAGGATTGTCAGAAATAATCTTCGTTCATCGCTTCCTTTAAAACCTGAGGTTGAGAGACACTAAGTGCTAAACCGACTGACCTTCACATAAACCTAATATTATTATTGATTTTCTTTTACTCAAAGAGGTGAAATATATTTTTTGGAAGCAACCATTAACGAGCCTCTTTAGATAAGCCTGGAAAAAGCCAATGAGTATTTATTTTGCACTCCTGTTTGCTCAGAGAGGAAGCCCCTGGTTGGGTATAATAAGCCTCAACCCATTTTGATTGTTCTGCATCACCCCTGGGCACAATAAAGAAAGAGCAGCAAAGGCAGCCTAGTCAGAGGGTGAAAAATGCTGTAGAATCCCAGCAACCTTAGAAGGCCATGCTGTCCTTCCTAATTAGGCAGGATTTCTTATTCTTAGAGTTTTCAGGAAAGATGTCCTCGCTCCCCTCGGTAGCCCTGCTCTGGCATGTCATCCAACATTTCCACCTCCCAGCATCAAATAAGCTGGTTGCATCCACTGAAGATGTCTAGATTCTTTTTTTGTTTTTTTGTGTGCATGTGGATGTCCAGTTGCTCCAGCACCATTTGTTGAAAAGACTATCTTTTCTCCATTGTTTGCCTTCGCTCCTTTGTCAAAGACCAGTTGACTCTATTTATGTGGGCCTATTTCTCTGTTTCTTCCTCTACTCTGTTGATCTAGTTGTCTGTTGTTTCTCCAGAACCACACTGTTTATAGCTTTATAATAAGCCTTGAAGTCAGGTAGTGTCTTCTGACTTTTTTCTTCTCCTTCAGTGTTGCGTTGGCTACTCTGGGTCTTTTGTCTCTCCATATAAACTTTACAATTAGTTTGTTGCCATCCACAAAATAACTTGCTGGGATTTTGACATCCATTGCAAGAGTTTTTTCCCTTTTACTTGCATCCTTTAACATGTTTTTTAAAAGGCACTTTTGGGACTTCCCTGGTGGTCCAGTGGGTAAGACTCCGTGCTCCCAATGCAGGGGGCCAGGGTTCAATCACTGGGCAGGGAACTAGATCCCACGTGCATGCCACAACTAAGAGTTCACATGCCCCAACTAAGAAGCTTGCATGCCACAACTAAGAAGTCCACGTGCTGCAACTAAAAAGATCCTGCGTGCCGCAACTAAAGGTCCTGCATGCCGCAACAAAGACCTGAATGCCGTAAATAAGACCTGGCGCAGCCAAAATAAATAAATAAATAAATACTTTAAAATATAAAAAATAAAAAGGCACTTTTGAAGAAAGTGCCAGACTCTTCCCATGTCTTACCAAAGCAAGAAATTTTATTGGCCTCGATTTGGTACAACAAGCCTGGGGCCGAAGTTGAGTCTTCAGAGGCCATTGTGTGGCTATCAGCTTCACTCTGACAGAACTGGGCTCATGGTTTACCATTGGTCAGCTGCCACATCTTATACATTAAGATCACTCTCCTGGAATTTAAGACTAATTAAAATAAAAGTCCATCAGTTTAGACAATGAGGATGTTTGAAATGGAGCAGAAACAAACACTTAAAGAAATCATATCTGTAATGTACACTTGATAAGTTTATCCTCTAGGCCTTTGGTTTTAAAAAAATACTGCTAAATATGCTGTTAATGTTCTGACACATGACAATTTTTTTAGGTCTTCCCAAACCCTCTAAGTTGGATAATTTAAAAATATACGGTATATTAAGCAAGGCAATTATAAGAGGGGGAAAGATTTTTAAAATAAACTAACAGAGACTGAGTGGGTTTTAAGATGCTTATGTTATGCCACAGAAAGTGATTTTAAAATACTTTAAAATTTTAGCCATGCAGATACTTATCATGGACTCAAGCCCAACAAGAACAAAAGTCATTATCATCTGTAATAGTTACCTAAAATACACCCTGTCTTCTGCCTGTTAACACTCACCAGTTCTAAAAGCAGATACACATGATCCTTACAGGTCTCTGCAATTCCTGGAACTCAAAAAATATGTAAAAAAAATCCATCGAGAGAAGATTTAAGATTTGCATACTTTCTTACTACATATATCAATAAAGATGGAAAAGAAAGGGGAGCTAGTGGTATGCTAGGAAATGTTTAGCAACCAACTCTCTACAGGAAAAATTTCCACCCTGATTTCTAGTCTAGTGTTTTACATATTTCTGCACCCAAGTAATCATCACCCTGATCAAGAAATAGAATGGATATAACACCGTAGAACAGGGGTCCCCAACCCCAGGGCGGTGGACCGGTACCAGTCTGCAGCCTGTTAGGAACCGGGCTGCACAGCAGGAGGTGAGCAGCAGGCAAGTGAGTGAAGCTTCATCTGCCGCTCCCCGCCGCTCCCCATCGCTCGCATTACTGCCTGAACCATCCCCACCCAGCCGTCTGTGGAAAAATTGTCTTCCACGAAACTGGTCCCTGGTGCCAAAAAGGTTGGGCACCGCTGCCCTAGAACACTCTCACATTCTCCTTTACTAGTCACACCACACAAACACACACAAGTATGAACACACACATGCGCACACGCAATCACTATTCTGACCTCTTCCTTTATAGGTTTGTTCTGCCTGTTCTTAAACATCTTATAAATGGTTACATTGTATATACTCTTCTGTGTCTGACTTTTTTTCATTCTTCATTATGTCTGTGAGAGTCATCCATGTTGTTGCCTGTAGCAATATTTATTCTTTTTCCTTTCTGTGTAGTAGTCCATTGTATATCTACTCTTGATGAACATTGGGTTGTTTCCAGTTTTAAAATAAAGCTGGTATGAACACTTTTGTACATTCTTTTGGGGGATATGTGCACTTACATCTCTTGGGTATTTACCTAAGACTCTAATTTCTAGGTCATAGAATATATGCTTGCATAGCTTTACTAGATTCTGCCAGACAGTTTTCCAAAGAGATCGGACAAATTAACTCTCCCACTAGCAAAGGATGAGAGTTCTAATTGCTCCACATCCTCATCAACACTTAGTACTAACAGTCTTATGAGTTTTAGCCATTCTGGAGAATGTACAGTGATGTCTCATGATGATTTAAGTTTGCATTTCCTGATGAGTAATGTCAAACAGTTTTCACATACTTATGTGCCATTTGAATATCCTTTTGGTGAAGTGCCTGTTCAAGTCTTTTGCCCATTTATTTATTTATTTTTGGCTGCATTGGGTCTTTGTTGCTGCATTGCAGGCTTTCTCTAGTTGCAACGAGTGGGGGCTACTCTTTGTTGCGGTGCACGGGCTTCTCATTGAGGTGGCTTGTCTTGTTGCAGAGCGTGGGCTCTAGGCACGCGAGCTTCAATAGTTGTGGCACGTGGGCTCAGTAGTTGTGGCTCACAGGCTCTAGAGCGCAGGCTGAGTAGTTGTGGCACATGGGCTTAGTTACTGTGTGGCATGTGGGATCTTCCCGGACCAGGGCTCGAACCTGTGTCCTCTGCATTGGCAGGCAGATTCTTAACCACTGAGCCACCAGGGAAGTCCTTTTGCCCATTTTTGTTAGGTCGTCTCTTTCTTATTGACTTGTAGGACCTCTTTATATATTTTGGATACAAGTCCTTTGTTAGTTACATGTGTAGCAGGTATGCCTTTTCACTCCCTTAACTCCCTTTACTCCCTAGTATTTTGATGAGCAAAAGTTCTTATTTTTAATGAAGTCAAACTTTGGCAATCTTCTTTTGTGGATAGCATTTGAGGGAGTGTGTGGACCCTATTTAAGATACCTTTGCCTAAGCCACGATCATGAAGATAGTCTCCTCTGCTTTCCCTTAGATAATACGTTGCTTCTGCTTTCAACTGTCTCCACGTTTTGTCGAATATAAGTCAGACATAAACACTTAAAATTCACAAGTTCTAAAACTATCATAAGTCAGCATTATCGTAGCACAAATGTAACTGTCAACCTGACAGATTTTGCATTATGGGAACATGTGCCAGGCAGATGCCTAGCCTTTAACTGGACACAACATATGGGTTCTGAGATTAGGTATACACACCTAAACTCAGAAAAAGACCGGGGTAGAGCCACAGTCTCCCTCACAGCAACACATTTATTGAAAGTTCAGACCTGTGCACAGGGATAGCCCCAGAAGCCTTATTCCAGGGCCAGTCCATGTAACTGGACTGGTAGCCCCACCTGGTTAAAATTGGACTCTAACACATTTGAATGGACATGATTTTTTTTTTTAATTACAGTCCTAAAAACCTTGTCACTAAAGTATTCCAAAAGTAAAATTTGAGTCAAATATTTCATGTACCTCTGGTAATTCTGATTTGAAAACCACAGTCCTGATATTTACATAATTTTATAAAATTCAGCAGAAATCTGCTGCAGTCACCCTTGGAAGCCCCTTGACTGGCCTGGAAACCCCTGATGATGACAAGGCAGATGATAGACTCCACTCTCTGTGACCCGCCTTCAAATCATGGGGAGATCTGTCCTTCTTCATTGAGATGATGTACAGAAATTCATAATGTTCTATAAAACGTGCAGCAGCAATCAATACAGATTTACAGCTGCATCCTCAATGAGTCTTTAAATATTTATGCCATTGCTTTACTTAAGTTACTCACTGAATTATACTGTATGCGGTCCTTATGCATTCAACAAAACGTTGATTAAATATCCCCTGCTCTGTTTAGCGTTAGGAAATTACATTCTTTGAGACGGCAAACAGTCAGCAAGCAAACCCACCCCAGCGAAGGCAGGATAAACTGACTGGCTTCTCAGTGTCCACACACATGCTGGAGGGACGCAGAGCTGCAGATAGGAAAGGAAGTAAAGTAAGATGTATCAACCTATTGTGTGCTATTTGTCATTTATTATTCATCCAACCTTATGAGGACGACGCTTTACTCCCAAGGAGACGGAGACTTTGGGGTGTTTGAGTAGCTTCTGCAAGATCACACGCGGTCCCTGTGTGTGGGGAGCTGGGGTCGGGAATCGTGCCCAGGCCTCCCTCATCAAAAATCTTCAGTGTGTGCCTGGTGGCCACAGGCTGGGAGAAGGAAGTGAAGCTGGGGCTGCCTGGGGCAGCTGGCTTTTTCTCAGCTGTTTCGAGGTGGATTTAGGTGGATTTAGGTCTGCCTATACCTAGGGAGTCTTTGTGTGTCGGGATCCATAGATTTCTCTCTTGCTGAGTTTTACAGCTGAGGCCAGTATTTCTGCTGATAAATGCACATGGACAAGCTCCTCAATTGCCTTTTCATTCCTGGAGATATTATTTAGTACATTTCTTTGATGGCTGGTGACGCACAAATCGGTTTTAATATCAGTAATGTACCATTTGGAAAACATTCAATTTCTAGGCCCGCCAAAAAAATATCCCTCCGTGTCAGGATTTATTGAAGCCAATCCTAGGAGGCTACAGGAGAGTGGAGTTCCTTAAGCAGAAGTGTAAACAGATGGTCTTTGCAAAGTGCTTGCGTTCTTAAGCACCGAATTAGTTTTGGACAGAATGGAGTCACATATGCCAATGCTCGTTGGCCAGCGGAGTGGTGGCAGAGAGGCATCAGAGCTATCATGACATTCTTCAATCCTTTGGGCTTGATTTGGGCCCCAGTGATCAGAGAGAAATGGTTACGAATTGCCAGGTGCCCCCTGGGTTGGATAATGCAGGGAGAGAGCACACAATTGGGAGACAGTAATGAGTAACCCCGAAGGATTTCAACACAGTTGGGACCATTTGATGTTCAACACATCCTTCAGGACCACCTCCTCCCTAGTCAGAAATCAGTGAAGCTGTGATTGCCAGCTACTGGCCTCATCCAAAATAGCAACCCCCAAAGGGAACCCACCGGCTCCGTGTGAGCTGCGTTCAGAAGGCCCTGGTTGCCGCTCATTCAAGGCACCCTCACCCCAACTCCCCCAGTCAGTCCTTCCCCCACTGGCTCCTTCCCACTCTCCTCTTTTTGAGGTCTTTTCTCCTCCATCTCCAATGATTCTCTCAATCCACCATCTTAACACGAACATTCTCACGTGGCCCTGCAGCCCCGTCCAGGGCCGCCAGGCCTGATCTCCAGTCCCTCTGCGTCTGCTGCTCCCATCCCCACATGAAGTACCTGAGACCTGGCTTCCCTCCCCAGCACTACACTAAAGCTGCTTCCTCAAATAGTGCTGAAATCCCGTAACCAGCCCGGAATTGGCATATCTCAGGAGCGCAGTCAAGATGTTGGATAATTAAACCAAGTGACCTTGTGGACAGCTTCTCTTTCTTCAACTGCTCTACCATGCTGAGCGCTGCTGGCAGCCAGCTGCCTACTCACACCTCCCTCCCCAGCTCCTGGGGCCATGAACCTTGAGCTTCCCCTTCTACTCCTCTGACCACATCTGTGCTTCCCATTCTGCCTCCCCTGCCACCTCCAAGCCCCTGGTCACTTCTCTTCTCAGTGCTCTCTTGATGGGAGCCATTGTCCCCAGGCCAGCATTCCCAGACTCCACCTTCTTTTTAATTTATTTTTAAATGCTTCAGGAGGGCTTATTAGTATTTGTGTGGAGCATGAATACAGGGGCCAAGTCTCATGGGGAGCCCACCAAGTACAGTAGGCCAGCATTCCCCTTTGTAGGCTCCTTATCAACTCAATAAGTGTTTGACTTCTTTTTTTAATCCGAAACAATTTGACAAAATGTTAACACTGAGCATAGAGGATGATAGGCACCAGGGTACTTACTCTAGTCTCTAGAGTTTCTGCATGCTCAAAATACATCACAGTAATAATTTTTTAAAGAAACCAAACTATAACCCAAAAAAAGGGTGGTTATATAAGTCTGAGACACACTGGACTGAACAAAGTTAAACTGAGTTATTTACAGCAATCCTTCTCAGGGCCTCTGGTATTCAAATGTGGGCTATGAATTTCCAAAAGCTGAATGTCGTAGGCAGCGATGCTCCAACTGATTTGGCCACAGAAACCTTCATCCAGTTCCTAATACTGATCAGCCTGGACCATTGTTCTGCTTTCTCGAGGCTTTACCAATATCTGGGGATACTGAGATTTTAGACACATTCTTGTCCTCAAGAGCCTTAGTCCATGGGGGAGTGGGGGGTGGAGGTGTGGGGAGATTTACTAACAAATAATGAAAATCCAGAGTCTATCTGAATCCAGTAAATATGTGGCTTACCTGGGAGCAGGATAATTACTTGCCCTCCTTCAAAGCAACACATTTAAAATATTTGTGTAACAGAAGGGCAGAAGAAATTCTTTTCCTATTAATAAGACTAGCGTAGCTTTTTTATGATTGAAATAAGCAATTTATTGCATGTAATCAACATAATGTTACAGCTTATTTGGCAGGGCCTTTCCTTCAGCCAAGTTTTGAGACCCCCAGGCTGGAAGGCATCAGTCCCTCACATGTGCTAAGGACAGAGGTGTTCTGCATGGAGATGGCAACAAAGGCTGACCTCAACTGCATTTGAAGGTTCTCATCCAGGCTTGGCTGCCAGCGGGGAGGGCATTTCTCTTTTTGTTCTTTTCTTTTTTAAACATCTTTATTGGAGTATAATTGCTTTACAATGGTGTGTTAGTTTCTGCTGTATAACAAAGTGAATCAGCTATATATATACATATATACCCATATCTCTTCCCTCTTACGTCTCCCTCCCATCCTCTCTATCCCACGCCTCTAGGTGGTCACAAAGCACCAAGCTGATCTCCCTGTGCTATGCGGCTACTTCCCACTAGCTATCTGTTTTACATTTGGTAGTGTATATATGTCAATGCCACTCTCTCACTTCGTCCCAGCTTACCCTTCCCCCTCCCCATGTCCTCAAGTCCATTCTCTATGTCTGCGTCTTTATTCCTGTCCTGCCCCTAGGTTTTTCAGAACCATCTTTTTCTTAAGATTGCATATATATGTGTTAGCATACGGTATTTGTTTTTCTCTTTCTGACTTACTTCACTCTGTATGACAGATTCTAGGTCCATCCACCTCACTACAAATAATTCAATTTCTTTTTATGGCTGAGTAATATTCCATGGTATATATGTGCCACATCTTCTTTATCCATTCATCTGTCAGTGGACACTTAGAGTGCTTCCATGTCCTGGCTATTGTAAAGAGTGCTGCAATGAACATTGTGGTACATGACTCTTTTTGAGTTATGGTTTTCTCAGGGTACATGCCCAGTAGTGGGATTGCTGGGTCATATGGTAGTTCTATTTTTAGTTTTGTAAGGAACCTCCATGCTGTTCTCCATAGTGGCTGTATCAATTTACATTCCCACCAACAGTGCAAGAGGGTTCCCTTTTCTCCACACCCTCTCCAACATTTATTGTTTGTAAATTTTTTGATAATGGCCATTGTGACTGGTGTGAGGTGATACCTCATTGTACTTTTGATTTGCATTTCTCTAATGATTTGTGATGTTGAGCCTCCTTTCACGTGTTTGTTGGCAATCTGTATCTCTTCTTTGGAGAAATGTCTATTTATGTCTTCTGCCCATTTTTGGATTGGGTTGTTTGTTTTTTTTTGATATTGAGCTGCATGAGCTGCTGGTAAATTTTGGAGATTAATCCTTTGTCAGTTGCTTCATTTGCAAATATTTTGTCCCATTCTGAGGGTTGTCTTTTCGTCTTGTTTATGGTTTCCTTTGCTGTGCAAAAGCTTTTAAGTTTCATTAGGTCCCATTTGTTTATTTTTGGTTTTATTTCCATTTCTCTAGGAGGTCGGTCCAAAAGGATCTTGCTGTGATTTATGTCATAGAGTGTTCTGCTTACGTTTTCCTCTGAGAGTTTTATAGTGTCTGGGCTTACATTTAGGTCTTTAATCCATTTGGAGTTTATTTTTGTGTACAGTGTTAGGGAGTGTTCTAATTTCATTCTTTTACATGTAGCTGTCCAGTTTTCCCAGCACCACTTATTGAAGAGACTGTCTTTTCTCCATTGTATATCCTTGCGTCCTTTGTCATAGATTAGTTGACCATAGGTGTGTGGGTTTATCTCTGGGCTTTCTATCCTGTTCCATTGATCTATATTTCTGTTTTTGTGCCAGTACCATACTGTCTTGATTACTGTAGCTTTGTAGTATAGTCTGAAGTCAGGAAGCCTGATTCCTCCAGCTCCATTTTTCTTTCTCAAGATTGCTTTATCTATTCGGGGTCTTTTGTGTTTCCATACAAATTGTGAAATTTTTTGTTCTAGTTCTGTGAAAAATGCCATTGGTAGTTTGGTAGGGATTGCACTGAATCTGTAGATTGCTATGGGTGGTGTAGTCATTTTCACAATGTTGATTCTTCCAGTCCAAGAACATGGTATGTCTCTCCATCTGTGTGTATCACCTTTAATTTCTTTCATCAGTGTCTTGTAGTTTTCTGCATACAGGTCTTTTGTCTCCTTAGGTAGGTTTATTCCTAGGTATTTTATTCTTTTTGTTGCAATGGTAAATGGGAGTGTTTCCTTAATTTCTCTTCCAGATTTTTCATCATTAGTGTATAGGAATGCAAATGCATTAATTTTGTGTCCTGCTACTTTACCAAATTCATTGATTAGCTCTAGTAGTTTTCTGGTAGCATCTTTAGGATTCTCTATGTATAGTATCATGTCATCTGCAAACAGTGACAGTTTTACTTCTCCTTTTCCAATTTGGGTTCCTTTTATTTCTTTTTTCTTCTCTGATTGCTGTGGCTAAAACTTCCAAAACTATGTTGAATAATAGTGGTGAGCGTGGACAACCTTGTCTTGTTCCTGATCTTAGGGAAATGGTTTCAGTTTTTCACCATTGAGAACAATGTTGGCTGTGGGTTTGTCATATATGGCCTTTATTATGTTGAGGTAAGTTCCCTCTTTGCCCACTTTCTGGAGGGTTTTACCATAAATGGGCATTGAATTTTGTCAAAAGTCTTTTCTGCATCTATTGAGATGATCATGTGGTTTTTTTCCTTCAATTTGTTAATATGGTGTATCACATTGATTGATTTGCCTATATTGAAGAATCTTTGCATTCCTGAGATAAATGCCACTTGATCATGATGTATGATCCTTTTAATGTGCTGTTGGATTCTGTTTGCTAGTATTTCGTTGAGAATTTTTGCATCTATGTTCATCAGTGATGTTGGCCTGTAGTTTTCTTTCTTTGTGCCATCTTTGTCTGGTTTTGGTATCAGGGTGATGGTGGCCTCGTAGAATGAGTTTGGGAGTGTTCCTCCCTCTGCTATATTTTGGAAGAGTTTGAGAAGGATAGGTGTTAGCTCTTCTCTAAATGTTTGATAGAATTCGCCTGTGAAGCCATCTGGTCCTGGACTTTTGTTTGTTGGAAGATTTTTAATCACAGTTTCAATTTCAGTGCTTGTGATTTGTCTGTTTATATTTTCTATTTCTTCCTGGTTCAGTCTCAGAAGGTTGTGCTTTTCTAAGAATTTGTCCATTTCTCCCAGGTTGTCCATTTTATTGGCATAGAGTTGCTTGTAGTAATCTCTCATGATCCTTTGTACTTCTGCAGTATCAGTTGTTACTTCTCCTTTTTCATTTCTAATTCTGTTGATTTGAATCTTCTCCCTTTTTTTCTTAATGAGTCTGGCTAATGGTTTATCAGTTTGTTTATCTTCTCAAAGAACCAGCTTTTAGTTTTATTGATCTTTGCTATTGCTTCCTTCATTTATTTTTTATCTGATCTTTATGATTTCTTTCCTTCTGCTAACTTTGGGATTTTTTGTTCTTTCTCTTATTGCTTTAGCTGTAAGGTTAGGTTGTTTATTTGTTTATTCTTGAGGTAGGATTGTATTGCTATAAATTTCCCTCTTAGAACTGCTTTTGCTGCATTCCATAGGTTTTGGGTCGTCGTGTTTTCATTGTCATTTGTTTCTAGGTATTTTTTGATTTCCTCTTTGATTTCTTCAGTGATCTTTTGGTTATTTAATAACATATTGTTTAACCTCCATGTGTTTGTATTTTTTACAGTTTTTTTCTGGTAATTGATATCTAGTCTCATAGTGTTGTGGTTGGAAAAGATACTTGATACTATTTCAGTTATCTTAAATTTACCAAGGTTTGATTTGTGACCTAAGATATGATCTATCCTGGAGAATGTTCCATGAGCACTTGAGAAGAAAGTGTATTCTGTGGTTTTTGGATGGAATGTCCTGTAAATATCAATTAAATCCATCTTGTTTAATGTGTCGTTTAAAGCTTGTATTTCCTTATTTATTTTCATTTTGGTTTATCTGTCCATTGGTGGAAGTGGGGTGTTAAAGTTCCCTACTATTATTGTGTTACTGTCAATTTCCCCTTTTATGGCTGTTAGCATTTGTCTTATATATCGAGGTGCTCCTATATTGGTTGCATAAATATTTACAATTGTTGTATCTTCTTCTTAGACTGATCCCTTGATCATTGTGTAGTGTCCTTCTTTATCTCTTGTAATAGTCTTTATTTTAAAGTCTATTTTGTCTGATATGAGAATTGCTACTCCAGCTCTCTTTTGATTTCCATTTGCCTGGACTACCTTTTTCCATCCCCTTTCAGTCTGTATGTGTCTCTAGGTCTGAAGTGGTCTCTTGTAGACAGTATATATACGGGTCTCACTTTTGTATCCAGTCAGCCAGTCTATGTCTTTTGGTTGGAGCGTTTAATTCATTTACATTTAAGGTAATTATCGATATGTATGTTCCTATTACCATTTTCTTAATTGTTTTGAGTTTGTTATTGTAGGTCTTTTCCTTCTCTTGTATTTCCTGCCTGGAGAAATTCCTTTAGCATTTGTTGTAAAGCTGGTTTGGTGGTGCTGAATTCTCTTAGCTTTTGTTTTTCTGTAAAGCTTTTGATTTCTCTGTCGAATCTGAATGAGATCCTTGCTGGGTAGAGTAATCTTGGTTGTAGGTTTTTCCCTTTCATCACTTTAAATACGTCCTGCCACTCCCTTCTGGCTTGCAGAGTTTCTGCTGAAAGATCAGCTGTTAACCTTATGGGGATTCCCTTGTATGTTATTTGTTGCTTTTTCCTTGCTACTTTCAATATTTTTTCTTTGTATTTAATTTTTGATAGTTTGATTAATATGTGTCTTGGTGTGTTTCTCCTTGGATGTATCCTATATGGGACTCTCTGTGCTTCCTGGACTTGATTGACTATTTCCTTTCCCATATTAGGGAAGTTTTCAACTATAATCTCTTCATATATTTTCTCAGTCCGTTTCTTTTTCTCTTCTTCTCCTGGGACCCCTATAATTTGAATGTTGGTGTGTTTAATGTTGTCCAAGAGGTCTCTGAGACTGTCCTCAATTCTCTTCATTACTTTTTCTTTTTTCTGCTCTGTGGTAGTTATTTCCACTGTTTCATCTTCCAGGTCACTTATCTGTTCTTCTGCCTCAGTTATTCTGCTATTGATTCCTTCTAGAGAATTTTTAATTTCATTTATTGTGTTGTTCACCATTGTTTGCTCTTTAGTTCTTCTAGGTCCTTGTTAAACGTTTCTTGTATTTTCTCCATTCTATTTCCAGGATTTTGGATCATCTTTACTATCATTACTCTGAATTCTTTTTCAGGTAAACTGCCTATTTCCTCTTCATTTGTTTGGTCTGATGGGTTTTAATCTTGCTCCTTCATCTTCTGCATATTTCTCTGTCTTCTCATTTTGCTTAACTTACTGTGTTTGGGGTCTCCTCCTTTTCGCAGGCTGCAGGTTCGTAGTTCCCATTGTTTTTGGTGTCTGCCCCCCGTGGGTAAGGTTGGTTCCGTGGGTTATGTAGGCTTCCTGCTGGAGGGGCCTGGTGCCTGTGTTCTGGTGGATGAGGCTGGGTGTTGTCTTTTTGGTGGGCAGGACCACGTCCAGTGGTGTGTTTTGGGGTGTCTGTAAACTTATGATTTTAGGCAGCCTCTCTGCTAATGGGTGGGGTTGTGTTCCTGTCTTGCTAGTTGTTTGGCCTAGGGTGTCCAGCAGTGGAGTTTGCTGGTCATTGAGTGGAGCTGGGTCTTAGCATTGAGACGGGAATCTCTGGGAGAGCTCTCGCCTATTGATATTACATGGGGCCGGGAGGCCTCTAGTGGTCCAATGTCCTGAACTCGGCTCTCCCACCTCAGAGGCTCAGGCCTGACAGCCAGCCAGAGCACCAAGACCCTGTGAGCCACACGGCTTTTGGGAAGTCTGTGGTCTTCTGCCAACATTCAGTAGGTGTTCTGTAGGAGTTGTTCCACAGATAGGTGTATTTTTTATGTATTTGTGGGGTGGAAGGTGATCTCCACGTCTCACTCCTCCACCATCTTGAAGGTCCTCTCTCTTCACACTATTCAGTTTTGAAGGGTTCCATACCCACAGATCAATCAAGGAGAATCTTGAGGGCAGATTTAGGGAAATCTTCCATTACTCCTGTTGCTAGAGGATCCCCATTTCCTCTGGAAAGGACATAAATCTGGCAATCTCACTTCAGGCCTAGCCCATCCACCGTTTTCCCCTTTGTGCTTAGTCTGTTTCACTTGCTTATAGCAGGCGCCATGCAGAGGCCTGGCCCCCGGCCCTTCAGACCAGAGTTCCTTGTGAAACGGCTGAGCCGACCCCTCAGCTCGGGACATATGCTGAGGCTACTCACAGGGCACTCAACTCAAGATGTGTGTATTCGCTTTTGTCTTTTAAAATTAATCAGTAGACAGCGCACACGCCTGGCACTTTTTTCCTCGGGTGCCGCGTGCAGTGGTCTTCTTCCCGGCAACTCAGGCGAGAGTTCCTAGCGTGGAATGGCTGCACCTGATTCTTGAGCTTGGCGGGCTGTGTGCAGAAGCCCGCACGTGACACCTTGGCTCAGCATGGCCGTGTCGGGGAGGGCATGTCTTATGCTGCTGTAATGTACGTTCTGTACGTTCTGAGATTTACCAAACCAGGCAAGTATCACTGGGGGAATGAGGTCATATTTAAGCCAGAGGGTGTGGCCTGAGCTTGCTCTGTGCCTTGCTTGAGCCCGCTGCACAATTGCTCAGTGGGTTGACACTAGCAAGGAGTTTCCTGTTACACTAGCTTCTTTCTCCTTTAGTGGGAATGGAACCAGGTAACATTTCACCTGTTGGGTAAGGAGTCATGTGAAAACATGCATTACCAAGCACCGATCTGTGATTGATGCCAGTGATGTTTTGAAGAAACTGCAAGTTGCCCCTATGCCTAATCCCTCCTCCTTTCACTGTAATCAGACTTTTAGCTGGACTCACAAGCACTGAGAATATGAAGACTACATTTCCCAGACTCCTGAGCAGCTAGCTAAGGTTATTTAATTCAGTTCTAACCAATAGGATGTGAGCCAAAGTAAGGGTGTATCTTAAAGGGAAAGGACAAGCTCTCCTCTTTCCCTTTGCCCGCTCCTGCTAGTCAAAGTGAGGACATGGTGGTCAGCCGTCTTGGACCATGCAGACAAGGGCAACACGTGAGGGGTTGTGGAGCCACAGGAGAGAAGGAGCTTGTACCCTGACGACTTCATGGAGCAGAGCCACGTTCCTGCTCAGACTTCCACGTAAGTGAGAAATAGGTACCTGTCTCCGTTAAGCCACTGGTGTCAGATCTTTTTCACACACTGAAACCATTCCTAATAATGCACATCCCTTAGAAGCTGCCTGGCTGGTCCCCCCATTAATCAATGCACAATGGAGGCATCTTCCTGGGAGTCAGGAAGATGACATTTGAACTGGGTCTTGGAGGGTATGGAGCTCAGACCACCGAAATAGGGGAAAGGAGGAAATTGGGAGACACAGGAAGAAGGGACAATTCATTCATCAGTTTTCTCTAACAGTTCTGAGCACACACACAAGTCCCCAGAGAATGCAGAAGGGATGGTGGAGGAATTCATGAGAAGCAGGAGAGCACCTACTCAGGTTAAACAAGGGGAAAAAAGTAGGGCGTGGCATCCGTTCAGAGGCTTTTGGTTGCAAGAAACAAAACCCCTGCACAAACTGGAAGTCACAGGCTCACAGGACACCAAACTCGAGGTAGATGGGATGCCAGGCAGTGTTGACGGGGCAGCCAACAGTATCACCCAAATCCAGGGTCTCCCATCTTCATCATCAGCTTCATCCTCCAGGGGTTCTGGGACGGCTGACTGTGGCATTCAGAGCATTCTTTGTTCACCTTCAGAGGGAAAAAGAAATCCTGGCACTCTCACAAGTAGGGAAGAACTTTTGCAGAAGCTGCCAGAAAAAAACTCTAGTCTCATTGGCCAGAATTGAGTCCTCGTTCACCGACAAGGGGAAAGTTTCACCCCTCACCCATCTCGCCTTGATCTGAGCCAGTTCCCGACACTGCTCGCTGCTGCACCATGTGAGGGGGTGGAGCGGGTGTGCTGCACCATGTGAGAGGGTGGAGCGGGTGTGCTGCACCATGTGAGGGGGTGTCACCACAGTGCACCCCTAACGTCCGCCTAAAGGACATGGGGCCAGAATTTTGAAATATCCAGTCACATAGCTCAGGTCCTCTGAAACAGGAGAGAAAGTCTTCAGCTCAGAATCAAGACACAGAGAAGCTTAAAGATTTACCTACCATTTTCTCCCTTCTTCCATTTCAACTGAAAATGTCAGCTTGGGGTGGGGCAGGGGGAGGCCTGAGAATTAAATGAATAAAAAAGGAAGCCCTTTCCAGCAGCCCAAGGAAGAGCAGGTATTCGCCTGGAGGTAATGTCGAAGGTTAAATACAGAAAAAATAACACAGTACACAATTATAGTTGTTCATTCTTCCACTTAAAATGGGAAATAAAGGTCACAAATCAAATCACCGCATTAAGTCCAGGAGTCCCCTGCCTCCAATTACCTCAGTCCCTTTGTTAGGGAGCCACAGAGGCATCCCTGTCCCGGTTAATTAGAAGGCCGGGACCCTCTGGAGGGCGGCCACACGGCTAACAGGTGAGCGTCGCTGGGCCCTGGGGTTAATCTGCCGCATTGAAGCCACGGGCTCCGCTCCATGAAGTTTGCGTTGGTTTGAACAAAATGAGAAAAGTAAAGAAGACATGTGTTCCTACCAAACTAAACGTATTCCATGTAGAGCACTGTCTTCCATTCTGGGGGCTGGTCCTTCCTACTTTCATAATGGTGGAAAGTCCCCAGTTTTCTAAAATGATGGTAAGTGGAGAAGGTGAATTTGGGATTTTTAAATGTCTTCCTGACTCAAAGAAAGGAAGAGTTGGCAACTCAAGGTCAGTGCCCAGAATTTTGTGTTCTTGATCAAGCTAGACTGTGAAATCCATGTACCAGGAGCCACTACCCTCGGTGAGAGAGAAGCTTCACCTGTGTCCCTCTGTCCCCTGATGGCAGGGACTCTGAAATGGTTACTTTTATTCTCTGCATCTAAATGGGCCTGGCTCATATATTGGCCTATCCGCCCAAACCCCACACCCACCTCTTCTCCAGACTAAATCATTCCATTCCCAAGACCATGGATCCAGGTTCTTATTTTCCAGTCCTTCCTCTAGGTTCATCCTTTGCTCCCGAGGGAGCTGGGCCACCCACCGAGCTGAGCCAGTGCAGGCGCCCTGGGGTAGCACCACCCTGGGCCCCAGGCTGGCCAGTTTTGCTCCCAGGATATGCTCCTTCCTACCCCCTCTGTTGCCCTCACCATCACCCCCCAGCTCCTTGTCTGCCTCGTTCTAACGCAGCCTCACAAACACTTCCTCCTCGGCACTGCCTGAGCAGCCCTGACCCCCTGACCCACGCGCCATCAGTCTGTTCCTCTCTCCCCCTAATACTCCCAGCCATCCTGGCTGTAAGGAGAAGACCTCTTAAGTGTAACTCTGCTCTCCTCAGCAATTTCCTTTAACTTGTTCAAGGTGTAGGCACAGCCTCTCAATTCTAGAAACAGCCCTACGAACCCAAGAAAAGGTTGCTGTGAACGTGCGTGTGTTCCCAGTGAGAATCCAGTTTACACCAAGGTGAGGTGCACGTGGATCCTGGACTCACTGTTCCTCATCTTAACACCAGTCACCTGTCAGTCACCCACTGCACTGGTGCCACCGTAAATCACACTTCTTTCATGAATCTTAATTCCATTCCACATCTGGCAACCAAAAGCTTTTCTATGGCTCATATCTGCAAAACTCAGGATAGAAGAGAGAGGGATTATTCAGTTAACTTGCTCAGAATAGACATCTACTTAGAGTAACGGAAATCAGAACCAGTGCGTGACTCAAATCTAACGTTTGGGGCAGTGTCTTCTGGAATGACCAGCTGAGCTGATCAGACTCCCTGGAAAATGGCCAAGGGTCTGCTTCTTTTTAAGCAACAGCCTTGTGTTTGAGTTTGGTTTTGGATAAATCAATGCTGGGTTGATAGAGTAAGAGATAAGATGAAAGAAGTATTAGAAAGCATTCTAAACGCTCTTGCCCTCTGAAGTTTATGAAAGTTGATGCAGAGACGTTGCTATGAACCTGCATTCATGTTACAGACAATGTACTCTGGCAGGTGCTGGAGCCTGTCCCCCAGCCCTGGACCCCTCCAGAAAAGACGCTTGATTTCAATACAGCTTGTGAGGGTGTTGATATCCTGGCCCAGCATAAGAAATAACCTTTTATTTTAGAAAATGCCAAAGCTATTTTTTAAAAACAGTTGCAATAGTACAGTGATAAGTGCTCGTATACATTTACCTATACAACTGTGTTCATCGATTATTAATATTTAGCCACATTTGTGTGCTCTCTCTTCCTCCATCCCTCCCTTTCCCCCCTACCCCCTCATACGTAATAAATGTTTTTTTCTGAACTAACAGAATAAGGTGCAGAACCATGACCTGCAACCTTTAAATATTTCAACGTAGATTCATAAGAACAAGGCAATCTCTCGTGTAATCACAGTCTAATTATCAAATTTGGGAAATGTAACCTTGACACAATGCTACTGTCATAAAGTCCATACCCAAATCCTCAATTGTTCCAAGAATGTCTTGTGAAGCAGCATTTTTCTGACTCAGGATCCACTCCCTGGGTGCATGGTGCATTAACTCTCATGGCCCTGGTGTCCATGGCTAACCTGGACCAAATCTGCAGCCTGCCTGCCTCCCTGACACTGACAGCTTTGAAGGGAACAGCCTGTTGTTCTGAAGTGTGGCCCTCAACTGGAGTTTGTTGGGTTAGTCATTAAATTCGGGCCACGCACATTGGGCAGAACCATGACACGTGACAACGGGTCCCAAGTACCCGTGTTAGTTCAGCCCTCTATGGGTGACGTTGGCACTGACCACTTAGGTAAGGCACCATCTGCCAGATTTCTCCACTGTAAACGTACTTCTTTTTAAAAATTATGATCTATAAAGAACGTGTAGGAAAATGCTTTGAGACGCCACTCAGAGTTCTCAGCTAAATGGTGGAAGGGATAAGCAAGAAGCTAAATGGGCCGCAGTCTCTGCCATCAAGGAGCTCAGTCTGGCAGAAGACACAAATAGACAAACACTACATGTGATGCAGCCTCCAGTCCTTTGAGAAAGGAAGCAGGAAGTAAACCGATTCATCAACTTCCCACATACAAAACCAAACAAAATAAATGCTGTGGTCGAGGTCCGAGCTAAGTGCAGTTACCAAAGGACCGAACACCTAATTCCATATGTAATGACTGAGAAAGGTTTCCCAGGGACGTACCAAAAATAGAGAGAGTCTATGGGCAAAGCACCTGCAATTATAACAAGCCAAGTCACAGAAGAGAAGGTGCAGGTAAACAATAAACATGAAAATATGCTCAGCATCATCAGTAGTCAGGGAAATGCATGTCAGCATAATGTTCTTAACTCATCATAGAGTGAAAATTTAAAAGTGTTGGTAATATCTAGTGCTGACGAGGGTACAGAGAAGTTGGTGAGAGTGTGAACTGCTACCTCTTTGGAAAGAATCTTGCAGATCTACTAAAATTTTAAACATCAACAGATTTTGACCCAGGTCTCTGAATCACTCCCTGAGATCGAGAAAGGCATAGATGGTAGAATTTTAGTCCATAGCAACAAAAACTCAGTAAATGTCATCATCTTTATTTTTCTGAGTTAAATTGAATCTTGTCAGAGCCCCATGGACTGAGCTAGCTGGTGATTCAATTTCAGTCATTTTGGGAGTTCTGATCCCCTTCCTAGAGTCACCAAGGCCCTAGAGGTCTCGCATTATCAGAACATTCCTGGAAGAGCCATCCGATCTCCAGACCATGTTGGCTTCCATGGTGCAGTTCATGGGCCCAGAAAGGAGAGCTTGGGCACAAAGGGCTCTGTATGACCCCCCCAGGCACACCTGTACCCCTTTCCACCCTAAGGGCCTGCCACTCCCCAGGAAGTCTGAGGGAATGGAGTCCAGGTCCCAGCACAAAACCCTTCCCAGTATCAGAGGAAACTCCCAAATGCTTCCACCCCCAGGAAGTTTGTTTCCCGTATCCCCACACACCCTCCCAACCAAGTCGGGGTGGGGGCCCCAAGGTTGCCACTTGGTTACTAGGCCACACCAAGGATGCCAACAGTCCTTCCTTATGTGAGTGATGGAGACAGCCTCCACTGTGAACTCCCTGAGGGTGGAGCATGTGTCCTTTGTCAAGTATGGCACCAACCAAGTGTGGGGTCTGGCAAGTTGTAGCTCCCAGTCAGTGTTTTTGAAGTGAATGAAGAAACAAAAAGGACAGTTGGATGGATACAAGAATGGATGCATGGATGGGTGAATAGATGGATAAGTGGATGAGTAAACAGCTGGATGGGTGGGTAAGTGTTCATGTGAGTGGATAGATGGATGATGGATGGGTGAGTGGATGAGTGAATAGATGTTTAGGTGGATGAGTAGATACATGGGCAGGTAGATGGGTTGACGGGTGGGTGGGTGGATGGACAGATGGGTAGATGGGTGGATAAGTAGATAAATGAGTGGTCAGATTTGTGGGTGGATAGATAGATGGAGGGATGAGTAGGTAGATGAACGGGTGGTTGGGTGGGTGGGTTGATGGATGGATAGACCACTGGGGGGAAAAATGTGATTTGAAAGATTCCTCAGGGCACACTGTTTTCAGGAAGGCCAGAAAAAAGGACTTCCTTCTTTCCCCGCAATCCCTTTAGAGTAAGCAGTGATCCACTTAAAAGCCCCGTTGGCACTGACCGATCTACTGTGTTGCTTGCTTCCCGAAGGCTTACGCCATTCGCCTTGGACTCTGAAGGATTCTCAGCATGGCTGGGGCCCCGTGCGCTGAGCAGCTCACAGGCCAGCACAACAGACCTCACGCAGCACATGCCTCACCCAGGACACACCCCCGCTGACAAAAGCTGCTCCATGGAGTAAGACAGGTAAGATGCATTTGTTGGATGAGTGAAGGAATCTATCAACCAAAATGTAAATAATCAGCCCTATTTCTGCCATCCAGAAACAGAGCAATAGTTACCAATTTTGTGTATATTTTTCCATTACTTTTCATTAGCACACGTGTATTTCAGTACAAAATGGATCACACTGTGATATACCACTCTATAATCAGCCTACTTCATATAATAGTATATTTTGAATAATTTCCATTTTATTCAGTATCCTGCAGAAGCATAAGATGGCATTACGTGAATGTAGCATAATTTATTTAACCAGCCGCCTTTTGTTGTTTCCAGTTGTTCCTTACTTTAAGCCTTGCTATGATGGACAACCTTACAACTCTACTTTTGAAAACATCCAGGATTATTTCCTTAGAAGAAATCCCTTTTGTAGAATTGCTCCATCAACAGATATGCAGAATCACAAGGCTTTTCTTGAGTGTTTCCAGATTGTCCTCTAGAAAGATTGTGCTAATTCACACACAACCTGGCAGAGTGACAGAATGTCCGGCGCTTTCACCTGCTCTTGTTTTTAAAACAAACATAGAAGCAAGTTGCAATGCTCTCAAATATGTCTGCACAACTAAGCCCGGGGAGATGAGGCAGCTCTTGGGAGAAAACTGTCAGCACTCCTGGTGGTTTTACTAAACATAGGACAGCCTACACCCGTTTCTTATTTCTAACAAATGCTTGTCATCATAAAAGTAGTAATTTTCACATTAAAGAAAATTGTGGACGTGGGAAGAATCGGAGTGTGGGTACTTACCTATAGTTTCACTTCCAGGAACAACCAGTGTAACATTTCATAGCATTTCCTTCCAGGATTTTTTTCTGTGCTGGATTATTTCTTTTATGTGGTTGTGATAATACAGTAATGCAGCAGTGTGTCCTGATTTCTTTTTATTTACCAACATTCTATAAGCATTTTTCTGTCTTATCACAGACTCCCAGTAAGCCTAATTTTAACAAATATATAATGTTCCTTCAAGTGAATGGGACCTGGCTTAACCTTTCCCTGCAGAACACCTAAGTTACATTCAAGGTTATTAAAAGCCACGTGGCACAAACATTGGCATGTGTCTATATTATCTCCTTGCTTTAAACACACATGACAATAATTAAGGAATTCAGTTAGGGGGAAAAGGCACAAGTAGAGATGCTGACCCCTTGGCAGATAATCACGTGAGGCTATAAACTGGTCACCTGTCACTTTTCTCAACTTACCAGTGGATGCGATCTTGAGCATTTTTTCAGCAGGATATTGACAAAAATCACAGGGCCCAGAGCTGCAGGCCAACAGGTTAAAGTATCCCCCGGAGACTCCTACCTGAGATCCCAGAAGCATTCCTGTCCCTGCACACAGAGCATTGGGGACTGGGCTTTCATGAACCCCTGTGCTTGTTATGGATGTGATTAGAAGGAAAAACAAACACTCCTCCTGGTTTTGTAGTGATTCCACATTTTGCTTATTAATTTCTGTGACAGCTTTGACTTTCCTGATAACCAGCTTTGTACTTTTGATGGCAGTCACTGGGTCCAGGGATTTTACATAGCCCCACTTTACAGCCACTGTTTCGTCTACAAGTATGCTAACGGGTGGGCAAAAGTACATAAGGAAGTAGGAATTGTTATGAAAAGTTGCCCCTACACACTCAGCATTGCTTTCAATGTGAAAAATTTTTAATGCATGGGCTGAAGAACGTAAGATGAATATAAACGACTAATAAACATAAGAAAAATTGGCCAGTCTCACCAATAATCAAAACAAAGAAAAATAAAACTGTAATACCTTTATGTCTCACATCAAATTAGCAAATAGTAAAAATGTATATTGTGTAGTGAAATGGATACTTTTCTTAGACTAGATGTAGGCTAGTTTAACCTTTCTTTTTTCTCAGTCAAATATTTTTATTGCTTTATCAACAACTGCTTAGATATAAATGAATCTAATGACAATTAATATGAAAACTGAGTAGCAGGCATAGACCTCACTGTGTACTGGAAGGGCAGTATTCTCGCTGTTATGGGAAGGCTCCCAAGAGATGATAAGATGAAAAAGTCTCTGGGTTCAGATTCCCTGAACCCAGAATCTGGTCTGGCCCCAGATTCCGAGAATTATTGAGTCCCTCTTGTGATGTCAGTGAGAGAGGCCATGAGTAATTCGTGGAAATTGGTCTCACCCCAGTTGGGGTATTAGGCAGGGTGTGGGTGTGGGCACATATTGGGGATCCAGCAGGAGTAGGTCTGGGGGAGTGGGCTGTTTTCTGCCCCTGAGCTCACCATGACTTACCCCTAGCCATCAAGGAGAGGTCAAAACAGGACACCTCTGTGAAATGCAACGAACATCCTGAGCTGATGCAGGCAGCAGGGATGGCCCAAGATGCCAAACACAGGAAAGGTCCATTGGGCATCATCAGGTTTACAAGGATGAGGATCAACAAATATAGGATAGCCATACAATGGAATATTATTCAACAGAGAAAAGGATTGAAGTCCATATGCCATGACGTGGTGAAACTTCTACTAGCAATATGCTAAATGAAGTAAGCCAGACACAGAAGGACAAATGTTGTATGAATCCACTTATATGAGGTACCTAGAATAGTCAGATTCACAAAGTAGAATGGAGATTACCAGGGACTGGGGGGAGGAGAGAATGGGGGGTTATTGCTTAATGGGTACACATTTTCTGTTTGGAGTGATGGCAAATTTTGGAAATAGATAGTAGTGACGGTTGCACCGCTTTGTGAATTTAATCAGTGCCACTGAATTGTACACTTAAAATGGTTGAAATGGCAAATTTTATGT
Organism: Tursiops truncatus; assembly: GCF_011762595.2. NCBI lineage: Eukaryota > Metazoa > Chordata > Mammalia > Artiodactyla > Delphinidae > Tursiops > Tursiops truncatus. Next base: position 6,825,877 of record NC_047049.1, read on the forward strand.
TGTGTATATTGTCACAATTTAAAGTATATATTTAGTGCAGAAAATAAAAAGATAGTGAAAGAGCAGAAGTCATCTTGGTGGTGACAACCTTGCACCCTTGTCTCAACTTACACTGCTTTGCTCTGTTGCCCTCCATGTTTCGTTCTCAGCGGGGGCCCTTCTCCATCATTTGGGGGGCTCCTTTGCCTCTCTCCTTGGTACTTCTCCAGTTTTTTGTCTCCCAATCTTCCTTTATGTTAACTTTGTTATTTTGGTAAAATATAAACTGCAGCAGCTTCCTGAGAAAGGGGCATATGGGATTTAAAGTTTTTAAGACTTTGCAAGTCTGAAAATAAGTTTACTGTACTCTCAGATTTGATTGATAGTTAGGCTGAGTAGAATTTGGGGTTGGAAATCATTTTCTTGCCATATTTTGAAGGCATTGCTTGTTATCTTTTAGATTCCAGATTGCTTCCAGGCCGAGAAGTCCAAAGCCAGTCTGACACCTGTCCCTGTGAATGTGACTTGATTTCTTATAATGGGTTTATTTTATTTCTTTTCTCTGTGACAGCTCATAGCTTGTTGGTCCTCAATTCCTTGAAATTTCATGATGTGGCTCTATTTTGATTCATGGTAAATACATGAGTTCTTTCGATCTGAAACCTGTGTCCTTTTCTTTGGGAAATTTTTCTTGAATTAGTTCGCTTATTATTTTCTCCTTTCTATTTTCTCTCTTCCTACTTTCTGAACTGGTCCACTCATCTTCTTTTTAATTTTTCATCCATTGGTTTTTTGCTCTATTTTTCTGAGATTCCTCAACTTTATCTTCCAGTCGTTATTTCCAGAAGGCGTTTAATCTCCAAGCAATTTTTAAATTGGTTTTTAATTATTGATTTGTAAGAGCTCTTTGTGTAAACTGGATAGACGCCCTTTGTCTAATGTATGAATTGCAGATATCTAGTCCCACTCTGTGACTTACCTTTTCATTCTCTAACTGGCGTCTTCTGAAATGCAGAAATTCTAATGAACTCCAATTAATTAATTTTTTATTTTATAATTAGTGCCTTTTTTGTATCCTTTTTAAGAAACATTTGCCACCTCAAGGTCATGACAATATTCTCCTGTTTTCTTCTGGAAGCTTTATCATTGTACCTTTCTTATTTAGATCTGTGATTCATCCGAAATTGATTTTTGTGTGTGGTGTGAGGTAGGGGTCAATATTTCTGATAGTTTGCCTTGGCCTCTTTCTTTAGATGTCTGGTAATCCTTGGTCACCTTCGCATGATTAAACATGAAGAACTAAAACGTCTGTTTAGAAACTCTGAGCGTGTAACTAGGGAACGTCAAACATGAACTTCCCTATAAATTCATCTAAAATATCTGTGCATCAGCGTCTTTACAGTCTTTCCCCTTGTGCTGGACAAACTCCCTAGAGAAAATTCCCTCAGTCTCCATCCTGGAGGTCCTAGCCTGGCTGTCAGTGTTCCAGGAGTCAGGGGAGGTGAGATCTAGGTGTCCCCCCAGCCACTGCGTGTAGGTTCATTTAGCCCATCAGCACTCCCATCCTAGCCCACATTGGGTCTGATGGCCCAGCGCAGAGTTGCTCAGTTTTACCTTCTGCAGAGAATAATGTCCACGCTTCTGCAAGGTAGAGGGGTGGAGGGGATTCACTCCACACCCAGCCAACAGAGTAGGGGGGAGATCTAGGGATCCAGCTGCTCTGGAACAACTCTCAGCTTCCCGGAGCATCACTTGTGCCACCTACTCCTGTGTGTTTTGAGGATTTGGCTGGTTACATTGAGTTGGTTTTCTGTTTTCTCCACCGCCGGCTGGGGAGTCAGTCTTCTCAAATCTACTAAAGCAGTTACCACTCGTCCATCTGTTTCCCAGATTCCCAGATTATGCTGCTGTTCTCCTTTCATGTTCTTGCAAGTTTATGCCTTTTTAAAAAAATCCCCTTTCTGTAGTTGGGGAGAGGGGGCAAAATTAGTATGTTCAATCTGCCATCTTTACCTGGAAGTTGGTGTGAATATTTTTTTAAAGAAAGCAATTAATGATGTGGATCAAGAACCTTAGAAATAGTCATACCCTTTAATTCCACTTCTAGACTTCTAGGAATTTATCCTAAAGAAATCACCAGAAACATGGACAAAAGTTCTTATTTTCGTGTTCATTACAGTGTTGTTTATAAGGCAAAAACTGAAAACAAACTAAATGTTCCACAATAGAGAAATGGTTTCAAAAATGATGGTACATCCATATGATGAGATATTAAATATTTAATGACAAGGGAAATGTCCATAACATAATCAGTAAGTGATAAAAGAGTATAAAACTGTATGTTCCATTTTATCCCAATTCTGGAGCAAGAGGGCTAGAGAGAGAAATGACTAGAAGGAAACACAGCCATAGAAGGAGGAGGAGGGGGAGAAGAGGGAAGATGTGAAGAAGGAGAATATACAGGAACACCAAAAATTTAACCATAGTTATCTTTATATATTTATTATTACAACAATCAGGAAAACATAATAGCTTTAAAATTAAAAATAGGGTCTTGCCTTGTTCCAGCCACCCTGTCATCCTTACTTCTCCCTCAACTTGTAATTTGCTTGCATGCCTCCATGTCATGACTCATGAAGCCCCCTACCTGGAACAGACTTCTGTTCTGGCCAACTCCTATATACCCTTCAATTCCCAGCTCAAGCATCATCCTCTCTTAGATTCCTATCCACTCCAAGCTGGCTTGGGAGTCCATTCTCTAATTCCTAAGCCCCATGTGCATGTCTTTATTAGAATGCCTTCCACACTATTATAACCAATGGCTTTATTTTCTATGAACTTCTGGAGGGAGAAGCACGTCCCGCTCACCTTACGTCCTCAGCCCCAGGCTGGACACCAGGTGCAGAGCTGAGCTTCACTAAGGGTCATCATACATGTTTGAATGGAACAAAGTTGAAGGGATCAAGAGGAGGAATGAATAACATTTTCACGGACTATCACTGGGGGCTTGGTTATGCGGTAATCTCTGCTCTCCTAGTTTTCCATGACTATGAAAAGTCCAAACTGTTGGACCTATAGTGCCAAGCTCAAGATATCCATGTTCATCTGGTGACACCTACCCAAATTATAGTGATGAAGTTTAAGAGGAAATAATCTGCAAACATCTGTAGACCGGCCTTACAAACCGATCTCGGAGAGAAATGGCAAAGCCCACAGGCCACAGCTGCCGCTGACAAGAGTAGCTCAAAGCACAAGGCTCTGTAATGATTATCATTATTTAACGTCATTCCACAAGGAACCATTAGAGGAACAAGGCTTGAAATTAGAGTCAAATGATTCCCCTTTCTCTTCAGTCTACACATACAAGAGCCCAGCAGCACAGCGAGAGGGGTGGGAAAGCTGTGCTCGGTTATACTGTAATTACTTCTAACTCTATCCCCAGCCCCAAAGTACCGTCTTGTCACATGGCTTGTCATTTTTGCATGGCTCAGTCTATCAGAACATGTCATATCTTCCCAGCTTTTATTTCAGTATTCCTGGTAGAGTAATAGCTTACGCTAGAAGAATTTTTTTTAAGCTGCTGAAACGTTGTCCTGCCTTTGCTCCTGCAAAGGCCTGGGAACAGTTGTCTCCTGTTTGACATGGGTCTACTGCAGCTAGGATGTGCGCACTCTGCAGTGTGAGGGCACTGGAACCGTCTGGCCCAGAGCACCAGGCCACCAGCCCGTGTGGGGCACATGGTACTCGGGGTCACCAGGGCAAAGGACAGCCTGTCCTTGCTGCAGTGCTCTGGGAACCAGGTGTGGGCTACAGCCTCACCAACCACGTGTCCAGCTGTTCTGGACTCTGGAGTAGCTCAAGGCCACCCATCTCTTCCCCTCTGTGATAACGTTCCAGTCTCCTCAAGGGAACTCACTTCACTTGTGGGATTGGAGACAGGGCTCTCCTTCCCCAAGCCAAGGGGCAGACCTGTAGCTTGTGCGAGGCTCTGAGACTGAGCCCTTGCTGAGCAAAAATCTTGAGCAGGGAGACAAGTTAGCCAGAAATGATGGAGATCACAGCGTTCCTGCCGCAAGGCTATTCCCACTGTTCCGATTCCGTCCTCCCACCCAGCCCCAACAAGCTTCCTTGGTTTCTGCCTACTTCTGAGCCAGGTCTCCGGTCTTCCCATTGATTCTGATCACTTTTACAATAAATTCCCTTTTGCTTAGGTCTAGAGTCAATTTCTGTTGCTTACAGCCTGAGCACCCCGGCCACCCGTTTGTCCCTCCCCCTTTCCGGGGTTCCTCAGAGGCTGCTGAGAAAACCTGAGCCTGGGAATGGCTGTGATAAAGCCTTTCCCTCCTGAATCAGAACTGCAGGTCCCTTCCCCTAGATGAGCACCTCCTCGGGAACCGCCACCCCCCACCCCCGCGCCAGGTCTCCAGTCTTTGCCAACCTCTCTTCCTCCTCTCCTATCTCATCAGTGCCCACTCTCTCTACTGGCTGACGGTCACTCCATTTGGCCAGTAAATCTTGCTCAGGCTGCTTCTGCTAATAGAATGACCACCCCAATGCTGCAGGACCACCTGCCCCATAGAGCCATTCCCTTAGACCCCCGAGGAAAATGCCCGCGCCCCCGCCAGCACTTCATATGCCCCTTTTGGGGTACTTAGCACATTTGACCTTCTGTTACAGCTGTTTCCCCAGATGTCCCTTAAACTTCCCGACGGGAGTGATGTGTCAGCAGACTGTCGGAGAAGCCAGAATCTCCCCACATTGTCCTGCTGCCTGCCAGCCATTGCTGGTGTGCAGCAATTCAGCTGCATCTATAGATAGACTTAGCCGGGCACGGACGAAGTCCCTGAAGCAGAAGCCAGACATGTCCACCCCCGTTACACGATCATCTCTGTAATAACGTGTGCTTGTCTTGCCCACCTTCTCTTGCAGACCTGGTCTCTGTTTTCCATTAAATGTCAAGTCTAGTGGCCCACCTTGATCGGAAAGGGCAGGCTTTCACTGCCATTAACAACATCTTATTAAAAAGATGGACAGATTCGATAACAGAGAGTTAAAAGGTGGTTTAGGTTCACCGTCTTGCACCTGCGAGATAGGACCGCTTTCTGCAGAATAAATCTCAAAGGGCTTGGCCGAGCTTTCCTCCTCCTCCGTCCCCCACCAATGCACACACACACACACTCACATACATATGCACACACACACCCGTGCAAACACCCACGCGCACACACACAGCTAGCACCCAGCTACATCCCAGCAGGGCCGCCGCTCCGCCCACACCCCTCCCACCCCCGCCCTCTGCCGCTGCTTCCACTCCATCCGAACTACCCTCTTCCCCCTCCACCCGGCAACATTCTTTTGGTCTCTCACGGCCCCGTTAAAACCCACCACTGCCAAGAAGCCTTCCCACCACCCCTAAGCTAAGTGAATCCTAACCCCCATTCTCCCAGTCCCTTTTGGAGCCCTCTGATGGGCTTACCAGCCCACTTCTATTTACAGGAACTGGTATATGTCAGTGCCTCCCACCAGCTCATAATTCCCAAGGGAAAAGAGAAAGAACACCTGACCTTTAGTTTCCTCATGCGCAAAATGGGTAGAATCACAGCCACAGGATTGCTGTGAGATTAAATGCGTTAATCTCTGCAAAGCACTTAAGCACCTGACACATAGCAGTGCTTTATGGGTTACTGGGGGCCTGAGCCGTATGCCTTACCTGTCTGCTCCTGGTCAGTTCTCCCAGCCTTTAGAGTATGAGGAAACTGAGGCACACACAGAGGTTAAGTGCTTGTCCCCAAGTCACAGAGCTGCTGAGTGGAATCAGGGGACTCACACCTAGGTCTGGCCAGCTCTGAAGTCCGCCTTCTCCCCATCCCACCGCACCGCCAAGCCTAAAGCCACCTCTGACTCATCCAGGGTCAGGCCCTCGAGCGTTGCCCTTTTGAATTTTGAGGGAGGAAATGACCATGCCAATCCACCTCTTTCTTAAAAGAAATCCTCCCAATTTAGAAGTGCAGTTTAGCTGCTTGTTGGCCTGATCTAATACCACCTTTGTGATCCCACAGCTGACTACTACAAGCAGATTTTGGTGCAAGATGGGACCGAGGGGGGTCAGGCAGGAGGCAAAGACCAGTTTGGTTAATTGAAAGCACTGTGGTACTTTCTGGAGCAGGATGGGAGGGGGATGTTGCTCTGCAAAAGGAAGGCCTTCTGGGCTTCCCTGGTGGCGCAGTGGTTAAGATTCCGCCTGCCAGTGCAGGGGACGCGCGTTCGAGCCCTGGGCCGGGAAGATCCCACATGCCGCGGAGCAACTAAGCCCGTGCGCCAGAACTACTGAGCCTGCGCTCTAGAGCCCGCAACTCACAACTTCTGAGCCCATGCACCAGAACTACTGAAGCCCACGTGCCTAGAGCCCGTGCTCCATAACAAGAGGAGCCACCGCAATGAGAAGCTCGCGCACTGCAAGGAGGAGTAGCCGCAACTAGAGCAGCAGCAAAGACCCAACGCAGCCAAAAAAAACCCTCTGCTTTATTTTGAAAAAAAATTTAAAAAAAAGGAAGGGCTTCTCCAGGAACTGGTCTCAGGAATTCCCAGAACACCAATGCTGAGTCTCTCGGTCCAGGAGATGTCCCCCCTCGGCACCCACTGCCAGAGACTCCACGGTCTCTGTAGCACCCAAAACTGCAGTGGCCCGCTATTCAGTAGCCTTCTCATGCGCCTCTGTAGTGGCAGCACGCTGGAACGGGTCTGACTCAGGAAAGCAGCACTGATGGGAGCCCAGCCAGGGTTCAGTGCCCACGGAGGGAGAGGGCTCAGTGAGTGCACGTGTCTCTCTGGGCTTCCTCTGTACTGTCCTGGAGTGCTGACGGAATGCACAGGCAGGTCCATGCAAATCGACACCCACACCCAGACCACCCAGCAGTTCCACCGCTGGAAAAACACAGCCATCAGGATCTCTCTGGTTGACATGCCCCCATGCTGGGAATTCAAGGGCAAGAGAACCAAGAGAGGCACTGTTCTTTCCCAATTCATTCATTCAACAAGTATTTACTGAGCGATGACCTGCTGAGGATGGAATGCGTCCTCTGCCAACACCTCCCTTATTTTATCCCTGATTCACACCCCCGCTTGTTCCGTAGGAAACTGAGGATGGGAAACGTGACCCAACATGCCTGATGTCACACCTTAAGAGTGTCCAGGTCTGTTTGATTCCTGCATGTTAAATCAGTGTCCCCCAGGCCTCTTCTAGGGTTTTCATTGTGTTTTGTTCAAGAAAATCATGTGCTTCTGTCTCTCCAAGTATATCTAGATGGAGGTTTCAAACTAGAAGGAGAAAGCTCCTTCCTTTCAGCCATTCAGTCAGCAAGCAGTTCCGGAGTGCCGACTTCATATCAGGTCTCGGGAATAACCTGACAAGAATACCTCCAGACACGAGCGAGACCTGTCCCCTCCCCACACAGCTGGCAGTCCAGTGGGGATCAATGCAAACAATAGTGACCACTTCCTAAGCATGGCTCATGAGGCACAGTTCTGGCCCCTGGACTTTTCCCTCTAAGCTAGCTGCAAGGTTAGAATAAAACTAATAAGTGGGTAATCATCAAACCCACATGCCACACACACACACAAGGAAACATACCCCGTTGCAATGAGCATCTCATTTGCATACCTCTGTTTTGGTTTGGCTCATCACAGGCTAGGGTTTTCCTGTTGTCTTTCTTTTTCCCCCTCCTTTCCTTTCCTTATTTCCCTGATATGACAACCCTGTTTGAAGAGCCTTGGAAAATCAGGCTGGATGGGAGAGCTATCACTAGAAGTGCATTGATGCTATTTAAGACAGGGCTCATTAAAACAAAATAATAAAGATCCAGATGATAGCAGGGAAAGCAGGTTGTCTGGGTGCCACGGCACAAAACACTTCGTTAGTGTTCCTAATTAATACTAACAACTGTCATGGAATAAAAATATCACACACTTTAAGATCAGCCTGCCTATCAGGCGCTGTCCTAGCTGAAAAGCCCCCATGTCTGTTGCACTGTGATCCCTTTCTGAAATAATTGGTGTGGTTTGATTGATAACGTGGATTCCTCTTTAAAAGAAAACACACTATTTTTCATAATCAGAGCCGGAATGCGTAATGAGCAGGCGGGTGCTGCCTTCAGCATCAGGTCTGTCAAAGCATGCGGTTATTTCCATATTGATGCAAACTAAGATATTACACTCCCTCATTACGTTGACGTGGCACATCTTTCAACAGTCAGCTCCGAATCATACATTCCTTGCAAACAAAATTACCTTCATTTTCTCGTTTGGTTCGGCAGAGTTAGTAGTTAAAATGTGCCCTAACAAGCTAATCAACTAATTTTTAGAATATGTTGGAATCGTTTAATATTCTAAAAGAAAACAAGAAAAAGTTGCTAATGGGTCTGCAGGCATAAACAGAAATAAATAGACAACTGGTTCATTGAGCATTAGCATACTTAAGTTTGAGCCAGTCACGGTGAAATTCATTTTGCAAGTCAAAAAAGCAGTATCTATTTGTATCCATCAGCCAAACAACCTCATTTACTCAGTACATACTTGAGTAGATAACCTTGGCGTGAAGGTAACAAGGAGGAAGGATTCTTTTAAAGAGTGGTGTGTTCTCTGAGGGAAAAGCAGCCCAGGGGTGGAGCTGAGCTTTGCAGCCTGGGGTTGGCTTCCTTGCTTTGCCATGAGGAAACACTCAGCTTTATCTGGGGGAGTGGGGCCCAGGAACTCAGAGAAACTCCGAAGCAAAGTGCATCCCAAGGAAAAGGATGAACAGCTCTTTCTATGGTAGGCATTGGTGAAGGAGCGTGGGGAACACTTGTTCAGGGGCTGCACCTGGGGTGGCCCCAGATTGGTTGAGAGGAGTCATCAGGCCCAGACAAACCTGGTGTATTAGTCAGCTCCGGCTGCTGTAACAAAAGACCACAGACTGGAGGGCTTAAACAACACACATTTATTTCTCCCAGTTCTGGAGGCTGGAAAGTCCAAGATCAAGCTGTAGCCAATTAGGCACCTGGCAAGAGCTTTCTTCCTGGCTGCCTTTTCACTATGTCCTCATATGCTGGAGCGACAGCAACCTCTTGTTCTTCCTCTTCATCTAAAGCCACTAATTCCATCATGGGGGCCCCACCCTCATGAACCCATCTAACCCTAATTACCTCCCAAAGGCCCCATCTCCAAATACCAACATGTGGGGTGTTAGAGCTTCAACATATGAATTTGGGAGGGACAATTCAGTCCACAGCACCTGGGTTTAAATCTCAGTCACTGGGGTCTCACCAGCTGTTTGCCCTTGGGCAGGTGCCTCAGTATTTTCATTGTCATGTGAGGAAAAGGCAGGTAAATGGCTCCCCTCACAGGGCTAGAGCAAGACTTTTGTGTGGTAATGGATACAAAGGGCTTAGCACACAGTATGCCTCACTTGAATGTTAGCCATTATCTCCCACCCCTCCTTTAGAGAGCCCCTCGTACCTTGTTCTCCAGGAAAACCCAACTCCCCTGCAGTCTCCAAACATGCACATGGGGTCCCACCTTCCTGCCTTCGCTCACGCCTGCCTTCCTCCTGGACTGTCCTCCTTCCTCCCGTTGTCATCACCCACCCACCTGAATCCTGCCCATCCTCATCTTTCCAGGCCCTTCTCCTGGACTCCCCCAAATCCTTCTCTGGTCCCCACTTAACACCCTCACCAACAGGCACAGCCTCCGCTGACTTTAAACTCTGATGTCACTTTCATCAAGTTCACGTGAGCAGCTGTCTCCGTCCACTGCGCTGTGAGGTCTGGAGGATGAGGACAGAATCTTTGTCTTTTTGGTGTCAACTTTGGATGTGGTGCTTGGCACATAGTAGACACTCAGCCCATGTTTGCAGGACAGACAGGTGAACGGATGAACAGACAGGTTTATGGATGAAGGGGCAGTACTTTGCATTTTTATTAGGATGCTTCCCATCTTCTGGTTGACTGACAGACAGTGGCGTATGTATTTTCATCCCTTTCACTACGATGCCCTTAGGAGGCCCCTCCCACCCTGCCCAGTCCACACCTGCTGTCTCCTGAGTCTAGCACGCCCCCCTTTTCCACTGGGTACCTGACACTAGTAGAACATGGGCATTACCTCCATGCAGGGTGATATTCAACATCTTTAACAACACATATGGCCCCCACCTGGACACATGGGACAGATGCTGGCAGATATGCCAGATAGAGGTGGACTGGCTACATGGTAGCCCTGCTTCTGTGTCTCCCCCAGAAGCCCAGCCAGGCCCAGGGTCAGGCTTACCTGTTCCCAGCACTGTGCCCGGCACAAAGTAAGTGACACTCAGTGGAGGCTGGTTGGAGCCAAGCTGCTCCAGGCTGACCAGGCCACACAGTGCCCCTCCCCCTGCCCCTCCCCTGGGTACAGGGCCCACGGCCACCCTCAGACCACACAGCAAACACTTCTTGTCCTCAACCAGCCCAACTTCACTAGACAGCAAAGATCAAGGACTGGAAATTTTCATTCGGTTACTGATCCCAAACGGCACTTTTTAAAAAAATCTAAAATGCAATATAATCTGCTAATCATCACTTTCCCCAAAGACCTTAACCATGGCTCTTGGCTTAGGACTCAGTTATCGGAGAGTAATTAATGCCTCCCCTTGGCGTGGCATTTTGCCATTGATTCCATCACACTTCACGTCAGACCTGGTTCTCTGATCCCACTTTTCACATGGGAAAAGCGGATGCTCCTTGATGTTGAGCAGTTTACCCAAGAACTTTACTACGAAGAGCTGGGATCAGTTGTTGAGCCCAGTTCGTGGACAACTAAGCAGATTTACTTGTCTGTGTCCCATGTGCTTCTCTGGAGTCTGTGAAATCCATTCATCCCTTAGCAAAAAGTTCTACTCAATGGCAACCCCTGTTCTGAGAACGGAGTGGGCAGAAGGAGCCCCTAAGACAGAAAGGAGCCTACATGTTCAAAGAGGGAAGGGGGCCTCAGGCCTCCAGAGAAGGGGCCAAAGAGAGATGGGAGGTGAGTAATGGGTAAGAACCCAGGCTGACTATCAGATCAGAGGACTTTTAGGACGTTTGCATAATTTATTTCCTTTTGAAAACTGCCATATAAATGTGTGAGTATAGCCATGGATTTTCCTCTTTTGAAGAAAACCAGTAGGCAGAGATTGCTAGCCCAGTAATCCACAGTCAAGCAGAAGTAGGAACATCACGCACTAGCTTGGGAAGGGAATTTTCAGAGCTGATCACACGACCGCAATTTAAGAAAGTGCTTGTTTTACATAGATACCCTTTTAAAGCTATACGGTATCATTTTTTTGACAATCAAATTGGCAAAGATGAAAGAGTGAGAACATGCCATGGGCAAGTAGTTGTGAAGCTGGTGGGGGTGGGACGGGGGCAGGGTTGATATGAGGTAAAAGGGAAACCGAGTCTTCCTTCAGCAACAGCAGGGAGCCCTGCTTCCTCACAGCTCCTCGTGGTGATAGGTACTCACTGGGAAAACCCAGAAACATTATCTAGAAGGTAGAATTCTATTCCCTTTATTCATATCACTAAGGCGGCGGCGGGGGGGGGGGGGGTCTCATCCTATTTTCACTTCTCTGATTCCTTTTTTAAAAAATGTAAAAACTAAAAGATACTTAAACGACCAAGCCTCAGTTTTCTAGAAAGGGAGATGTAAGAAATGCTATAAATAGGCCCTCTAAAACTGCATTCAGAGGCCAGAAGACAGCTGAAGTCGCTTTAGCTGCAGTACCAGCCGATACACTTTCAGATGTTATGGCAACAAAACTGTGTGATGTTACAGATGCAGGAAACATACATGTCAGTGTTTCGGGCTTGCTCCATCCTTTGTGCAGCCATGACCTCAAATATCCACTTGTAAAGGGGTTGTCATGGAAACCTCACCCTCTGGACCCGTGAGACAAAATGGCCCCAGGCACCTGAGCGACCAGCTGAGTGGGTGAGGATGAGGAGAGGCAGAGCTGGGCAGGGACAATGTGACCCACAGCCCCGACCAGGACGCATCCTTCCTGGGTCCCTGTGTGAGGCGCTGGAGCCGAGGTGACCAAGAAGGAGACTGGGGCTCAGCCCTCAGGAGGCTCCAGGTCCAGAAAGAACCACCGGAGCGAGTGTGAATCACCCCACTCAAGGGGGCATGAGCAGCGCCAGGACAGGTGTGGAGCAGAATGTAGGGGGTGGGGGCAGCGGAGGGAGCAATGATGTCTGCGAGTTCAGGGAAGCCTTTCTCAAGGACGTGGACCCTCAGCTGGGTGCTGAGGGAAGGATGGGACCCTGCATAGGGACAGTCCAGACAGAGGGACCCACGTTCAGCATTTTGTTTCACTGCAGTGGAGTGTGTGCCAGGCGGACAAGTGAAAGCCACATCTGGAGAGGCAGATGTGCGGCTCAACATCAGTAAATAGCTTCAGTACAAAAACTGTCTGGATTTTTGTGCAGCTGATAAGATTCTTGTAGAGAAAATACTTTTTTAAAAAATGCAGGTTGGGGCTTCCCTGGTAGCGCAGTGGTTGAGAGTCCGCCTGCAGATGCAGGGGACACGGGTTCGTGCCCTGGTCTGGGAAGATCCCACATGCCGCGGAGCAGCTGGGCCCTTGGGCCGTGGCCACTGAGCCTGCGCGTCCAGAGCCTGTGCTCCGCGGCGGGAGAGGCCACAGCAGTGAGAGGCCCGCGTACCGCAAAAAAAAAAAAAAAAAAAAAAAAAAAAATGCAGATTGTAACGTTTTGAAGGGTTACTACAAAGTTAGAATATACTGACATTGAATGTTTCTAAATAGTTTAATGGATCCTTTAATTTCCTGACTTGGGTATGGTAGCACAGCAAACTCCTGGAAATTAGCATCCACAGTAAATTTGGGGAGTTTTAGGATGCTGCATTTGGGCAGGTTTTGATTTATTGTGTAATCAAATTATGTGCATTTTTATAATCCACATGGAGTGGAGACAGGGTATCATTCTAAGAATCATTAGTTTGTTATGAAAGGAGGAGCCCTTGGGAATTCCCTGTCTGTCCAGTGGTTAGGACTCCGTGCTTTCACGGCCGAGGGCACAGGTTCAATCCCTGGTCGGGGAACTAGGATCCTGCAAGCTGTGCAACGTGGCCAAAAAAAAAAAAAAGAAAAGAGGAGCCCTACACTGGGTCATCACGGGGAGGCTCCAGCCCCTCCCCCGACGTCCTAGCTGTGGGACCATCAGCCATCCGTCTCCTGCCTGGTTACAGAGATGCTCAGAGTGACGCTCATGTGTGGCCTCTGAAGCCATGCATGTGTCTTTTCCAGGCAACTGGAAGATATTTGAGCTTGATCCAAATGGCATGTCAGAAATAACGGGACTGGACACCAAGTAAATTGAGGTGAAAAGAAACAGGTCTGCTCTCAGCTGAGCCCTCCTGGGGTCCTGGTCAGTTTAAGCTGCACCATCTGTGAGTTTCAGGCTGGGAGTTGCATGGTTTGGGGGCAATCTGGAGCTGGTCTTTGGGACCATTTAGAACCTCCAAACTTTTGCTGCAGGAGATGAAAACGTATGCTCTGGCAGTCAGGACAGACAGGTGTAGGGGTCCCATCTGGGGTACAGTGGAGAGAATCACTGAACGTGCCCAGTGGTGGGCAGGGCATCCTCCCTCCTGGTTCCCAAAGCTTGTCAAGTAGCCATTGGACCAGACCCACCCAGAGCGCCTGCAAACTCGCCGAGGTCTCCTGCCCTGAAGCACTGTGGCTGCTTTGCTCAAAATATACTTATTAACCATTCTGTCTCGTATATTAATTAGTTAATATTTTCAAAATGCTTTGATGATGAAAAGAGCTGCTTAGGAGCTAAGGTTCTGTGGTTATTCTACTGTTATGGATAAAATGCCGCACAGAAAATTCTCCGCAGCCCTGGGGATGATGCTGAGCTTTCAACAAAGAACGAAGTCCTGCCCCAGCAGTTGGAAGATTCCAGCACAATAGCAAAAACAAAACAAAACAAAACACCAGCAATGGAGTGGCTGGAAATGTGCAGGCATCTGAGGAATTCCAGAGCCTCGGGCCGTGCAGGAGTGGACGCGAGGGGCAGCCATTCCCTGGACTCCAAGGCATGAGAAGCATCTGAAACAAGAAGCCCTTTGGTTGCTGTCGAGGCTGCTCCCCTTGGACCCCGTGAGGGGCCTCACATACCAGAGTTCTTGTTCCCACAGCTTCACCTGAGTTGCTCCCATCCTTACGGATGGGAAAGCTGAGGTGAGCCCCAACCAGAGCTCTCCTTTCCTAGCCTCGTCTCCCCCCTGGTAGAATGAGCCTGATACTCCTCCAGTATAACGAGGCAGAGAAAATATTCTCCGGCAGCTAGCATGTGAACTTCTCTCAGGGAGACGCCCACCTTTGTTGGGAAAAATTAATCGGCAAACCCAGTGGAACAGAAGCAAAGGTTCCAGGAGCCTGAAGGGCTGGAGCTGCCCCGTGAGGGTGAGAGCTGGTGGAGCAGGGAAAGAAGAGGCAGGACACTGGCGGTCAGGCAGGGAGACGGCAGAGGCTGTACAAAGCGCAGCGTGGCAGCTTAGTAACCTCGAAAGCCGCCATGCTCACGGAAAGCTTGGTGTGAATGAATATTTTATGGAAACCAATGAAAGAAGTTGAACTTGTGTACAGGTGACGGGGAAAGAACTGAAATGCAATGTGCAGATTCGGATGGGGACATGATGAAGGAAACGGGGTGTGGGAGACTCCAGATTCTCACAGGCATGGTCTCAGGGGTTCCAGCCAGGTTTACCTAAATCCCTGCTTGACAGAGGAGCCCATCCCTCATAGGGTGACACGAGAATCTGAGCTCCAAGAAAGCAGGGACCACATGTGCAAGGGCGGATTTGCCAAGAAGCCAACAGATTTGAAACTTCGGGGCTCCTCACCTGAGGCAGTGGGACCGCTCTAGCAATCTTGTATTTGTGAGTTTGTATTCTTTTGAAGAGGGCCCCCCAAATTGGATAAGCTTCAGCTCACATAAACCTGGGCCACCCCTGCTCAACTGCCTTGTTCACCACTGTATCCCCAAAGCCTACTCGCACTGTGCCTGACCCACAGTTTGTGAATTAAATCTGTATACTAGAGGGGTGGATGAATGGGCGGAAGGAAATATGAATGGATAGACAGTTGGAGAGAGGAAAGGAGGGAGGGAGGAAACACGGATGAATGCATGGTTGGATGGAGGAAGAGAGGGAGGGATGGATAGCGGAGGGATGGACAGATGGATGGATAAATGGAGAGTTGGATGAAAGGAGGGAGAGAAGCAGGGTAGGAAGGAGGAAGGGAAGTGAGGAGGGATGGTAAGGAGAAAACATGGCTGTATGGACAGTTGGATGTATTGATGGGTGGGTGGGTAGATGGGTGAATGGGTGGGTGGATGGATGGATGAGTGGGTGGGTGGATGGCTAGATGGACGGCTGGATGGATGGGTGGCAGGTGGATGGATGAATGGGTGGATGGATCGAAGGGAGAAGGGGTGTAGGTGAAACAGTAATAGCCAATTTAGAACTGAAGAGAAATTGAAAGCTTTCAACTAAAGGGAAGGAGTTCCATTTTAATTTAATTGGTACAATGTCAAAAAATATCTTAGCTGAACGGGAGCTCAAAAATCAGGCAGCTCAAACTCCTCCATTTCTACACATAAAAGTCCTGAGCTCTTCATGTAGTAGAGAATTTCCAATAAAGAACCACCCACAAAGAGAGAAGTACTTACAGAGAGTCCTCCACAGCCACAGATAAAAATGTCAACTGATATTCAAAGAAGGAAAAACAAACTACAAGTTCTGTCTGTGTTCCCAGTTTCAAGGTTAACTATTTATTCTCAGAGTTTCCATCTTGATGAGTTCATTGACCACCATCAGCAAATTTAGAAGTGCTTGAATTTCAATAAGAGTGTTTTCTCTCTCCAGCCTACAATGGCATAACAAAGCCTTGGGAGTCCCTCCTGTTGGCATTTCTAGTGGAGCTGTAACCAACAGCCAAGAGGTCCTTGTTCACACCTGCAGCTCCATGAAGAGGTGAACCAAAAGAAGGACCTAGGATGCTTAAATATTCTCTGATCATTTTGCCCATTGCCCCTTGGTTTTGAGGGAAATCTGAAGGCTGCAAGAGGGAGGAAAGACCCCCCATTTGGCAAGAGTTGGGTTTAATGAAGTTTTAATGGTGATCAGCCATCCAGGTTAACTTTCAAAAGCTCCACATGGGAAAATTATGCTTTAGTGGGTTGAATTGTGCCCCCCAACAGTATGTCCACCAGAACCTGAAATGTGGCCATACTTGGAATAAGGGTCTTTGCAGGTATAATTAATGTAAGGCTCTCAAGATGAGATCATCCTGGATGAGTATCCTTAGAAGAGACAGAAAAGAAGACACAGAGGGACTTCCCTGGTGGTCCAGTGGTTAAGAATCCGCCTTCCAATGCAGGGGACGTGGGTTCAATCCCTAGTCAGGGAACTAAGATCTCACCTGCCGCAGGGGAACTAAGCCTGTGCACCGCAACTACTGAGCCCATGCACCACAACTAGAGAGCCCGCGTGCCCCAAATACCGAGCCTGCCCCCCCCAACTACTGAGCCCGCGCACAACAACAAAAGATCCCACGTCCCGCAACTAAGACCCGACGCAACCAAAAATAAATAAATATTTTTTTAAAAAAAGAAAAGAAAAGAAGACACAGGGACGAAAGCCATGTGTAGACAGAGGCAGAGATTGGAGTGATTCGGCAACAAGCCCAGGAAAGCCTGGGGCCACCAGAAGCTGGAAGAGGAAAGGAAGGATGCTTCCTCTTTGGAGGCAGTGCAAGCCGGCCAACACTGTGATTTCAGCCTTCTGGCCTCCACAACAGTGAAAGAATACATTTCTGTTGTTTTAAGCCACCCAGTTTGTGGTATTGATTGCAGCGGCCCTAGAAAACTAATATAGATACTTTCTCTTAGTTGACCCGAAAGAAAACCCTCTTTCCTCCTCCCAGAATTTCTCCTTTGGTGATAAAATACCTGTCTAAAGGGAATGGAAATTATCCAAATAGAGTGCTAATTGTGATTAAATTTCTTCTTCCTCCAAGAAATAGAATCCCCATTAGCTAGACAGATGGAAACATTTGGGGAAAGTGGCTCTGTCCCTGTCTTGGCTGGATGTTTCTGTGTGGCCTTGGTCCCATTTTCATATCCATGTAATCAAGCTGATAATTATTTGAAATGTGCATTCATATTATTGTATCTCATAAAACATATTCTTAGAGAGTAGTTGCATACCATATGGTACCTTCTACATGATCATTGTTCAATAGTTCTTTATTCTACCAGGTGTGGTTCAAGTAATACTCACTTCAAAGATGGTACCTGCCCCATCACTTTATTTACCAGGAAAATAGAGAATCTAAAATTTTAATTTAAAACTGAGGGAAGGGCTTCCCTGGTGGCGCAGTGGTGGAGAGTCCGCCTGCCGATGCAGGGGACGCGGGTTCGTGCCCCAGTCCGGGAGGATCCGACGTGCCGCGGAGCAGCTGGGCCCGTGAGCCGTGGCCGCTGAGCCTGCGCGTCCAGAGCCTGTGCTCCGCAACGGGAGGGGCCACAGCAGTGAGAGGCCCGCGTGCCGCAAAAAAAAAGAAAAAAAAACTGAGGGAAAATATTTATTCCTTTGGAGGAAAACGATCTTATTTTACCAGACCCATGAGTTCCAAGTTAGAAATTTAATACTTTGAATTGGCAAAAAATAAAAAGGAAAGAAATCTGGGGATAATTTCTAAGTCATTACGCATTGGGTATATTTAGCAACAACATTAGGCTTGAAAGCAACTGTTAGAAGATTGTGATAGCAATAACAACAGTAAGCCAGGCTTGACTGAGTAGCAGTAATAGCTACTATTTTAACTGAGTGTGGACTCTGCAAAGTACAAAGCCAGATGCTCTACCTACATAAGTGGTTCACAACCGGGGGCGACTTTGTGCTCCAGGGGATGTTTGGCAATGTCTAGAGAAATTTTTGGATGTCACAACTGCAGGGTCAGGAGCGGGGGCAGTGCTAGTGGGCAAAGGCCAGGAATGCTGCTAGATGCTCTACAATGCACAGGGCAGCCCCCGTCTCCACCAAAGAGAATTATCCAGCCCTGAATGTCGCTAGTGTAACGGTGAGAAACCCTGGTTTACCTGCTCTCATTTAACCTCGCCAATAATGCCCAGCAGACCCAGCCGACAGATAAGGAGACTGAGTTTCAGGAATAATAAATAATGTGCCCACATTCCCATGACAGGTTTGAAACTCCTTAGTTTCCTCTATAGGGATAGATAACAAAATAACAATCATACCAATAATAGGAACCTGGAATAGGTTAAAGAAAGAACTTACTATTGGCGTCCAACAGCAGGTTAAAGCAATGCAATAATTTTCACGGCTGTGCACGTTTCTGGGTGTTGACCGTGAGTAGATCACAGGGGGAAACATGTTCTTTATAACCTGCCGACCCATGTTTGCCTCTTCTCGAATTTTTTACTCTGCTTTATCATCCATAATTGGATAACTTTTCTCCAATTTTCTCCTTGGAACAGTGAAGATAAGGTTTCTGTTTAATCGTCCTCCTCTAAGCACTTGCAATCAGGCAGGATATTGCTGCTTTTAAAATAAGACACTGGCATTTAATGACTTTCATTTCTTCCTATACAAAAGATTAATTTATATGCTGGAGTCATCGTTTCATTGGAAAACTCAACCTATTCTTTGTGAACTGCTGCAATATGATTAACAGCTCATTTTTTTTTGAATTTCATTTTATTTATTTTTTTATACAGCAGGTTCTTATTAGTCATCAATTCTATACACATCAGTGTATACATGTCAATCCCAATCGCCCAATTCATCACACCACCACCACCACCCCCACCGCTTTCCCCACTTGGTGTCTGTACGTTCTCTACATCTGTGTCTCAACTTCTGCCCTGCAAACCGGTTCATCTGTACCATTTTTCTAGGTTCCACATATATGTGTTAATATACGATATTTGTTTCTCTCTTTGCAACTTACTTCACTCTGTATGACAGTCTCTAGATCCATCCACGTCTCAACAAATGACCCAATTTCATTCCTTTTTATGGCTGAGTAATATTCCATTGTATATATGTACCACATCTTCTTTATCCATTCGTCTGTCGATGGGCATTTAGGTTGCTTCCATGACCTGGCTATTTGTAAATAGTGCTGCAGTGAACATTAGGGTGCATGGGTCTTTTTGAATTATTGTTTTCTCTGGGTATATTCCCAGTAGTGGAATTGCTGGATCATATGGTCATTCTATTTTTAGTTTTTTAAGGAACCTCCATACTGTTCTCCATAGTGGCTGTATCAATTTACATACCCACCAACAGTGCAAGAGGGTTCTCTTTTCTCCACGCCCTCTCCAGCATTTGTTGTTTGTAGATTTTCTGATGATGCCCATTCTAACTGGTGTGAGGTGATACCTCATTGTACTTTTGATTTGCATTTCTCTAATAATTAGTGATGTTGAGCAGCTTTTCATGTGCCTCTTGGTCATCTGTATGTCTTCTGTGGAGAAACGTCTAATTTAGGTCTTCTGCCCATGTTTGGATTGGGTTGTTTGTTTTTTTAATATTGAGCTGCATGAGCTGTTTATATATTTTGGAGATTAATCCTTTGTCCATTGATTCGTTTGCAAATATTTTCTCCCATTCTGAAGGTTGTCTTTTCCTCTTGTTTATGGTTTCCTTTGCTGCACAAAAGCTTTGAAGTTTCATTAGGTCCCATTTGTTTTTGTTTTTATTTGCATTGCTCTAGGAGGTGGATCAAAAAAGATCTTGCTGTGATTTATGTCAAAGAATGTTCTTCCTAAGTCTTCCTCTAAGAGTTTTATAGTGCCCGGTCTTACATTTGGTCTCTAATCCATTTTGAGTTTATTTCTGTGTATGGTGTTAGGGAGTGTTCTAATTTCATTCTTTTACATGTAGCTGTCCAGTTTTCCCAGCACCACTTATTGAAGAGACTGTCTTTTCTCCATTGTATATCTTTGCCTCCTTGTCATAGATTAGTTGACCATAGGTGTGTGGGTTTATCTCTGGGCTTTCTATGCTGTTCCACTGATCTATATTTCTGTTTTTGTGCCAGTACCATATTGCCTTGATTACTGTAGCTTTGTAGTATAGTCTGAAGTCAGGGAGTCTCTGATTCCTCCAGCTCCGTTTTTTCCCTCAAAACTGCTTTGGCTATTTGGGGTCTTTTGTGTCTCCATACAAATTTTAAGATTTTTTTGTTCTAGTTCTGTAAAAAATGCCATTGGTAATTTGATAGGGATTTCATTGAATCTGTAGATTGCTTTGGGTAGCATAGTCATTTTCACAATATTGATTCTTCCAATCCAAGAACATGGTGTATCTCTGCATTTGTTGGTATCATCTTTAATTTCTTTCATCAGTGTCTTATAGTTTTCTGCATACAGGTCCTTTGTCTCCCTAGGTAGGTTTATTCCTAGGTTGTTCTTTTGTTGCAGTGGTAAATGGGAGTGTTTCCTTAATTTTGCTTTCAGATTTTTCATCATTAGTATATAGGAATGCAAGAGATTTCTGTGCACTAATTTTGTATCCTGCAACTTTACCAAATTCATTGATTAGCTCTAGTAGTATTCTGGTGGCATCTTTAGGATTCTCTATGTATAGTATCATGTCATCTGCAAACAGTGATAGTTTTATTTCTTCTTTTCCAATTTGTATTCCTTTTCTTTCTTTTTCTTCTCTGATTGCCGTGGCTAGGACTTCCAAAACTATGTTGAATAACAGTGGTGAGAGTGGACATCCTTGTCTTGTTCCTGATCTTAGTAGAAATGGTTTCAGTTTTTCACCATTGAGAATGATATTTGCTGTGGGTGTGTCATATAAGGCCTTTATTATGTTGAGGTAGGTTCCCTCTATGCCCACTTTCTGGAGAGTTTTTATCCTAAATGGGTATTGAATTTTGTCAAAAGCTTTTTCTGCATCTATTGAGATGATCATATGGTTTTTATTCTTCAATTTGTTGATATGGTGTATCACATTGATTGACTTGCATATATTGAAGAATCCTTTCATCCCTGGGATAAACCCCACTTGATCCTGGTGTATGATCCTTTTAATGTGTTGTTCGATTCTGTTTGCTAGTATTTTGTAGAGGATTTTTGCATCTATGTTCATCAGTGATATTGGTCTGTAATTTTCTTTTTTTGTAGTCTCTTTGTCTGGTTTTGGTATCAGGGTGATGGTGGCCTCATAGAATGGGTTTGGCAGTGTTCCTTCCTCCGCAAATTTTTGGAAGAGTTTGAGAAGGATGGGTGTTAGCTCTTCTCTAAATGCTTGAAAGAATTCACCTGTGAAGCCATCTGGTCCTGGACTTTTGTTTGTTGGAAGATTTTTAATCATAGTTTCAATTTCATTACTTGTGATTGGTCTGTTCATATTTTCTATTTCTTCCTGGTTCAGTCTTGGAAGGTTATACCTTTCTAAGCATTTGTCCGTTTCTTCCAGGTTGTCCATTTTATTGGCATAGAGTTGCTTGTAGTAGTCTCTTAGGATGCTTTGTATTTCTGCAGTGTCTGTTGTAACTTCTCCTTTTTCATTTCTAATGTTATTGATTTGAGTCCTCTCTTTTTCTTGATGAGTCTGGCTAATGGTTTATCAATTTTGTTTATCTTCTCAAAGAACTAGCTTTTAGTTTTATTGATCTTTGCTATTGTTTTCTTTGTTTCTATTTCATTTATTTCTGCTCTGATCTTTATGATTTCTTTCGTTCTGCTAACTTTGGGTTTTGTTTGTTCTTCTTTCTCTAGTTCCTTTAGGTGTAACATTAGATTGTTTATTTGAGATTTTTCTTGTTTCTTGAGGTAGGCTTGTATAGCTATAAACTTCCCTCTTAGAAATGCTGCAATATGATTAACAGCTCAATCCCTCCCTTATATTTTTAATTTTGTAGCTTTCTCTGTGTATATTTACCTTCATTGTCTAATTTAGCCTTTCCTTTAGCATTAGGATAAAATTGGCCAGTGGAGCAGAGGGGTGATGCCATGGCCTCTCAGAGGGGCCCCCGGAATCCACCTTCCTCATCTCCAGATACTGCTGGTGCATTAACAAGACAGGACCGTCATGGTGAATGACTAGAGTATTTGGGGCCTCACTGGAAATGCCTGCCTAGCCCAACAAACCGAGGTCTCCTGTGAGCTGACCTTAACTTTCTCACCTCTTGTTGCATTCTCCCACATAATGTCAGCTCTGGCCACACAAGACAGCTCCTTTTCCCCAAAATATCCAATGTATCCTCGCATTTCCACATCTCTTCTCAAGACTTTTCCTTCTGCTCAAATGCCCTCTCTCTGTCTCTTCCTTCAAAACCCTATTTATCCTTCAAAGTTCATATCAGATATCTTGTCCCTGAAGTCTTCACCAACTCCCCTGTAGAATGACTCCCTCCTTCCTGGGCCTGCACAGCCCTTGCTATTGAAGCCCTGGTTTCATTCTGCTTTTTAGGATGATGCTAACAGCCACCACTTGCTGAGTGCTCTTGGCGGCCAAGCACATGTGTTATCATGACAGCTCTGAGCTGCCAAATCGTCCATATCATTTTATAGACGAGGAAGTCGCGATTCAGAGAACTTGAGTGATGTGCTCAAGTTCACACAGTTATCAAGAGGGCTTAGTGAGCCGTGGGTTCAAACACTCGGAAACTTTTTCCTCCTTATAAAACCCAATGGAGGGTCTTCCCTGGTGGCGCAGTGATTAAGAATCCGCCTGCCAATGCAGGGGACATGGGTTCCATCCCTGGTCCGGGAAGATCCCACATGCCGCGGAGCAACTGAGACCATGCACCAGAGCTGCTGACCCTGCACTCTAGAGCCCACGAGCCACAACTACTGAAGCCTGCGCGCCTAGAACCCGTGCTCCACAACAAGAGAAGCCACCACAATGAGAAGCCCACGCACTGCAATGAAGAGTAGCCCCCACTCACAGCAACTAGAGAAAGCCCGTGCGCAGCAACGAAGACCCAACGCAGCCAAAAATAAATAAATAAATAAATATATATATATATATATTTTTTAAAAAAACCACCACAACAACAATGGAAAACGCTTTGCAGTGCTGAGAGAGAGAAGGGTCTGAAGTTCCCAACAGAGGAGGGTCACTATGGCTGCAGCCTCCATGGGCAGTGTGGGCCACCTCTCCCATTCACTGCACAAAGTGGGCTGGACCTCTCCCCAGGCCCACTGTGGACCTGTTCTCATTCAGACATTACCACATTAAACATGCAAATGTGAAACCTTCTTAAGGTTCTAAAATGGTACCATAAATCAATATTAATAAAATGTGTTTATCCATCACTTACAACAAGATACCTCCCTCACCAAAAAAAATAATAATAATCACGTCGCTTCATGTCTCAAGCAAAGGGAAAGTGTTCCGCAGATCCTCCGGCTAAGTTCTGGTCCCAGCAACTTGCTTCTAATTCTTCCTGCTGTTAAGAGCGAGTGTGACATGTTTTCCAAGAGAAAAGATGACCTTTTGGGATGGAGTCTTAGTGTTCCTATTGTCCCTGGTGCTCACGAATGACGTGATTCATTGTGACAACCCCTCGGTGCCCCCAAAGCGATACATTACAGAGACTATGAATTCTTACTGCAAAGGGTTTCGTAGATGCTGTCAGGAAAAAAGAAATCATAGTCGTAACAGTCTTGCGCAAGAAGACAGACTGCCTCATCTCTGGCACAGAAAGCCCTCACCCACCTCTCCATGCACATTCTCTGATATTACCTAACCTCATGATTGTGGATAAAAGAGTGGTCTCAGCTTTCCTTCCAAGGCCCCCTACCCACCCACTCTCTGTCTGCCACCAGCTGCTTTAATTCCAATGACTTAAATCTGCTGCCGCCCAGTATAAAATGTGCCGTCTGCCGGATTGCCTGTGCCCCAGAAAACCATGGGAGGCAAAGCCATAGGTGCCTTGGAAATCATCACTTCAGTGACTCTTAACCTTTTTTGGTAAACAGCTGTGGTCCTCTCTCCAGAAAAATGCACATATGCACAGACTTACAGTTTCAGGGAGTCTACAGACCTACAAAGCCCATGCATGAAGCCCATGGTTGAGAACCCATGATCCAGTCCAAGAGAGGCCCGGAAAACCATCACAACTGGCCAAGATCCTACAGCCAAGGGCAGATATGAGGCAAAAATTCAGATCCTGTGTCTCTTGGGCAGTACAGGTAAATCTATGCCATGCTCCCCTGCTCTCCCCATGGTCCCTCCTGACAGCAACCCCCCTCACACTGCCCTCACACTGAATCAGGCACACCTTTCCCATGGTCATACATGGGGTCATTCATTAAGCTTTTTCATGAAGAATAATGCACAGAGTGAAGTGTACCCAGCTCAGTAAATGCTCAACAAAGCAAGCACACCAACCAAGTCAACACAGAGCACATTCTGATCATCCCATCGTCTTCCTTATGCCCCTGCCAGTCACCCGACCCACGAAGATAAGCACTCTTCTGACTTCTGCCACCACCAGTTTGTTCTGCTTATTTTTGAACTTTGTGTAGATGGAAGCAATCTGGAAGCAATCCTTTTGCATCTGGATTCTTTCACTCAAAATTATGTTCAGGAGATTCATCCATATTGTCGTATATAATTGTAATTTGCTCTTTTTCATCACTGTAGAGTGTTCCACGGTATGAATATGCCATAATCTAATCCTCTATTCTATTGTTGAGGGACACCTGGGTTATTTCCAGTTTGAGGCTATTACAAATAGTGCTGCTATGAACTTTCTCATAAACGTCTTCTGATGAATAAATATATTTAACTATTTTGAGCATATACCTAGGAGGTGAAGCACTGGATCACAGGGTATGGATATGTTCAAATTTAGTAGATAATGCCAAAGTGTTTTCCAAAGTGTATGTCCCAATTTACATTTCCACCAGCAGTAAATAAGATTTCCAATTGTTTCACATACTCTCCAAAATGTGGTAGTGTGAGTCTTTTTTTTCTTTGAGTCATTTTAATGTTAACCATTCAAATGGGTATTTAAATGTGGCTTTAATATGCATTTCCCTTGTGATTAACGAGGTTGAGCACCTTCTCAGATATTTATTGGTCATTTGGCTCTTTATTCCTCTTTTGTAAAATATTTATTCAAGTTTTTTGCCCATTTTTCTATTGAGTTGTTTGTCATTTTCTTATTGGTTGGTGGGGTGTTTTATTGTTTCGTTTTGTTTTTTGGTAATTCTGGTATGAGTCCTTAGTCAATATAATTATTGCAAATATTTTCTCCCACTCTGAGGCATGCTTCTCACCCCCTTTTTGGTGTCTTTTGGTGAAAAAAAAATCTTAATTATAATACAGTCCAACTTATTAATCTTGTCCTTTATAATGAGTGCTTTTGGTGTCTGGTTTTAGAAATCTTTGCCTAGCCCAAAGGTCAAAAAGATATTCTCCACAGGTTCTTCTAGAAGCTTTATTGATTTTTCACATGTAGATCTGTGATCCCCCTGGAATTGTTTCTTACATATGGTATAAGATAGGATTCAGGTTTCCTTTCTTCCATATGAATATCCAGTTGATTCAGTACCACTTGCTGAAAAGGTTATTCTTTCCCTAGTGCACTGCAGTGCCACTCACCTTTGATATAAATCAACTAACCTTATACATATGGGTCTATTTCTGGACTCTATTCTCTTCCATTGGACTGTTTGTTTATCCTTGTGCCAGTACCTGTATTATGTTGAAGTATGTTCCTTCTACAACCATTTTAGTGAGAGTTTTTTAATCATAGATGAATGGTGTATTTTGTCAAATGCTTTTTCTACATCTGTTGAGGCTATCATATCAGTGTTATCCTTGTTTTGTTACTGTGGTGTGCCATGCAAATTGATTTGTGGAGGTTGAACCATCCTTGCATCCCTGGAATAAATCCCACTTGATCATGGTGTATGATCCTTTTAATGTATTGTAGTATTTGGTTTGCTAATGTTTTGTTGAGAGTTTTTGCATCTGTGTTCATCAGGAACATTGGCCTTTAATTTTCTTTTTTTGTGTTTTTCTTGTCTGGTTTTGGTATCAGGGTAACATTGGCCTTGTAAAATGAGTTAGGAAGCATTCCCACCCCTTTAATTTTTTTGGAAGAGTTTCAGAAGGATAGGTATTAAATCTTCTTGGAATGTTTGGTAGAATTCACTAGTTAAGCATC